>NW_028317925.1:5758500-6089000 GCF_062004578.1 Staurois parvus | reverse complement strand
CAGAAGTCGGGTTAAACTGCTGGCCTTGTCTTTTCTTCTTCCAGAGAATACCTGAACAATGTCCCCCCTCTCTGGAATGCATTCTCTGTGTAATGCTACTGGCAATCCAGTAAGTAGCCAGCGGCATTGTCACGTGCCTTGTAAGTTTTCTAAAGGAATATATGGAGAATGTGTTTTTAGGCTCCATGCACACTGGCTTAAAAAACGCTGCTCCTAGAAGAGTTTAGTCTTTTGGCTGTAGAAGCAACTATGTGTTAAAGCATATTAGGTAGTCTAGAGGTGTTTTTTTAAGCTCAGCATTTAGAGGCAGAAAAAAAAACCTTTCATTTTGCATTTTTGGAGCAGTTTTCTGGCAGGAAAAAAACCTGTAAATGCTCCGAAACCATGCTAAATGCTCATAAATGCTAGTACAAAAACCACTCAAAATTACCATTTTTTCTGCCAAGAGCACTTTTTTACACCAGTTTACATGGAGCCAAAAGATGAAAAGGAAAGCAGGAAGCTCAGCTCAGAAAATATCTTGGTCTCCCACTCATTCGGGTATAAAAGGAATATTTTAAATGGAGTTCAACTTTAAAAAGCCACTGTTGCCAGGCCAAATATTTTAACAAAAATCTTCCAGAAAATGTATTGCTCTTAATGTATGTTATGCATTATTTTAACCTGTTATATAGGCATCCAGAAGCCATGAGACAGCTACAGGGTGTTGGGATCTTGGATGTGATGGCAGTAGCCCCTGCATACCTATCACTCAAGTGAACCACTATAGCAAATTTTCTCAACCTTTTTAACACAGAGGAACCCTTGAAATAACTTTCTTGTCTTGGGGAACCAAAGTTAAAAAATTACTGATTACTGTATCTACAATGCATGATACACTAGTGTTATATTCAGTGGGAAGAATGTTACTTACACTTCTGATCATTGGGAACAATTCCACCCTTACAGAAAGCTAGAAAGATCAATGGTGTCAGTGGGAAGTTATCTGAGAGGCAAAAATTGTTAATTAAACAAGGAACCCCTAGCAACCTCTGTAGGAACCCTAGGGTTACATGGAACCCTGGTTGAGAAACCCTGCTCTATAGTATTCTACTTTGCTCCTTCCCCTGCAGCTACATAAATAATGTGTGGAAAAAAAACCCACCGCAGGCAAGCAATTGCACTCATATGTAAGGTGGTTGTGCTGCAGCCCTATTACCTTGAATAAGTACTGTTGGCAATATTATTCATAATGTATCACTTCTATAAGAACCAAGAACCATAATTTTAGAATTGTACTGTCATAGCTTCAACTAAATGTCCAAAAATCAACATAATAAATAACTTAAATGCTAGTAGAGTATAACGATTAAAGTAAATGTGAACTCTTGTCTTGTAAAACAACTTATACCTGACAACTGGGCTATAGCCGAATGACAGCTACAGCGCAGTTGTCTAGTTCTGGGTGGGCATCATATGACGTCCTCCCAGAACGTGCCCCCCCCCCCCGCATGCACCCAACGGCGCACACCTGGCGCTGTCTGTGATTGCTGTGTCCGATGGACACAGCTGATCACATGACAAGGTAAAAGGCCAATTACAGGTGCCTTTTACGACGTGATAAGACACAGCTGATCACAAAGTAAATACAGCTGCCAGTTATCGACAGCAGTTTCCTCACACTGTCACAGTGTGAGCAAAGTACTGCCAATAACCGTCAAGTATCACAGAGAACATCTGCACTGATAATCAGGGTACTGTTTGAGTGCCCTGATTATCAGTGCAGCCCCAAAAGTGTCCAGCAGTGGTACCCATCAGTGCCACCCATCTCTGTACCCAGCAGTGCCACCCATCAGTGTCACCAATCAGAGCCACTCATCAGTGCCGCCAGTCAGTGCCACCAGCCAGTGCTGCCAGTCAGTGCAGTCAGTCAGTTCCCATCAGTGCCACCTATCAGTGCTGCATATCAGCGCAGCATCATCAGTGCCTCCTCATCAATTCCCAACAGTGCTGACTCATCAGTGCAGCCTATCAGTGCCCATCAGTGCTGCCTATGATCCGGTGGCGTGACGTCACAGGCATGTGTGGCTCCTCCTTAAATTCACGTTGCTGGATCACGGAGGCCCGGTGGCCACACTACTACCCAGCTGGTTAGTGATTAAAGTGGCTTTCTGCTGCAAACTATTTGTATACCACTCTACCTATTGGCGAAGGCTTTTTGGATTTTAAATGTGTGTTTACAACTTTTATTCATTAATAAAATACCCAATATTTGGATATACTACAGTATAAATATTATTCTTTGCTCCGTACCGAGCATATAATTTCCCAGGACCTATTGGAGACCATCCCTAAGGCCCAGAGGAGAGTGATCCAATTGCTGACCCCTACCGCAGCCCACCATTTGAGAAGACCTTTAGAGGTGTCATCTTACTGCCTATTCCTAAGGGAAAGCCTATCCATTCTGAGCTGCATCCTTTCCAGGACAGAGGGGACCTCTGGTTTTGATAACTGCGCTTATAAATTGCGCATCTGGTGAGTACGCAATTTTATTATTTCCTGCACGACACCGAATTTACGCCTAAATGGGAGTATCTGAGTCACCATCCTGATTGTATCTCCTTAAATAGCACAATAGAACCTTTATATTTATATGCATAGTTATATATCACATCTGGACATTATAACTTGTGGCCTAAACACTTCATTATTTTTATTGTTTTATACGGTTTTATTGTTGAGCCTCAGATATATATATATAATTTTATCTCTATTATTGTTTTACAATATTTAAGAGGTTTTTAAGGTTTCCTTTAAGTGCATTTGCTGCTCCATTTACAATTATTTTAGCGCTCACTGAATTTTACTTTTTACCCTTAAACTAATACTTTGTTGAAGCACCTTTTGATTTTATTCCAGCACTCAGTCTTTTTGGGTATGAGTCTATCAGCATGGCACATCTTGACTTGGCAATATTTGCCCACTCTTCCTTACAAAAACACTCCAAATATGTCAGATTGCGAGGATATCTCCTGTGCACAGCTCTCTTCAGATCACCCCACAGATTTTCAATCTCATTCAGGTCTGGGCTCTGACTGGACCAATTTAATCTTCTTCTGGTGAAGCCATTCCTTTGTTGATTTAGATGTATGCTTTGGGTCGTTGTCATGCTGAAAGATGAAGTTCCTCTTTATGTTCAGCTTTCTAGCAGAAGCCTGAAGGTTTTGTGCCAGTATTGACTGGTATCTGGAACTGTTCACAATTGCCTCTACCTTGACTAAAGCCCCAGTTCCAGCTGAAGAAAAACAGCCCCAAAGCATGATGCTGCCATCACCATGCTTCACTGTGGGTATGGTGTTCTTTTGGTGATGTGCGTTGTTGTTTTTGTGCCAAGCATATCTTTTGCAATAACACATTTTCCCTCATGCTTTTGGGAGACTTCAGATGTGTTTTTGCAAAATTTAGCCAGACTTGGATGTTTTTCTTTGTAAGAAAAGGCTTACGTCTTGCCACTCTACCTCTACTCTACATCAATGATGTCACATGGGGCGGGATCACTTGGGTGATGTCCCCAGGTGGCCCCACCCCTTACATATTTAAGAACTGTCAAACCATCGGAGCAGGCAGATGGCTGGAAGTCATAATCGGCTTTTTTTTCCTTTTTACGTGTTGGCGGCGGACATCGTGATTGACATTGGATCTACTGCGGGGGACATTGTTTTATTAAAGGACTTGTCAAAGACTGTGTCCTGTCTTTTTTAACACTACACTATTTATTTTTTGTGAATGGGTAGAAGTACCATGTACCCCATACTCATTTACATGGGGGGTGGGATCTGGGGGCCACCTTGTTAAAGGGGGCTTCCAGATTCCAATAAGCCCCCTGCCTGCAGACCCCTACAACCACCGGCCAGGGTTGTGGGGAAGAGGTCCTTGTCACCATCAACATGGGGACAAGGTGCTTTGGGGGGGGAGCCCCCTGCCCCAAAGCACTCCCCCATGTTGAGGGCTTGTGGCCTGGTATGGTTCATGGGGGGGGTACTTGCTCGTCCCCCCCCTTTCCTGACCTACCGCGCTGCATGCTTGGATAAAGGTCTGGTATAGATTTTGGGAGGGGACCCTTACGCCATTTTTTTTTAATTTTGGCATGGGAGTTCCCCCTCAAAATCCATACCAGACCCAAAGAGCTTGGCATGGATGGGAAGGGGGACCCCACACTGTTTTTTAATTATTTTTTTAATTGCCGGTAATGCTTTTACATTCAGCTGTCAGTAGGGAACCCCGCTGACAGCTGAAACATTAACACAGGGTTGTCACTACTAAAATACCGCATGACTTAATAAAATAACTCATTTTAGTAGTGTTTACTTTTTTCTGACCTCCGGAACGGATTAATTGGTTTTCAATGCATTCCTATGGGAAACGGTGTTTTGGTATACAAATGTTTCGCTATAAAAAAAATCCTGCAGAACAAATTAAATTTGTAAACTGAGGTATTACTGTATAGTTCAAGTATCTAGAAGGTTCAAGTATGAAGAAGCACTTCTTCTCATTGGATAAGCCCGAGGATGGGTTTCTACAAAAGTGGTTGAATGTTAAAGGTGTTAAGTTTATTGAATATGTTATGAATACCACTGTATGAGCATCCTTTAAAAATTAACCTGTGAAAATGCACATCACAAAGTAGCAAAAAAACCCCATTTCTTTTAGACAGGGAAAAAATTGCTTATATGTTATAAATTGTTTTTCCCAATATTTACTTATTGAGCCTACTTTGGACAATATAGGAGGTATTGATCCCCGGGAGTACAATTCATCTTGGTCATGGGATTAAAGTGGAACGTCATGCTTTAAAGGTGATTACATGCTGCAATGAAGGACGCACATTTCTGGTAGGGCAGGGAGCAAGCAGGAAGCCATCAGCGTCATGGGTGTTTCAATAAAGGAAGACTGGCAACATCAGGGGACATTTTTTACTTAAAGTGAAGAAACAATAATTGTGGAACTAATTAGAGAAGACACTTTAAATTATGAGGGTCTCATTTATCTTGTGGGAGCTGGCCACAGACATCAGAAGATGGCTAGACGGGCAGGCGTGATCCGAGCAGCAGACAAGCTTTATCTTCAAAGAGCTTTATATAAATATGCATGCTTCAACTAACTGAATGTACATGTTAAAGTGTAAGTAAAGGGAAAATGTATTGTTATTTTTGGATAGAACGGGGAAGGGTAAGACCCCCATGCGCGTTTTTGTCCTGATGACCATTGTCAATGAAACAGTAAATGTAAATGGTCAATTTTAGGGTCATCATGAAATTATAGCCATTTATTTACAAGTGATACTTGCCTATATAGATTCCTAAAATGGATAAAATGTTTCGGTATTAAAAAGGTATGTTTTTTTCACATTTTTGTCTTTAGATCTTAGCTGTGTCATTCTGTGGGATGATTAACGGTACTTGCTTGGTTTTTAAAAAAAAATTTATTCTTTATTAAAAGGCTAAGTTTACCTTTTTTCTAAATTCTATGTACCAATATACCGCTAATGTACCTCAGTTGCAGAAAAATAAAAAATCTTTCTTTGATTTTTAAAACAAGGCCTTACCTTAGCCCCTGGTGTGTTCCATAGGTTCCATAGAAATCATGACTTCCTGGTATGTAGATTTGGAATGTGAAAACCAATAAGACACAGGAAGCAGTTCACCAGCTGACCTCATTAGCACACACACCCTGCATCCATCAACTGTGTTAGCACGGCATCCCTTCAGGTGTGCATTTGCCTTGTTTTTCAATTTAGGTTGCCACAGCTGCTATGTTTGTACAGCATCTTCAGCATCCCTCCACATGCTAAACTCAGATATAATTATGAAGAGAAAACCCAATCCATCAGTATACAATAACAGCAAAAGCCCACTGCCATCCCTTTCTTCCTCTGGCAAAAACAAAAATTCAACAAAAATTCAACAGAGAGAAAAAAGTCGGAGGGGTGGGGAAAACCTGTCTTGGAGCAAATGGATGAGTCCAGTTAAAGTAATGCCTCATGTGCCAGCTGTTCTTCATATTCCCAAGAGCAAGTAAACATGCTCCAATGGAACCATGTATGTCGGAACTTTTCTTCCCTGCCTCGGAGTTGCCGTAAGATTTTCCATTCTGTGGATTTCAGAAATCTTCAAGAACCACAGGTTAAAAGATGGGAGAATCTCCTGCTTCCAAAGTGTTGGAATGCACTCTTTAGCCAAATTGACAAGCTGAATTAACATTGTCTTTTAATACCTGCATCAGGGTAGATGTAGCAAGTAATTGGCTGGGTCAATACGTGGGTTGAAAACTGTCAATTGTTTGATATATGTTCTGACTTGTGACCAGAAGGATCGTAATTTATATGTTAAAAGGGTTCCTTCTGCCTTCCTGCACCTCCAGCAACTTGTGGATGTTAGAGGGTATATTTTTCCCAGAACTGAAGGAACTCAATATCACTTATTTATTTAAGGTATTTATACAGCGCCATCAATTTAAGCAGCGCTTTACATATATATATACATATATATATATATATATATATACATATACACATTCACATCAGTCCCTAAACCTCAAGGGGCATACAATGTAAGGTATAACTTGTGTGTTTTTGAATATATAACTTAGACAACATTAAAGATGAACTTTATTCAATTAAAATTTGCAAACCGGTAGGGTTTTTACTGCAAAAGAGACATACTATGACATATAGTGTGCTCATGGTTCTTCTTTGTCTTTCAAGTCACCTCCCTAGCTCTGGACTGGCAGTGGGTCTTCATTTCCCAGCTGCACTTCCCTTCTTCTCCTTGCCAATGGTCTGCCAATCCCTTGGCCAGTGGGGCGAAGTAACTGCAATGCGGCTGTGAAGGGGTGCTTGAGCCATACAGCTATAGCTCCTATAAGTGAGTCTTGGACAGATGACTGTGCTGTAGTAGTTCTTTTGCGCTTGCTGTCTCCACAGACCAAATAGAGTTTACTCCCAGGTCAGAACTCAGCACACACTGAACTAGGAGTAAATATAAGAATTAAAAACCTCTGAGGTTGCCCATTCCAAGAAAACCTTGGCTGGAGTTAAGGGATCTGGGAGGCATGCAGCAACACGTGAAAATACATTAAAATCTAGTTTAACCAATTATTATAACACATACAGTATGTATTAAAGGCAAATATGTGAACAAGGCTGAAATCCTATTCTGAGTACTAATTGCCTATGGAAAAATATCATCATCTGATATAGCATGAGATGGTATAGTGTTTAAGCTAACTCAAATTTAGTGACAAGAACTGGTGTAAAAATGATTGGTTAGAAAATGCTTCCTTTTCTATTAGATTCTACTGCTAAAGCAAGCATGAGTAACAGTAGCCAGGGCTGCAATAAGGGGATCAATAGGCATGCTCAGATAATAAATGTGGACATGTCATGTGGAGGTCTGATCATGTAGGGATGAGAGATATCATCAGTTTTGCTTCATTGACGTTTTTGGTAAAATCAGATTTTGATGAATTTTCACCAATTTTCACCAGTCTGCATTGCAGGCCATTAAGAAGCCTAAATTAAGAGAGTTGTTGGTGCTTTTAAGGGTCCATAGGCTTCAAATGTATCTTGAGGGATAGGAAAGCTCCTTATTGGACCTGTTTAGGCCCTCTTTGGCCAAATTATTTTAGTTGTTTTTTTTGTTTTGTTTTTTTACAGAAAGAAAAGATAGCAAACACAAAAAGTAAAATAAAACGTTTTAACCGCAGGCAGATATAAAATCACAAATTTATGCAGGTATTTGTTGATTAGAAAAGCTATGTGTCAAATGCCAACTAGTGTAAGTATCTGAATTTGACTTTGCATTCCTCTGTACAACAGAGCTCATATTGGGGGAGAGAGAGGAGCAGTTCTAAGAACCAATTAGTGGTGGAGTACTGCTCATGTGCATACAAGTAGCATACTGATAGGAGGAGAGAGCAAAGTGATAGATGACCACATGAGTCTTCTGCTGTTCCTTCACTGTTCAGTCACAGTCTACGGGTGAGGACAAAACCTAGTTATATTATCTAATTGCTGTAGAGAAGAGTCATGCCACCAGTTTGGTTCTGCTGTCTGGTAGAGCTGTGTGAACATATTTATTTATTTCAGGTACTTATATAGCGCCGTCAATTTACACAGTGCTTTACATATATATATTGTACATTCACATCAGTCCCTAACCCTCAAGGGGTGTACAATCTAAGGTCCCTAACTCACATTCATATACAAGGGCCAATTTAGACAGGATCCAATTAACCTACTAGCATGTCTTTGGAGTGTGGGAGGAAACCGGAGTACCCACGCAGGCACAGGGAGAACATGCAAACTGCAGGCAGGAGGTGCAGTGGCTTGGATTCGAACCAAGAACCCTAGTACTGCCAGGTGGAAGTCCTAACCATTTAGCCACTGTGCTGCCCATATAAACACTTTGGTAGGTAAAACAAATTTCATACATTTATTTTTATTGCGTTATAGCTGTTTGTCTGGTGTACAGTTTAAAAGCAGAATTACACACATAACAACCAAATCCAAAATATAATAAACACATACCCTAGTGTACATATGCCGTATTTTGCATCTACTTTAGATACCCCTAATCATTTCAGGCAATCAGTCCCTTGCATGTATGGCCAAGCAAAAACTGTATTATCCTCTCAAATCAAAGGACAGATTTTAAATGGGAAGAATACCGTATAAAGGGCAGTTAGATTTCTTAAGCATCACATATCAGCATCTGTATGGGTCCAGAAAACCTTATACTGTAACTGCAGCTGTTCAATATTCTGCACAGATCAGACAGAACTAATAAGCCTAAAATATCTCCATGCACATTAGATATATGGCTGTGGGTGTGCTATGCACCAGCGCCTCTGTATGAATAGTTGGCTACAGAAGCATGGAAAAAACTGCTCATACATCTCCGCCCACAGCTTTATAAGTGACTATTATGCAATATCAATTTATAGATGTTGTATTTTTCAAGGAAGCAAGCTTGTGTTGTTATGGTATGTCAAAAAATGCATCTTGATCTGTTTTTTATTTCCCTTTAAAGTATATGTGAACCTTGTAATACAGCCTATTCAGTTTAAAACAGAAATGCAAAGCAAAACATTTGTGTAGTTATATTTAAAAAAATATAAATATCTTGTTTTTTCATTTTTTAAGTGCTCACATGACCTCTTTTCTCAGCAGCTTAAGAGAGTTAGAGGTGGGGGTGGAGACTGCAGAGGGTGTGGCAGCAGGAGTTAGAGAAACAGCAGTACACTGATCTTCCCAGTGAAGAGCTGTGCGAGGGGGTAGCGGGTCAGCAGATATCTGACCACTGGAGGACAGCCAGGTTGTATTCCCAAGTAGAAGGCAAAAGGAAGAAAACTGACCACGCAGAGATGGATGTGGTCAGTTTGAAATAGAAAAGCAGAAGTACTAGCAGGATCACCAGGTATTTCATATAAAGGAAGCAATGCAAAGAGAACAGGATACTTTTTTATACAAGTACATGGTAACACAGACACATATCAGGAATATGAAACACTGGGGTAATATACACTGAAAACAATGCAGAAAAATGATCTGTTCCACAGCTAATAAAGCTGAACACCAGCCTTACCTTTACCCTTACACCACTGTACAGGCTCCTCTCTAGCATTGACAGTGATCTTCACATCCAATATCATCTAATCCTTTGCTCCCAAAGCTGAATTGTCCTTGCCCTTTTCATTCGTTGGATTTTCAGTCTGCCTAGGGATACTAATTCCACTAGAAAAACATTCACCCATCAAGACTTTTTAATAATGACTCCTCCCAAGAGCCAGCCCACTGTTTGCATCAAGGCAGGGGGCTCTAGAGAGAAGTGCTGAGGCAGGGTGCTGTGAGGTTTTCGGGAAGCTATGTATAGCACTCTGTCAGTCCCACCATCAGCTATGATGTGCTTGCATTGCAAAGAGAAGCACAGAGACCCAGTTCAGTAAATCTAAAATAAGGTATGTCATGAAAGGTTTTTTTTTTAAATGCAATTAACATGTTGATGAAAAGGGAAAAGGAGTAACCATGGATGGCAAATATAAGCAGATTAACCTTCAGCTTTAAGTACAGTATAATCCAGCTGGAAGTGAAAGCCAGTAGCACTTGGGGTTCATTTACACCAGGTGTTCTGGGACTGTGTTGTGCAACCTTGCCCAGTGCAAAACAAGGGAAAAAGCATTCTTTCCTATGGTGTCAGTTCACACCACTGAATTGCAGCTGTGTGCACTGAAAAAAGTATTGCATGTAGTACTTTTTTGAGCACAGCAGCCTGTAATGCAAAATACTGCACTGCAATGCCACTATATGAATAGTTTATTTTTGACATTTCAAAACAATTCAGACAAAAAAAAAAAAAAGGTAAACAGTGCAGTGCTCCAGGGTTGGCGCATCAGTACTGTTCCTGCCAGCGCACACAGCAGGGGCCGAGCATTCCGGGCCCCCTTAAGACACCCTGTAGGCGGATCGACATTTGGCTGGTTCAGCGGGGACTGGGCAAGATTTGATCCATCTATGGCCATTCCCACTCAATCCAATGATTGACTTATATCGAACAGAAATGTTGGAAAACCTTTTTTGATCAGCAGCTTCCAGTCAATCAGCTGCAGCACTGATCAGTGTATTCTGACAGTGGAGAGTCCCGCTGTGAGAATACAACGGCATAGTGGGGAGAATTCCTCCAGCTATTGCGCATGTGTGGATGGAGATATTTGTTCATCTTTTTTTGATCAGCCCACTGGCTGATTGAAAAAAATGAACTGTCTATGGGCAGCCTTAGAGAAAGACAAATGATATACACAATACACTAATCTCAAAGTAACCTTTAGGCAAATTAGTAACAACACAAGTGTCTGAGCAAAACAAAAAAGATTATCATCACTGCACTGTTCTCATCAATTAGCTGGAAGTGACATTTCCTAGAGAAAGGCGGCTTCCTTTGCACCTTGTTTATTGACCCTGTTGGACTGGAAGTAAAAAGGAAAGGCTCTTTATCTAAGGTGGTGACTGTGTGAGTGATTTACAGCCTTTTAACAGACTAGAAGATAAATTCAAAGCATGTGCAGAGTGAGTGTCATTAGGGGAACTGAGATAAAAGAGTAGCCCAATGAACCTGCCCTTGAACGCTGGTGAGTTAATGACACAAAACAACATTACTAAATAAAAATATTACTGTTTACTCTATATAGCACAAGGAACAAGTGAAATCATTCAAAGAACTGGCAATGCAATTCAAGAATGATGTTATCAGCCAGAAAAAAATACTATTTATTGGAATTTTATTTAAATCATTTATTTAAATTATTATTATTATTATACAGGATTTATATAGCGCCAACAGTTTGCTCAGCGCTTTACAATATAACGGGAGACAATACAGCAACAATACAGTTCAATACAAGAGGGTTTGGAGGGCGCTGCTACTTGGAGCTTACAAACTAGGAAGGAAGGCTAGTGGTACAAAATGAAATATGAACAAAGCATATCCCTCTATAGCATGTATTTGTGTCAGCCCATGGTACCAAGTTTCATTTCTGGCTGCTGCCTCCTTCCTCTGCTATAAGCATGAGTCACTTCTGACAAATTTTCCTGACACCAAGTAAAATATGGTGACAGGAGAGGGAGCTCCAGCCGATTGAAAACCTCAGCTCTGTTCCTATTAGCTGTGTGAAGGGGGGCATGTCCCTTCCCTCCAATCAGCTCTCAGAGCTTTCCTCACTGATGTAACCTCAGTGTAAATTCTGCACTTTGAATGGATTTAGAGAAGATAATACAGAAGGTAAACAGGTACAACTTATGTAGGAGGATTTGTTTCATCTCTGTGTATTACCTGAGGCCAGTCACTTCACTGGGTATACAGTATGTAAGGGTTTGCAACAACTTTAAAGTAGATGGAAATGCAGCATATATTGAACAACCCAATGATTCCTATGGCCTAGTTTTATCACTATCATCGGCTTAATGAATAAAAATGCCACTGCAATACCTTTTTTTTTTACTTTACATGAATACACTGCACCACATAGAGTAAATGACTGCAACTACCGTGCACTACTCGTTCCAAACAAACGAAAGTAAGGGGGGGGGAGAGGTTTAGGAGCTCACAGAGGACATTACAAGGAGGCAGAAAAGCACAGTAAGGGTTGCTTTGCTCTCTGAAGAGTGACCTGCATTCAGGTTGCTCTTCAGAAAGCATTTTGAAGGGGGATATTCTCCATCCACCTCCCTTGCATGAATTGCATGCATCTCACTGTGGATCTGTGCATCTGTGCACCTCACTGTCAGAATAGAATGTCCTGGGGGGCAAGGGGGGATATTCTCCATTCACGTCCCTTGCTTGAATGGAGAAACTTAAAAAAAAAACCCTAACCTTCTGTTCCCATTTTAGAATGGCCAATAGGAGGGCTGTTGGATAAGCCACCCTCTGCACAACAAAAGAGGGCACAGAGCAGCGATAGGGTCAATGCATTAGAGGTTGCTGTAGGGAAACATGAGAAACTGCATAATGAGAGATTAGGGTCAGATTTGATTGCTAGCACTTTGGCAGTCAGCTTTTTTTGCTGCTTTTTGTTATTGGAGGCTTTTTATCCAAGGCCTGGTTCACACCTATGCGTGTTGCAATCTGTTGCAGGAAAAAAAGTTCCTGACCCTTTCCAAAAACGCAGGGGCTGTAAACATTTAGATGTGAACATGTCCCATAGGAAACTATGTTAAATGGACTGCAGTGAGTTTCTGCATAATGCAGAAAGCACTAAAAAGGTGAGCCAGGCCTAACATGTTATATTGTGTTTGATTTACACTTGTACCTACAGGAAAGCTTATAATAAAGATTACCTGTAGGTACCAGGAATATTTCCAAAATATGCAACATTTAGGAGATCTTCTCTATTTCTTCAACCGGAGATGTCACTGGCGCATGCGCTCTGAAGGGATGGTATACTCAGGGGCGGACTGACCATTTGGAAACTCGGGCACTGCCCGAGGGCCTGGAGTCAGTAGGGGGCCCCATGAGATGCCCCTGGTACCTATTTCATAGGCTTTTTTGAGTTTGGGTAAGGACACAGGGGCCCCTGGTCACATGTAGTAATGCAAAAAATATTGCTCAGCAAGGAAAGGATTTTTTTCATGTGGCTTAAAAGGCAACATTGAAAATATACAAATCCTTTAAATAATATAGTTGGGTGAAGCCCTAAATCTGCATATGATATTGGAGAAAAGGGCAATGTAGTCCTTTAAAAGCTGCATATAAAAAGGGGGAAAAAACAACGTAGGAATCTTCTTAGCCAGGCTCTTACAGGGTGGCAAGGAAAGGGAGAGCAGCGAGCGGGCATACCCCCATCCTGTACCATAGTAAGCCACGTCTTTTAGCAATGGGGGTACCTTTGCGAGCCATAGGGGCAGCAAATTCCTGCCACATTATCTCCCTAATTACAAATGTCCTGCTGCTGGCCAATTTAATACTGCTGTATTGCACACAGGAACTAATCAGGACCGGAAGTAAAAAGTAACTTTATGGGTCCACATGATAGGATTGGAACAGCACATTCCTGCCACCTTATCTCCCTAATTACAAATGTCCTGCTGCTGGCCAATTTAATACTTCTGTATTGCACACAGGAACTAATCAGGACCGGAAGTAAAAAGTATCTTTATGGGTCAATTTCTTGGTTATTTGTTTCTTTGTGCCTTTCAAGGAAAATCAGTGAAATTCTGGAGGCTGAGGCTCTGACCCCAGCATACGGGCAGTTTTAAAATAAGACATCTATATTTGCATTCTATGTAAAGAACATCCATATTACTGCTTTTAGAGTTCAGGAAGACACTACAGAATGCACTTCAGCACCAACTCTGAAATATGAAGCGTTACATTTCCAAACCTGGGCTTTGGATTATCTCTTAACAGTGGAACTCCAAAACATTTTTGCTACTTTTTGACAACACATCAGTCAGATTTATTTTGCTGTTACAAAAGAGAATTCTCAGGAAAGTCAAAGGAAATCTTACTTTTGATAGCTGTCACTGTATAGGTGCCCCCCCGGGAGATTTCCACTATACTCCTGTTTCAACTTCTTTTCTAAATCTCAAGTCAATCTAAGGACGAAAAGATAGCATTGTCCAGCCACGTGTAATGAAGAAGCAGCTCTGGCTATAAAATACTTATAAAATAATTAAACTGCGCAAATACTCCACCCAAATCGTGTACAAAGCAGCAAACACAACAAGAGGATATCCCCTCTAAATCACAAATTATATGAAAAACTTGTGGAATATAAATACCTCAAAAAATTCATGAATAATATACAAATAATATATGTCCAATAGAGGATAAACAAGAACATGCTCAATAGTGAACCATTGTCACAAAACAAAAAAATTAAATAAACATAAATAAAATAATCCTTACAGAGTATATAGAACAGTCCCCTTTTTTCTGTGATGAATGATAAAAAATCTTCATTCCAATATAACCACCAACGTGACTTTGTACCGCCGGGATATCAAATTATCAAAGGATCTGGTAAGCCAGGTTATCAAATTGGAGGCTTACCAGTCCTTTGACGCCTTAATTATAGGGCGTCATTACATGCCCAATATATATAACTACCACCCAAGGCTCCTCAGGCCGTCCCAATGTTATGGGGTCAACATATACTCATATGAAAATAAAGAGATGCCTCTCATAGTGCAGTAAATTAAGGCTAAGTTACTTAGAAGAATGAAAATGCACTTACAAGCTTAAAAACATGAATCAGCAGAAACAAGTTATAATGGCAATCCTTACGCAATGATGTCAGAAGGGAGGCTCCGCCCAACGCGTTTCGTTATAACCAGCAGTCTTCCGGGGCTATTACAAAAGAGAGTGAGTGTAATTCTCAGAAAAGTCAAAGGAAATCCTACCTTTTATAGCTGTCACTGGACAGGTGCCCCCCCTGGTAGATTTCCACTATACTTCTGTTTCAACTTTAAAATGGTAGATTTTTTTTCTAAATCCCAAGTCAAGCTAGGGACAAAAAGATAGCATTGTCCAGCCACGTGTAATGAAGAAGCAGCTCTGGTTATAAAATACTTACCCTGTCACCAATGTTAACAACCCCCCCCCCCCGCACAGACTCACCTGCACCTCTTCCCAGCTGAATGACGCCCATTGAACCCACTTCCTGTGAGCTCTGAGCCTCAAGAGACTGATCTCCATCAAACCTTGGATTCCTAGAAGAATGCTGCAGAAAGTGGCTCCACAGCATTACATGCAGCACTTATGATCTACTTGCTGTTAGGGGAGGAGGGTGATAATTTTTTTTGCAAAGGGCTGAGGGATGTTCCAATAGTGGGGAGGGGCAAATTGGGGTGGAAAAATTCTAAAGCCCAAAGTTTGGCTTTATGTTTGCTTCATTAGCAAAGGTCAATAAGACAAAAAGTTAAAGCAGAAGGGGGAGAAAAAATCCCCATGCAGTGAGCTGTGCTCTCACTGCATTTGTTAACTGCTCATTTTGTCTATGGGTAAACCCAGAGCTTATACTTATCCGCTCTTTCAATCCTCTGGAAAACGGTGCCTCCCCATGTCCAGTGGTGGACTGTTCCTACCGTCCCCATGTCCAGAGCCAATCTATGGGCATGATGATGTCAGGAACAGCCCACCGCACAGGACTGCTAGCTTGCAGGGGGAGGGGGGGGGGCAGAAGCTACAGAGAATGGTCTTGTGCTTAGAGGATGGATGGATTAGGTGAAAGGATTAAATGGAATATAACTGAATCCATTTTGTATACACTAATACAAGATGCTAGTTTCACATACATATATGTGATATGTACACACTAACAAAACTGTCTATGCCAGCTTCATGTAGAAATGAGTGTTTTTGCAAACTTTACAAAAAAGCAGATAAGGTTTACTCTCATTTATGAAAAGTTTTAACCACAACTTGGGTGTTGGGTCAGATTACAGCCATGGTCTTGGGTGTTGGGTCAGATTACAGCCATGGTCTTGGGTGTTGGGTCAGATTACAGCCATGGTCTGGGCGATAGACCAGATATGGCATGATAGATAAAGCAGAAGAGTGAAAATGCAAACCTCATACAAATAATTGTTGAGTTAAGGTAAAAAAATGTACAGGTATTTGATTGGATGGTCTGAGGGTGTGTTTGCCCAAAGACTACAGTATAATAACCCTGATGTTATGCCAATAAAACTGAAGTGTTTGCAATCGCAACTGAGGTGACTTGAGTGCATTCACTTTCCGAGATCTCGTAGCTGTGTCCAGGTGTGACCGTTGGTATCTTGAGGGGGCCCCCAAGGAACTGGAAAAAGACCACCTACCTACTTTCATTAGGTGAGTATACCTCAACTCTCCTCTAGACAAAAATAAGCAGTTAACCCATGCCTAGAGACCTGCTTTAAGGTGAATCTCCCCAACAGGGACACAAAAAGCTATAAACACCCCCCTTGTTCACTTTATTTGAATAAAAAAAAAAGGTTTTGGCTGGAGTTCTGCTTTAATTATATTTATATACACTCTCAGGCATGTTTTAAAGTGCCTGTGGGTTAATCTTGCTCCTCAGCAATTTCTGTGTCTAAAGAAATTTAAAGAGGGCAGGCCTAAAACCGACTTGTACACAGTCAGTGCATTATATTTCTGACAGCAGCTTAACCGGAGCATTCATCTGATGTACACATAGCAAATGACAGTCTGTTATGTGTGTCCATTTATAATAAATTATAAACAGAAAGGTTACCACTTAACCTAGAAATATGCAACCTCTTTATAATGAAAGAATGCTGGGTGCCTTAGGATATAGACGCAGTTGCTTGTAGTCATCAGAGAGGTATATGAAAGGTGTTCACTACAGAATAAAGAAAGGTACATAACATGCCACTGCCTAAATGTCCTTCTATTCCAGTGTATCAAATATTCATGATCAGGAGTAAGCCGTTTTCATTGTTAGGGGTTTACTGCATTATCTTACCAATCAAGAGTTGTCAGAGAGTGGAAGGGTTAAGGTAATGCTGAACAGTGTAATAACAGATCTGGAGTTGGATGACAACTTGGTAATTATATTCTAGTCTTTTTCAGCCCCCCAAGCAGGCGGGTGAAGTGCATCCCAGACTATGGTTTGAGGGCATAGCTGTCATTCCAGCAGGCTTGGCGGGGCCTGCGTTAAAGCGTGTCATACAAATTGAGGGGATCTCTCCTAATGACAGACGTGTATATAGCATGTAATTGCTTAGAAAATGCAGCACACAGTCTCTGAGGGTATAAAAGTACGGCAGGATTTTCAGCTCATGAGGTCCCAACCGAATAGGGTTTTGCTGTATTGTTCATCTACTAGTCACGACTGAGCTCCGTGACAACAGGTGGTGGAACGAATCATAGAGCAATCACCTCGAGCCCTCAGCCAAGTCACATCCAAAAGACAGAGCAGAGGAGACACAGAGATGAGATCCATTACATAGTCTCCGAATACCCCTAGGAATTCTGAGAATACGATCTGCTTACCCCTCCTACACAAAATCTGTGCTATTTTCCAGACCAGCCACTTCTTTTATTTTCATAAATGTAATGCAAGGCCAAATGATTGACAGTCACTTTAGTAGGTCACCCAAAGGCTACTCACATTGTAAGATGATTTGTCACAGTAGGCAAGACTTGGTGAATGCTTATGAAATATCAGAGAGAAACACATGAAAAGGAAAATGATGTAAGCCTGCATGTGTGTATGACTGACAATGCAGGACCAAGTATATTGTCCAGAGCAAAGTCACTCACCAATGTCAACAGACAGTGTGCAGAAGTAGTGGTGTATGATGGAAATTGTAGTATTAAAAATTTTGTTTCTTTTCTCTCTCCTTCCCCCTCCATTCCTCCTTACCTTGTCCTTCACCCTTCCTTCCCCCCACCTTCCCATACCCCCTCCCGACCACACTGAACTCAACTTGGTGTGAGGCATTGAGGATATGCCTATGACTCCCTCACCCCTCCTTCCCTTCCACCACCGAAATAGCCATCCACCTTAACCACCCCCTTCTTATCATACTGCCTGTGCCTCCATTTACTCCTTTCTTACTCAAACACATAGAGCAATATACTGGAACAAACAGAATCTGGAGAAGTTGTGTATGGCAACCAGTCAGTTTCTATCTTAGGCTGTGGGGTGGGGGAAGGCCTAGGCGGTAGGCACTTAGGTACTCAGAGGGAAGGCAAAGTGGCTGGCAATGCCACGTTATATTGTCAAAACGTCCAAGAACATTAACAGAGTGCTTCCAACAGTATAGTACAAGCAGTAGCACTCACAGCAGGACGTGGGACCTGCAGGTAGAGAGAGCGATGCACAGAGACTGGCTGCTCCTGGCACAAGGAGTGACTGGAAGGCCCATGCTGTAAGCAGAAATAGCAGACAGTCCCTATGCTGTCCATCCGCCTCTGGAATCTTTCCCAATGCTAGGCACACTCTCCCTGACAGACGAGTTCCTATCCCTAACCTAGGCACACGCAGAATGCTCACCAACTGCAGTGATTCAAGGCTTCCTGTAACCTCTGCCCTCACTAAAGATGGCCGCAGGGGTCACCAGGGTGACAGCGTCCATTTGAACAGCAGCCCACCTAATGACACATATGGAGGCCTGAGAGGAATGCATATTCCTCCTGCTCTCCACTCTTCCTGCAACAGCACCACCTATGTAGATAGGTCAGCCGGCACCTGCCCACAAACTGAAGACAGAGCTGATTGTTTACTGTGCACAGCTCTCCAGATTCTGGCTGCTCCAGGTTTGATAAATACCCCCCTGCTCTCTACAGGACTACCCCATTAGGCCTTAAAATGTTTACCCACTATTACTTTGGCTTGACTTGCAACAATGCCCCCCTGGTGGATTCTTCTTACCCAGTCTCCCAATACAGAAGGGGCTTGGTTTTCCCCTTCCAGTATTCACCCTCCATCCCTCCACTCCTATTTTTAGCTGTCATTGTTTCTTATTGTTATACTTTTTGTTATACTTGTGAATGCCATGAAATATATGTACCTGCTTTCTCAATGTACCATGTAAAGTGTTATAAATTTTTATTTTTAAAAAAAGCACATAAGCACAAAATCTATAGTGAAGTTCTTCAAAAGCACATGCTATTTATTACTATGTATTAGAAGTTGCACATATATGAATTGGCTCCAAATTTCAAGACAGAGGTCCGCTTTTGCTGAGCTATCCACAAGTTCAATGTTTGGTGCACCCCATAGTTAAATCAATGTAGTAGAAGCTGAGGAGGATAAAACAACATATACTTTATAAGACAGAAAATAACCCTGTGTGTTGTTTGCCACCAAGTGCAAGAATAGCAGTTTTATTATGGATGTATTTACATTCAAGTAAATAAACTTTTACTATAGTGTGGTTTGGTGGCTACATTTTGGTGGTTTTCCTTTTCGTCTGGTGATGCTGGAGTCAGGGGCGGACTGGCAACTCATGGGGCCCCCGGGCAATAGGGGATCATGGGGCCCCTGTGTCCTTGCCCAAACTCAAAAAAGCCTATGTAAAGGTACCAGGGGCATCTCATGGGGCCCCCTACTGACCCCGGGCCCTCGGGTAGTGCCCGAGTTTCCAAATGGTCAGTCCTCCCCTGGCTGGAGCTTGTCCTGGGGTGATGACACTAACTCACTGCACTGTATTCATTGAGGATAGAAAGAAAGAACACCTTTCCCTGTCCTCTTCTACATAGCATAATGAAGAAGTGTTTTGAGAGACATAGAGAATTGTGAACAATGCTATTTGGTCATGGCAAAGACAGAGTACAGGAAGTTCCCACATGGAAGAAAATTATATTTTAAATATATTTAAAAAAACTTCTTCCCAAATATATTGACATATATTTGAAATACTACAATTTTGGCTATATTCAATATATATATATATACTGTATATATACACACACACACACTGCATGTTGAATGTGTTTTTTATATATTATAGGATATATGAAAAATATTTGTTTTTAAATATATTCTTCAGATTTTTTTTAACATATAAAAAAATAATTTTACAATATATTTTTACATATATTTGTAAATGCACTCCAAATATGTAGATTAAAATGTATTTTTAAAGACATACAGTATATTTGAAAATGCACTTCAACTTACAGTATATATATATATATATATATATTGAATATGGCCAAAATTGTAGTATTTCAAATATATGTCAATTAGAGATGAGCGAATCGAAGTAGCCGAAGTGGAATTCGAGTCGAATATCGGAAAAATTTCGATTCGCGCCGAATCCGAAAAATAGCCTAATTCGGACGCGTGAATCGAAATTTTTCCGAAAATGGCGGCTGACATGTGCGGCGACGGAGCGGGGATGTCTGGGAAGGCGCGCAGACAAGGCGCGCTGACCCATAATGCATTCCTCAACGACATGTGATCGCATCAGCCAATCAGCAGACAGCCAGCTAGCACTGTGTAATGGTCGAGCTATAAATAGCGGCCATTTTGGAATTCTTCATTTGCCTGCAGTCATTGAACAGAGGCAGACCGCTCTGTATTAGGGACAGGGACAGAGTTAGGGCCACAGAAACGATACTTGGGGACAGAGAAACGATACTTAGGGACAGAGAACTATTACTCAGGGACACAGATTTGTTAATTAGGGCCACAGAATCGTTACTTAGGGACAAAGAAACGCTAGTTAGGGACACAGAATTCATACTCAGGGACAGACAGAATTGTTACTGAGTGCCAGAGAATTGTTACTTAGGGCCACAGAAACGTTATTAGGGCCACAGAATTGTTACTCAGGGACAGACAGAATTGTTACTGAGTGCCAGAGAATTGTTACTTAGGGCCACAGAAACGTTATTAGGGCCACAGAATTGTTACTCAGGGACAGACAGAATTGTTACTGAGTGCCAGATAATTGTTACTTAGGGCCACAGAAACGTTATTAGGGCCACAGAATTGTTACTCAGGGACAGACAGAATTGTTACTGAGTGCCAGAGAATTGTT
Source organism: Staurois parvus (assembly GCF_062004578.1). Classification (NCBI taxonomy): domain Eukaryota; kingdom Metazoa; phylum Chordata; class Amphibia; order Anura; family Ranidae; genus Staurois; species Staurois parvus. Next base: position 6,067,975 of record NW_028317925.1, on the reverse strand, counting down.
ACTTAGGGCCACAGAAACTTTAGTTAGGGCCACAGAATTGTTACTCAGGGACAGACACAGAATTGTTACTGAGGGCCACAGAACTGTTACTTAGGGCCACAGAATTGTTACTCGCACAGACACAGAATTGTTACTCGCACAGACACAGAATTGTTACTGAGGGCCACAGAATTGTTACTCGCACAGACACAGAATTGTTACACAGGGACACAGAAATGTTGCTGAGGGCCACAGAACCGTTACTTAGGGCCACAGAATTGTTACTCGCACAGACACAGAATTGTTACTCGCACAGACACAGAATTGTTACTCGCACAGACACAGAATTGTTACTCGCACAGACACAGAATTGTTACTCAAGGCCACAGAACTGTTACTGAGGGCCACAGAACCGTTACTTAGGGCCACAGAATTGTTACTCGCACAGACACAGAATTGTTACTCGCACAGACACAGAATTGTTACTCGCACAGACACAGAATTGTTACTCAGGGTCACAGAACTGTTACTGAGGGCCACAGAACTGTTACTTAGGGCCACAGAATTGTTACTCGCACAGACACAGAATTGTTACTCAGGGACACAGAATTGTTACTGAGGGCCACAGAACTGTTACTTAGGGCCACAGAATTGTTACTCGCACAGACACAGAATTGTTACTCGCACAGACACAGAATTGTTACTCAGGGACACAGAACTGTTACTGAGGGCCACAGAACTGTTACTTAGGGCCACAGAATTGTTACTCGCACAGACACAGAATTGTTACTCGCACAGACACAGAATTGTTACTGAGGGCCACAGAACTGTTACTTGGGGCCACAGAAACGTTAATCAGGGACACAGAATTGTTACTGAGGGCCACAGAACTGTTACTTAGGGCCACAGAATTGTTACTCGCACAGACACAGAATTGTTACACAGGGACACAGAACTGTTACTGAGGGCCACAGAACCGTTACTTAGGGCCACAGAATTGATACTCGCACAGACACAGAATTCTTACTCGCACAGACACAGAATTGTTACTCAGGGACACAGAACTGTTACTGAGGGCCACAGAACTGTTACTTAGGGCCACAGAATTGTTACTCGCACAGACACAGAATTGTTACACAGGGACACAGAATTGTTACTGAGGGCCACAGAACCGTTACTTAGGGCCACAGAATTGTTACTGAGGGCAACAGAACTGTTACTTAGGGCCACAGAATTGTTACTCGCACAGACACAGAATTGTTACTCAGGGACACAGAACTGTTACTGAGGGCCACAGAACTGTTACTTAGGGCCACAGAATTGTTACTCGCACAGACACAGAATTGTTACTCAGGGACACAGAACTGTTACTGAGGGCCACAGAACTGTTACTTAGGGCCACAGAATTGTTACTCGCACAGACACAGAATTGTTACACAAAGACACAGAATTGTTACTGAGGGCCACAGAACCGTTACTTAGGGCCACAGAATTGTTACTCAGGGACACAGAATTGTTACTGAGGGCCACAGAACTGTTACTTAGGGCCACAGAATTGTTACTCGCACAGACACAGAATTGTTACTCAGGGACACAGAACTGTTACTGAGGGCCACAGAACTGTTACTTAGGGCCACAGAATTGTTACTCGCACAGACACAGAATTGTTACTCAGGGACACAGAACTGTTACTGAGGGCCACAGAACTGTTACTTAGGGCCACAGAATTGTTACTCGCACAGACACAGAATTGTTACACAGGGACACAGAATTGTTACTGAGGGCCACAGAACCGTTACTTAGGGACACATAATTGTTACTGAGGGCCACAGAACTGTTACTTAGGGCCACAGAATTGTTACTCGCACAGACACAGAATTGTTACTCAGGGACACAGAACTGTTACTGAGGGCCACAGAACCGTTACTTAGGGCCACAGAATTGTTACTCAGGGACACAGAATCGTTTAATTAAAGAGTATGTCAGACAACATGCAGAGGAGTGGCAGAGGAGGCAATGTTTTAGGAGCGAGCAGACGTGGCAGCAGAGGAAGGGGTCGAGGCAGCACTATTCGCAGCCAGAGGCTAGTGCTCCCGGTGTCATCCAGTACAGTGAGGAAGAGCTAACAGAGGGCGGTCAGGAACGGGGGGAGACATCCGCCTCTTCAGCAGCCAGGCGAAGAAGTAGTGGCGAGGAGAGTGGCTCGGTAGCCGGTGTAGAGACAGGTCTGTCTCCTGACCCACACGCAGCCGAGGGGGCTAGTAGTGAGGCGGAGACCCTAATTGATGATGATGAGGCTGATCGCACTTGGCAGCCTCGTCGTCATCAGGCTATTGCTTCCGCATCATCAGGAGAAGAGGGTGGCAGCTTGGCAGCGAGCAAAACAGTCGGTGGGTTGTCTCCATCGCCACACTCTGCCATGTGCCACTTTCAGGTCTCCTCACACACTGCTGGTGTGTTGAATTTTTTGACATAGGGTGCTGGCAGATTACGGGCCTCCCATAGCTGCTGCCAGGCCCCTAATCTGCCATGGGCCCCTATACCGCCTCCTCATGCTGCTGCCAGGTTCACAGTCCCTCATGCCATGTGCCACTTTCAGGTCTCCTCACACTGCTGGTGTGTTGAATTTTTTGACATAGGGTGCTGGCAGATTACGGGCCTCCCATAGCTGCTGCCAGGCCCCTAATCTGCCATGGGCCCCTATATACCGCCTCCTCATGCTGCTGCCAAGTCCAAAGTCTCTCATGGGTCCCTGTACGGCCTCCCATTGCTGCTGTCTCCATCGCCACACTCTGCCATGTGCCACTTTCAGGTCTCCTCACACACTGCTGGTGTGTTGAATTTTTTGACATAGGGTGCTGGCAGATTACGGGCCTCCCATAGCTGCTGCCAGGCCCCTAATCTGCCATGGGCCCCTATACCGCCTCCTCATGCTGCTGCCAGGTCCACAGTCTCTCATGCCATGTGCCACTTTCAGGTCTCCTCACACTGCTGGTGTGTTGAATTTTTTGACATAGGGTGCTGGCAGATTACGGGCCTCCCATAGCTGCTGCCAGGCCCCTAATCTGCCATAGGCCCCTATATACCGCCTCCTCATGCTGCTGCCAAGTCCAAAGTCTCTCATGGGTCCCTGTACGGCCTCCCATTGCTGCTGTCTCCATCGCCACACTCTGCCATGTGCCACTTTCAGGTCTCCTCACACACTGCTGGTGTGTTGAATTTTTTGACATAGGGTGCTGGCAGATTACGGGCCTCCCATAGCTGCTGCCAGGCCCCTAATCTGCCATGGGCCCCTATACCGCCTCCTCATGCTGCTGCCAGGTCCACAGTCTCTCATGCCATGTGCCACTTTCAGGTCTCCTCACACTGCTGGTGTGTAGAATTTTTTGACATAGGGTGCTGGCAGATTACGGGCCTCCCATAGCTGCTGCCAGGCCCCTAATCTGCCATGGGCCCCTATATACCGCCTCCTCATGCTGCTGCCAGGTCCAGAGTCTGTCATGGGTCCCTGTTCGGCCTCCCATTGCTGCTGTCTCCATCGCCACACTCTGCCATGTGCCACTTTCAGGTCTCCTCACACACTGCTGGTGTGTTGAATTTTTTGACATAGGGTGCTGGCAGATTACGGGCCTCCCATAGCTGCTGCCAGGCCCCTAATCTGCCATGGGCCCCTATACCGCCTCCTCATGCTGCTGCCAGGTCCACAATCTCTCATGCCATGTGCCACTTTCAGGTCTCCTCACACTGCTGGTGTGTTGAATTTTTTGACATAGGGTGCTGGCAGATTACGGGCCTCCCATAGCTGCTGCCAGGCCCCTAATCTGCCATGGGCCCCTATACCGCCTCCTCATGCTGCTGCCAGGTCCAGGCGAACGTAGTCACACAGGGGAGGAACTTCTGAGTGTAATGAACAGAGAAATCGACAGATGGCTGTCTCCGCGCAAACTGAAAATCGGAACCATGTTGACCGACAACGGAAAGAACATGGTATCTGCTCTGCGTCAAGGAAGGTTGTGCCATGCGCCATGCATTGCTCACGTGTTCAATCTGGTTGTCAAGTGGTTCCTAAAATCCACCATCCCACTGCAAGACATCCTTAAAATGTCACGTAAACTTTGCATGCATTTCAGCCATTCCTACACCGCAAAGCACACCCTCCTTGAGCTGCAGCGGCAGAACGGAATTCCACATCATCGCCTGATCTGCGACGTTGCAACAAGGTGGAATTCAACCCTACACATGTTAGACCGCCTTTACGAGCAGCGAAAGGCCATCACCGATTTCCTGATGTTAAAAGCGGATAAAGGTACTCCCCTGTGTAACTTCGATGTCAGCCATTGGCAGCTCATGCGTGACACCTGCCGCTTGCTCAGGCCCTTTGAGGAGGCCACGCTATTCGTGAGTCGGCAGGACTATGGGATGAACGACGTCATTCCTCTGTTGCACGTCCTTGAACAAATGCTGTTAACAATGGCTGGTCAGGGTGCGGTAGACGTGGCGCACAGATCTCAACGCCACATGACCCCTGTGGGGGCAGGACAGGAAGAAGAGGAGGAGGTAGAGGAGGACATTTGTGCTCAGGAATTATTGAGTGAAATGGGTGGTTTTTCTACTCAGCGGACAGGAGTGGAGGAGCAGGAGCATCTGGTAGAGGAGGAGGAGGAGGAGACAGAGGACCCAGACGCACCGTGGCAGTATGCTGTGGAGATGGAGGCAGGGAGTCCCTCGCATTCCTTGGCACAAATGGCCCATAGCATGCTCGGTTGCTTGCGTAGCGACAGCCGAATAATAACCATCAGACAGAGGGATGACTTTTGGCTGTCCACCTTGTTGGACCCTCGCTACCGTTCAAAAATGGTGGCCTTTTTCACACCTGCTGAGAGGGAGGCCAAAATAACGTACTATAAAAACCACCTATGTAGTCAGTTGGTCTCTGTCTTTGTGCGCCAACGTCCATCCTCAGACACTGTGGGCCCTGTGCGCTCGCGTTCCGCTGCCATGGCAGCAGGGGAGGGGTGGGGTGGTAGGAGCAGTGGCAGCTCCACCAGCAGCGGCTGCCTCAGTCTGCAGTCGATGATGAGTAGCTTTCTTCACCAGCGCAGTGAGGAAACTACTAACCAGCCGCAGCAGCAGCAGCATCAGGTGGACCTGGAGCAGGACCTCAAACAACAGGCTTGGGCCTACTTGGACAGCACCCTGCCAACCGAGGTAGACAATCCCCTTGACTACTGGTCAACGAAACTTGACCTTTGGCCCCAACTAGCTGAATTTGCCCTTGAAAGGCTGTCATGCCCGGCCAGTAGCGTGGCATCGGAGCGCGTGTTTAGTGCGGCAGGAGGTATTGTAACTCCGCGGAGGACACGACTGTCCACCCAAAGTGTGGAGAGACTCACGTTTGTGAAAATGAATCAGGCGTGGATTAGTCTGGATTTCAAACCACCAGTTCCTGACACAACTGACTAAATCCGCCATGAATCATGCCTCAAACATGTGCCACTTTGAGGTCTCCTCACACACTGCTGGTGTGTAGAATTTTTTGACATAGGGTGCTGGCAGATTACGGGCCTCCCATAGCTGCTGCCAGGCCCCTAATCTGCCATAGGCCCCTATATACTGCCTCCTCATGCTGCTGCCAGGTCCAGAGTCTCTCATGGGTCCCTGTACAGCCTCCCATTGCTGCTGTCTCCATCGCCACACTCTGCCATGTGCCACTTTCAGGTCTCCTCACACTGCTGGTGTGTAGAATTTTTTGACATAGGGTGCTGGCAGATTACGGGCCTCCTATAGCTGCTGCCAGGCCCCTAATCTGCCATAGGCCCCTACATACCGCCTCCTCATGCTGCTGCCAGGTCCACAGTGTCTCATGCCATGTGCCACTTTCAGGTCTCCTCACACTGCTGGTGTGTAGAATTTTTTGACATAGGGTGCTGGCAGATTACGGGCCTCCCATAGCTGCTGCCAGGCCCCTAATCTGCCATAGGCCCCTATATACCGCCTCCTCATGCTGCTGCCAGGTCCAGAGTCTCTCATGGGTCCCTGTACGGCCTCCCATTGCTGCTGTCTCCATCGCCACACTCTGCCATGTGCCACTTTCAGGTCTCCTCACACTGCTGGTGTGTAGAATTTTTTGACATAGGGTGCTGGCAGATTACGGGCCTCCCATAGCTGCTGCCAGGCCCCTAATCTGCCATAGGCCCCTATATACCGCCTCCTCATGCTGCTGCCAGGTCCAGAGTCTCTCATGGGTCCCTGTACGGCCTCCTATTGCTGCTGTCTCCATCGCCACACTCTGCCATGTGCCACTTTCAGGTCTCCTCACACACTGCTGGTGTGTAGAATTTTTTGACATAGGGTGCTGGCAGATTACGGGCCTCCCATAGCTGCTGCCAGGCCCCTAATCTGCCATAGGCCCCTATATACCGCCTCCTCATGCTGCTGCCAGGTCCAGAGTCTCTCATGGGTCCCTGTACGGCCTCCCATTGCTGCTGTCTCCATCACCACACTCTGCCATGTGCCACTTTCAGGTCTCCTCACACTGCTGGTGTGTAGAATTTTTTGACATAGGGTGCTGGCAGATTACGGGCCTCCCATAGCTGCTGCCAGGCCCCTAATCTGCCATAGGCCCCTATATACCGCCTCCTCATGCTGCTGCCAGGTCCAGAGTCTCTCATGGGTCCCTGTACGGCCTCCCATTGCTGCTGTCTCCATCGCCACACTCTGCCATGTGCCACTTTCAGGTCTCCTCACACACTGCTGGTGTGTAGAATTTTTTGACATAGGGTGCTGGCAGATTACGGGCCTCCCATAGCTGCTGCCAGGCCCCTAATCTGCCATAGGCCCCTATATACCGCCTCCTCATGCTGCTGCCAGGTCCAGAGTCTCTCATGGGTCCCTGTACGGCCTCCTATTGCTGCTGTCTCCATCGCCACACTCTGCCATGTGCCACTTTCAGGTCTCCTCACACACTGCTGGTGTGTAGAATTTTTTGACATAGGGTGCTGGCAGATTACGGGCCTCCCATAGCTGCTGCCAGGCCCCTAATCTGCCATAGGCCCCTATATACCGCCTCCTCATGCTGCTGCCAGGTCCAGAGTCTCTCATGGGTCCCTGTACGGCCTCCCATTGCTGCTGTCTCCATCGCCACACTCTGCCATGTGCCACTTTCAGGTCTCCTCACACTGCTGGTGTGTAGAATTTTTTGACATAGGGTGCTGGCAGATTACGGGCCTCCCATAGCTGCTGCCAGGCCCCTAATCTGCCATAGGCCCCTATATACCGCCTCCTCATGCTGCTGCCAGGTCCAGAGTCTCTCATGGGTCCCTGTACGGCCTCCCATTGCTGCTGTCTCCATCGCCACACTCTGCCATGTGCCACTTTCAGGTCTCCTCACACACTGCTGGTGTGTAGAATTTTTTGACATAGGGTGCTGGCAGATTACGGGCCTCCTATAGCTGCTGCCAGGCCCCTAATCTGCCATAGGCCCCTATATACCGCCTCCTCATGCTGCTGCCAGGTCCAGAGTCTCTCATGGGTCCCTGTACGGCCTCCCATTGCTGCTGTCTCCATCGCCACACTCTGCCATGTGCCACTTTCAGGTCTCCTCACACACTGCTGGTGTGTAGAATTTTTTGACATAGGGTGCTGGCAGATTACGGGCCTCCTATAGCTGCTGCCAGGCCCCTAATCTGCCATAGGCCCCTATATACCGCCTCCTCATGCTGCTGCCAGGTCCAGAGTCTCTCATGGGTCCCTGTACGGCCTCCCATTGCTGCTGTCTCCATCGCCACACTCTGCCATGTGCCACTTTCAGGTCTCCTCACACACTGCTGGTGTGTAGAATTTTTTGACATAGGGTGCTGGCAGATTACGGGCCTCCCATTGCTGCTGCCAGGCCCCTAATCTGCCATAGGCCCCTATATACCGCCTCCTCATGCTGCTGCCAGGTCCAGAGTCTCTCATGGGTCCCTGTACGGCCTCCCATTGCTGCTGTCTCCATCGCCACACTCTGCCATGTGCCACTTTCAGGTCTCCTCACACACTGCTGGTGTGTAGAATTTTTTGACATAGGGTGCTGGCAGATTACGGGCCTCCCATTGCTGCTGCCAGGCCCCTAATCTGCCATAGGCCCCTATATACCGCCTCCTCATGCTGCTGCCAGGTCCAGAGTCTCTCATGGGTCCCTGTACGGCCTCCCATTGCTGCTGTCTCCATCGCCACACTCTGCCATGTGCCACTTTCAGGTCTCCTCACACACTGCTGGTGTGTAGAATTTTTTGACATAGGGTGCTGGCAGATTACGGGCCTCCTATAGCTGCTGCCAGGCCCCTAATCTGCCATAGGCCCCTATATACCGCCTCCTCATGCTGCTGCCAGGTCCAGAGTCTCTCATGGGTCCCTGTACGGCCTCCCATTGCTGCTGTCTCCATCGCCACACTCTGCCATGTGCCACTTTCAGGTCTCCTCACACACTGCTGGTGTGTAGAATTTTTTGACATAGGGTGCTGGCAGATTACGGGCCTCCTATAGCTGCTGCCAGGCCCCTAATCTGCCATAGGCCCCTATATACCGCCTCCTCATGCTGCTGCCAGGTCCAGAGTCTCTCATGGGTCCCTGTACGGCCTCCCATTGCTGCTGTCTCCATCGCCACACTCTGCCATGTGCCACTTTCAGGTCTCCTCACACACTGCTGGTGTGTAGAATTTTTTGACATAGGGTGCTGGCAGATTACGGGCCTCCTATAGCTGCTGCCAGGCCCCTAATCTGCCATAGGCCCCTATATACCGCCTCCTCATGCTGCTGCCAGGTCCAGAGTCTCTCATGGGTCCCTGTACGGCCTCCCATTGCTGCTGTCTCCATCGCCACACTCTGCCATGTGCCACTTTCAGGTCTCCTCACACTGCTGGTGTGTTCAATTTTTTGACATAGGGTGCTGGCAGATTACGGGCCTCCCATTGCTGCTGCCAGGCACGTAATCTGCCATGGGCCCCCGTACCGACTCCTCATGCTGTGACGTTGCAACAAGGTGGAATTCAACCCTACATATGTTAGACCGCCTTTACGAACAGCGAAAGGCCATCACAGATTTCCTGATGTTAAAAGCGGATAAAGGTACTCCCTGTGTAACTTAGATGTCAGCCATTGGCAGCTCATGCGTGACACCTGCGCTTGCTCAGGCCCTTTGAGGAGGCCACGCTATTCGTGAGTCGGCAGGACTATGGGATGAACGACGTCATTCCTCTGTTGCACGTCCTGGAACAAATGCTGTTAACAATGGCTGGTCAGGGTGCGGTAGACGTGGCGCACAGATCTCAACGCCACATGACCCCTGTGGGGGCAGGACAGGAAGAAGAGGAGGAGGTAGAGGAGGACATTGGTGCTCAGGAATTATTGAGTGAAATGGGTGGTTTTTCCACTCAGCGGACAGGAGTGGAGGAGCAGGAGCATCTGGTAGAGGAGGAGGAGGAGGAGGAGGAGACAGAGGACCCAGACGCACCGTGGCAGTATGCTGTGGAGATGGAGGTAGGGAGTCCCTCGCATTCCTTGGCACAAATGGCCCATAGCATGCTCGCTTGCTTGCGTAGCGACAGCCGAATAATAACCATCAGACAGAGGGATGACTTTTGGCTGTCCACCTTGTTGGACCCTCGCTACCGTTCAAAAATGGTGGCCTTTTTCACACCTGCTGAGAGGGAGGCCAAAATAACGTACTATAAAAACCACCTATGTAGTCAGCTGGTCTCTGCCTTTCTGCGCCAACGTCCATCCTCAGACACTGTGGGCCCTGTGCGCTCGCGTTCCGCTGCCATGGCAGCAGGGGAGGGGTGGGGTGGTAGGAGCAGTGGCAGCTCCACCAGCAGCGGCTGCCTCAGGCTGCAGTCGATGATGAGTAGCTTTCTTCACCAGCGCAGTGAGGAAACTACTAACCAGCCGCAGCAGCAGCAGCATCAGGTGGACCTGGAGCAGGACCTCAAACAACAGGCTTAGGCCTACTTGGACAGCACCCTGCCAACCGAGGTAGACAATCCCCTTGACTACTGGGCAACAAAACTTGACCTTTGACCCCAACTAGCTGAATTTGCCCTTGAAAGGCTGTCATGCCCGGCCAGTAGCGTGGCATTGGAGCGCGTGTTTAGTGCGGCAGGAGGTATTGCAACTCCGCGGAGGACACGACTGTCCACCCAAAGTGTGGAGAGACTCACGTTTGTGAAAATGAATCAGGCGTGGATTAGTCTGGATTTCAAACCACTAGTTCCTGACACAACTGACTAAATCCGCCATGAATCATGCCCCAAACATGTGCCACTTTCAGGTCTCCTCACACACTGCTTGTGTTTTCAATTTTTTGACATAGGGTGCTGGCAGATTACGGGCCTCCCATAGCTGCTGCCAGGCCCCTAATCTGCCATGGGCCCCTATATACCGCCTCCTCATGCTGCTGCCAGGTCCAGAGTGTCTCATGCCATGTGCCACTTTCAGGTCTCCTCACACACTGCTGGTGTGTTCAATTTTTTGTCATAGGGTGCTGGCAGATTACGGGCCTCCTATAGCTGCTGCCAGGCCCCTAATCTGCCATGGGCCCCTATACCGCCTCCTCATGCTGCTGCCAGGTCCAGAGTCTCTCATGGGTCCCTGTACGGCCTCCCATTGCTGCTGTCTCCATCGCCACACTCTGCCATGTGCCACTTTCAGGTCTCCTCACACACTGCTGGTGTGTTCCATTTTTTGTCATAGGGTGCTGGCAGATTACGGGCCTCCCATTGCTGCTGCCAGGCCTGTAATCTGCCATGGGCCCCCGTACCGCCTGGTCACGCTGCTGCTGGGTCCACAGTGTGACATGGGTCCTTGTACCGCCTCCCATTGCTCCCACTGCATGTGCCACTTTCAGGTCTCCTCACACTCCTGCTGGTTTCCATTTTGTCATAGGTTGCTGTATGGCCTCCCATTGCTGCTGCCTCCACCGCCACACTGTGGCTCCAAACACTGGTTTTGGCCCCGTGACTGGCCAAATGAGTGAAGTGTGCGGTGATTCTAAGATCGACGGCACTCATCTGCATGTCATACTGAGTGACAGTATTATTTCTCTTCCCCAGCAGACTCCAAGGGCATTTAAATTAAAGGTACAGTGTTCTGCACTAATATTAAGTCTCTCTGAAGCCTAGAAACACCCTTTTTTAAGTTAAATTCACAGCGAATTTATTCGACTCGAATCGAATATTGTCCACGAATTCGCCGAATCAGTCGAATCGAATTTTTCATTTCTTCGCTCATCTCTAATGTCAATATATTTGGGAAGAATATTTTTAAAATATATTTAAAATAAAATTTTCTTCCATGTGGGTTAGTTCACTAGATTCTTGGCAAGATAAACAGGAAATTTTTCTTTAACAGATATACTGTAGCAAAATACTTTTTAGTGGTATATTTTACAGACCAAAAGGAGTAAGTAAGAGAAGTTAATTGTAAGGGTTTTCATACACTTTAAGGGGTGAGTCCTGCAGTGAATGTCACATTCACTGCCTTATAAAATGAGGACAATATGTATATATATATACACATACACATACACACACACACACAAACACACTATTATTTGTGCCCATAGTTAGTAGCGTCCTATAAAGAAAAAAACACATACTGAATAGCTAGAATAAAAAACTACAATTACTTGGAAATGGCTACCTTCTTAACACAACTGTCTGTCAGCAGAGGGATTTTGTATTTGGGCACTCTTAATTCCGCTGCTTCCTCAGGAAGAGTTCTGTAGAGATAGATATGATCCAGGGAGATAGAGTGGGTAAGCGATCTATCTTATTTGTCAGACTGTGAGCACTCTATAGCTGCATAAAATCTATTGAATTGTCAGTAACCAGTGTGTGTTAGATACTTTATTTTGCTATTTAAAAAAAATGTATTGTTGTAATTCCCCAAGAGCAACAATCTCTTGTACAATAAATTTTGCTTCCAAAGTAAACAACTTCTTGTTGCTAGTAGCAACCTTTTCAATCAGCTTAGTATAATATACATGATAACATTCGCAGTATCCACAATACTCGCCTCTTGTGCCATCATTAGTGAATATTACAGATCTCCTCAAGTCAGAGATAACTTTATTAGCTTAGTGGATTAATTAACTGATTATAATAAATTATAATACATTTCTAGTTTTTTTTTTTAATTTTTGCCTAGATTGCAGAAAAGGTGAGGCTGGCCATGCACTGTGTAAATTTCACCCACTTCCTGATGATCCAAAAGAAATTTGTTCAGTGGGTGACCCTGTTCGCGGCCTCCTACCTGATATCCCCCAATTTAAAAAATTGAAAGAGCTGAAGGGAAAAGTGTTAACCAAACAGTGGCTGAATTCAAATCAGATGCTGTCACTCATTGGGTATTTGGACAGCCAGCAGGGCTGGCTGTGAAAATTCAATAGCCACAGCAATAGCTGAGCTGTATAGTGTTTTAGTGTAAATAGAGCATTTTGGTTGGATTCTGTAACCTTAACCCTTTGGAACCGGCGCCTCCTGGTCCTTTAAAAGTTTCAGAAGCCGAGAGGCGGGTGGGGCTTTAGGGTCATGTGACCGCAGTGATTCGCTGTCATGGCGGTCAGATGATCGGGAAAGGTCCCAATCAAAAGAGGAGATTGGAACCTTTTTGTGAGTACCAGACATGTGTGCTGGGAGAACGTAGGGCGCGCGCTCTCAGCACATGTTTTTTTTAATTGCACGCAAATGTGTGCCCACTCGGCATCAAGGCCCAGACGCTGAGAGGCCGCACATTTGCGTGCGCTCGGTGTGAAGAGGTTAAGAACTATATCTTTTTTGCTGACTATGTCACTGCCCACTTCTGTTTGAAGGGTGTTGGGACAGTAAGGGATAGAAAATCTCCCCAACGAAGGCAGGAAAGAAAACTCACTGGGATGGGTTTACTAAAGACAAATAGACTATGCACTTTGCAAATGCAGTTGCCCCAGACCTTAGTAAATAAGACGAAACTTCACTTTGCAAAAAATCCCCAATCACATGCAAGGAAAACAAAGACAAAACAGCATTTTTGCTTGCACATAATTGGATGATGATAGTCAGCAAAGCTTCCCCTCATTTATTATTCTCTGGAGCAACAGCAACTACACTTGCAAACTGCAGTCTATTTGCCTTTAGTAAATCCAGATTTCCCTTCACTTCTGTATAGGTGATGGATGTCAGAGAGAACACTACATAATAGGAAGTCTTGCCAAATGGGACACAAAAAAATTAGAAAAAAACATAAAAAAAAAGGTTGGAGTTAGTGCTGGTGAACCAAAGTTTGAAAAAACAGGGTTTATCATCAACCCTCTGTGATCGAATCCTGTGATTTGGTAACATCTCAAATTCTGATATTGGAGAGATGGAAATAGTTTCTGTTTCGAAGACTAAATGGCCAGGAAGAGTTTGTGGTACAGATTGTACAGAGTCTCCCTGACAGAGCTCAGGACAAGAACAACAAACACATCACTCATTCCCAGGGATCTTCATTAAATGGTTTCAACAACAGCAGGACGTGTGAACAGTACAATGGGGTCTGTCATGAATCTGAAAAGAATGGTGACACATTCCTTCTGGAAGAAGGACCAATCTTCCTTACTCTATATAGAAATTGTATGTGCGCTCATTATGGAGCCTATACCAACAGCTGTTACAATCATGTGAGTCTCTGGCCACAGAAATGGATTGAGCAAAGTTAAGACATGAATACAACATTCAGTGGGCAGAAAAAAAGTCACGAAACTGCAGATTAGATCAGCAAAAAGTATGGTACTAAGATGTTATGTGAAAATAACACACAAAAAATGAGAAGAATGAGATAGAACAACCTTTTTCAACCAGGGTTCCATGGAATCCTAGTTTTCTTCTAGAGGTTACTAGCGGTTCCCTAAGCAAAGAACAACTTCTGCCTATCAGAAAAGTTTCTACTGATACCAATAATCTTTTAAGCTGTCTGTAAGTTGGGAATTCTTCCCACTGACAACACATGTAATAAACATTCTTCCCACTGACCATCACGCTAATGTATTGAGCAGTAGATATAGTAAATTTTAGCATGATGTTATTTCAAGGGCTTTTCCATGTTAAAAAGGATAGTAAAAACTTGAGATAGAATGTTCAAAGTAAAACGTAAACTAAATGTCTAAAATATCAGATAAGATTGAAGATGTTGAGTAATTTCAATATTAATTTTCAATATTTTTAAATCTGCATTTTTTAAAAAATCAAAATAAGGTTCTTGTTAGGGTGTTTTATGTTATAGGGGGATAATGCATGATCCCCATCCCCCAACTCCGCTCCTGCATTGTCACCCTGTCACATGAGTCTATTTCATTATGCAAGGATGGTCCATGGCTGTTACCATCAGGAAACTTGCCCTGACTAATGCTATGCAGGTATCACTGAAGTGCATGCATACTGTCAAGAAGTGGATACCATGAGGCTGCAACAAATGCTAAAATAGGAGAAAAAGGGTATTTTATTTAAAACACATGCAGTTGTTTATGATACACAGTTATAAAGTTATAAAACATCCGGTACTTTAAGCACAGTTGCAGCGATATATATGATGTAATTTTTTTCTCCAACCTGTGATTGACTGTTCGGTGTAAGTGATCAGGGCAGCTCTACAGCCACCTGATCACTTTTACAGTGGTCAGAAGGGCTGTCCCCCACCATTCCCAAGCTCTCCAATTCCTCTGGTGAGCCTGGGACCACGGTAAATCAGTGGATCAGAGAACATCCATTTCCTGATTACCCCTGCAACTAATAAACACAGGAGTGCCGTGTATTGCGTAACTTCCTAGTTCACAGCGATCATTTCGTGGCTATTGTAGCCAAGGATACAGCTAGTCAAGCATGATCTGTGTTTGGTTAGCTGCATTGGAGGGCATGGGAGTCATTGGGAGTCTAATAGACTCCGTGGGGTTTATTTACTAAAGGCAAATGGGCTGTTTACTTTGCAAAGGGAATTTGCCCCAGAGCTTAGTGAATTTCACTTTGCAAAGAATACCCAATCACATGCAAGGAAAGTACAAAACAAAAAATGTTTGTATATGATTGGATGATGGAAGTCAGCACAGCTTTCCCTCATTCACTAAGTTCTGGGGAAATTCCTTGCAAAGTACAGCTTCTGTTGCAAAGTGAATATCCTTTTTGTCTTTAGTAAATCAACCCCCTGATGTCTCCATAAAGAGTACGTGTCGCCTACCCATGCTATCACATAGGGAGCTTGTTAGCCCCGGTTGTGATAGCAAAAAAGTTGAATGAAAAAAAATTTAAAAATGTAAAAAAAAAAAAAAAAAGGTTAATGAGCTTCTTTACTCCTGGCACTGATACTACAAAACTTTAATAAAGCAATAAAAAAACAATCATTATAAAAAAATGGACCCTCAAATGTTTTATTTCAGAAACATACCAAAACATAATATTGCATAACATGAAAATAATCAATATATGTCTTCTGATTTCCACACTGGATTTCTTTTTCAAACAGTAAAAGAAAGCTATAATAAAATATATTTTCCTATTCCTTCTCTATAAAACTGTATTGTAATTGTACTGAACCCCTTTATATTGTAAAGCGCTGTGTAAACTGTTGATGCTTTTTAAATCCTGTATAATGAAAATAATAATTTCCAAGAATAGTTTGATGAAAGAGTCTGACAACCCTCTTTTCAATAGCATATGGCCTATGGTTCTCTATATGCCAATTACAGTGATAAGATGGATAAGCACTGCTGCTTTGTAGCAGTCATCCAGAGAATTTTGTATGTATTATATTTTTTATACAGAGTTTTTAGGTATCCTGGTAACTTTCTACAGTTCGAGAACATGCTAAGATTGAAATTTGCGTGAGATGTCTAACAGTGCAATTTGAGTTTTACATCTGCAAGGAACAATGCATTTGGCTGTTTACCATTTACCACTTTTGCCCAGGCTGTCTCCCAAGGTCTACTCATAGGCCATGGCCCACAGCAAGTGGGAGCAAACAGAACTTCAACATTTTTCATGAATGAGTAAATGATTAAACTTTAAGTGTATCTATGGCTCAAACTCATTTTAGCTTTGAAAAAATATTTATTTTTGCTGTGTTTTTTTCCATTGAGGAGATTTTGCTGTCTGGGAGGCACAACAGAAAATGAGTGTAAATCTCCCAAACATCAGTGTAAATACCTTCTTTGGCAGTTGTTGCTAGAAAAGGTGTTCTCACTGGAAGACTTCCTATCTTCTCCTGTTCTGAAGACAATTACAACGTTTTGGATTGCCCATCACATTCTCTCCTGCTGACATTGCCAAATAGACAGGACAAATAGAGAGGGTGATTCTCTCCATCAGAAAATTGTCTGTGGGAGCTTTTAATATCAGAGTGATGGCCAGGATGACCAGAATCTCTGAAGGCAATGAATCTACTCACAAATAGGGGGAAGCATGGGAAATTTGTGATTAAAGACCAGATCAGAGGAATTATACAGTACTTGATCTGCATTATTTTTACATGCATAATTAAAGTGGTAGTAAACCATGGCAAAAAAAAAAAATACCCTGCAACGCAATGGCATAATGTGCTAGTATTCATTGCATACTAGCACATTAATGAAACACTTACCTTAGAACAAAATCCTCCAGTGGTGCGCTGTCACCACTGATAGGGCTTCCATATTCACCCGGTCTTCCATCCAGGTTCACGGGCTCCGGCAGCTTTAATGGCTGAGCAACAATGACATCATTCTTGCCCAAGCGCATGGGAGTCAGGGGCAATGGTACAGTGCTTTGAGGGAATGGCACGGGTATGCCGTTCCTTCAGAGTGCATGTGCTGGTGACGTCACTGGCTGCCAAAAGAGTCAATATCTCCTATATGGTACATGTTTAGGAGATATTCATTCTATCTACAGGTAAGCTTTATTATAAGCTTACCTGAAGGTAAAATCATGAAGGGGACTTTACTACCACTTTAATAACCTCCATAGCGGGGCCCCCTCTCCCACTCTCAGGACTCCTCTCCCATTCTTAGGACTCTAGACGCTATGGCTGTAGTTATGTCACTGTTCATGATGCACCTTTTCTACCAGTTACTGTTTCTAAATGCTAAATGAAAAACTTCCTCTGCATGCATTTACAAGCCCTGTTTCCATCTATGAATGTTGTGTGTTAGCTTAAAATTTTATGAGGTTGGGAAAAGCAAGAACCTCTTTTAGATTACTAAGGATTTGTTTCTTCACTTCCCATCACCATCACCACAGAGATAGTGAGGGAAATCTCTCCAGCTGGGCCAAAGTCAGTAGTAAATCCTAACAGAGGATCTATTCCTTCCTTTATCTATCCAAAACATATTTTTTTTAATTTTGATTTTGGTTAGAGGTAAGCTTAAATGCTGATATGAACAGTATTCATGGTTAAAATGATCTGTATACAATCACATAAGGGCAGATACATCAATGTTAGGCCTACTCAGTTTTATCAAATTCATCTCAGCTTACTCGAGTCAACGTTAACACAGTTGAGTATTATCTATGATCCTTTTTTTATTTGCACTAACTGTTAAATTTTCAGGACACGATTTTGCTCCCCCCTCCCCTCCCTTCTGCTAAGGTCCAAAGCAGTACTCCTTTTTCTATATTCAATGACATTGTCCAAATATAGCCATATCAGGTCAATGATGTCGTGAGCTCCATTGCTTATTTGCAACATGTAGCTGTGGGACGGTGAAGGCCATGGCCCCGGCTCATTTGGCCCTGATTTGGCTTGCTTTAGGTTCAGTCCAAACCAAAGTTTGGAAAAAAATTAGAAAGTAGAATTAGGTGTTAATTTCCTGGTATCATATGATTGAGACAAAGGCATTACTTCAATGAAAGCTGCATTTTAAAAATATTGAATGCTACTTTTGGGATTACTTTGTTATCCCTAGATATAGATATTTTCCCTAGATATTTTAACATACAGATGTTAATATCTATATGAGACCTTAGTGATTTTATGGAGAACAATAGTCCATTACCTTGTCCCTGTGACCTGCTTTGATCTCAGCAGATGAATGAATACAGTGTACGATTAATGAAAGATTTACTACCTTTTGTCACCAAAACATAAATGATTGAATATCAATTGTCCATGTTTCGAACCTCTTCTATCAGAATTGCTTATGACCATATGCCAATTACGCTGTATTCAAAGTGAAAGTATGCATTACTTGCAATGATATCTCCATCTCTATGAATATATGCTGCATATGAAAAAAGAAAGTACTTCTAGAAACCAAAGATTCTATTTTTAAAGAAAAGAATCTACTTTATAGAGAAAAACCTTTTAAATTCTACAGTTACAACACACACACATACTACAATACTCTGTACAATTATTATTATTATTATACAGGATTTATATATCGCCAACAGTTTGCTCAGCGCTTTACAATATAATGGGAGACAATACAGCAACAATACAGTTCAATACAAGAGGGTTAGGAGGGTCCTGCTCCTTGGAGCTTACAATCTAACAATTAAACCAAAAAAGGGTCTAGCTGCTTTAATGAATTCAGTGAAATATATAGCTCTAACCATGCAGTTAAAACACCAGGCAAATAGCTAAATACAGATGAAATTCACATATTGCATATATGCATATATTGGAGCTGATTTACCTGCTAAAGGATTTTTATTTCTTTCCATCTAGTCCTGAGACTTATACAGCTCTGCTATCCAGCACAGCCTTGTTCAGCAGAGAAGTGGACCTGATCTTTCTCTGCTGAAGTTTCACTTTAACTTTCAGGTCTTCTTCCCACCCCCCAGGCTAGGGGCGGACTGACCATTTGGAAACTCGGGCACCGCCCGAGGGCCCGGAGTCAGTAGGGGGCCCCATGAGATGCCCCTGGTACCTTTTTCATAGGCTTTTTTGAGTTTGGGCAAGGACATAGGGGCCCCATGATCCCCTATTGCCCGGGGGCCCCATGAGTTGTCAGTCCGCCCCTGCCCCAGGCCTGACTGGACATTGAAAGCAGAAACAGTAGTTTTTTTTTAGCTCATCGCACCATCATGTTGCACTTTCCTCCTAATAGCATGCTCTTCGTATTTTAGCACACCTAACTAGTTTCTTGTACTATTTATATCTCCTCCTTCTGTGAATCTTCTGTACAGTAGATTGCAAAAGGCAGAAACAAAGTCAAAATCAAGTACTTAGCCTGCTTGAATAAATACATTTAATGATATATCAGTGAACACAGATCCGCAATAGTGTGCATTAGGTGCCTGGAGTTTTAGGATTTTTAGGCAATTGACTATAACTATCATTTCACAATTGGTTTGTGGTTTTATTTTTAAATGTTCATTGAAGCTTGGATTAGATTTAGTGTCATCCTTTTGTAGGTGAGTTGCGTGTCTACTGAATGGATTAGCACATTCTGCCCAAGGAATACATCTCTACTAATTGGAGCTGAATGCTCTGTAAATGTCTCATGTTACATTGCAGGTAAATCCGTCCTTGACCATGTCTGGTTAAACAAGCTGCATGGCATGTGAGGACATTCCTATACACAGTACACACATGTGGGATTTATGCCCAGTGATGACCAGCTGTCTGTTCATCCCATCTGTTTATATATATTTCTGACATCAGAGCTAATCTAATGTTTATTAATGCGGCGTCACCCCTGTTGACCCAGCACAGGTTGTTGAGTCATGATATGGAGATAATATGGTTACTCAAAAATGTCAAATTATTTTTATTTACTTGCAGCAGAAGAGCTAATACAACTTTTCAAAGTTGTTACAAAAGTGACAGCCACTGCCTACAGATTCTGGTTGGCTGTACACAGTGAAACGAGCAATGGATAGAGAGAGTTGTGCTGGCTCATCCATACTGCAGAGATACCAGTACCTACCATGACTTTTCTTTCCAAATTGCCCAACAGTCTTTACAAATTGACTGAGCCTGGTAAAAGGCGTATTCCCTCACTTATGGAAAAAGGAGACTGAGAGTTCTGGCCTGCTCACACCATGGAAATGCATGATTCTCTTCCACCGTGAGTCAGCAAACTGATTATACAGGTGATAACACAGGCGATTCTCAGAAAGTATGGCTTAATACTTCAAACTACTGTGCCATACAACACAGAACAAAACGAGGTTGCAGAAAGAATGTGTGAGAATGGAAGAACCATGCTGTTTGATGCAGTTATGCCAACCACCTACTGGAGAAAACTCCATATAAACTGTGGAATAAAACGGTCCTGAATTTGAACCCAACAGAAAAATGTACAAAATGGGATGCTTGCGCAAAGGAAAGTGTACTTGTGGGGTACAATGAATCTTAAAAAGTATATACAATTCTACACCAAGACACAATCAAGGTAACCATCAGTAGAAGTGTAATTGTCATTGGAACTTCAGAGTGTTCAAAATTTCATGAATGGACATAAATGCTTAAAATTGAGGGAAATTCCATATCAGTATCACATGAAGAAAAGCGACAAAGAGACACAGAAATAGAAATTAATAAAGACAATCCAAATACTGTAAAAGTAGAAACCAGGCCACAAAAAGCTTCAATCAGGAAATCCACCAGAAGCAATAAAGTCATCCCTGCCAAACACCTGTCCTATGTCACTCATGTAGCAAACCAGAGCCAGAATTATGAGATGAAATGCAAAGACTTCCAACCTATGAGAAACAAAAGTGAATCAGAGTTGCTGATGAAAAGATCCGAAATGGGACTAATATAAGGAGTAGTTGTTGATTGGAGATGTTGGAATACAGTGTTCATGTATTTTGTGCAACAGCTACATCAGTATTCAGTAGAGATATATTCTTCACCCAGTAGATGGTAGTGTTTATACTTTTGTAGCTGCATCTATGGTATTGTACTTTGTGTCACAAGTGTAATAAAAGCACCACACCCTTAATACTTTAAAGCAGCAATTCCACCTCAAAGAAACCAAATAAATTTCTTAGTGCTATAACTTAAATAAAGGAATGCGCTAAAACCACAAACTATTCCTAATTTAGTGTAGAAACATTAGTGCAAAAGATATATATATCTATTCTCAATTAATATCAAAAAATATCAAAATTATGTGCAAAACTATTTTTTAGTGCATAAGTAATTTAAATAATTAAATTTGTGAATATAAAAAAAATGTCCAATTCTGAATTTCTTCAAATATCTAAACAAATCCTTTTCAAATTCAGGTGCTCTCAAAGAAATTGTGCCAAAATCCACCACCAAAGTAAAGTTGGGTAACTCACCAGAGCTCCATGCTGATCAATCTCTAGATTTTTGCTCTGGGAGCAGATGCAATGAATCAACTTCTCAGGTGTGATGACCAATAGCTACACAATCATCCATAAGGTAGGTATCCACCACTCAATATAATGGTTTCAGGAGCATTATATCACTCTCTCTTTTTATATCTCTCCACCGAGGTTACAGCGCTCGTGACTCAATTTTCTCCACAGACGTCGGCATCCAGCAAGCCAAGCCCAGGGCTATATACAGAATCTCTAACAGTTCTTTTTTTTTATGCTTTATTTATCTTTTTCCTTAACCAATTGCCCTCCTGAGGAATTACCCCCCTCCTGACAGGCCATTTTTTACGTTACGGCGCTACATTACTTTAACTGACAATTGCGCGGTCATGCAACGCTGCACCCAAATGAAATTTATGTCCTTTTTTTCCTACAAATTGAGCTTTCTTTCAGTGGTATTTGATCACCCGTGTGTTTTTCATTTTTTGTGCTATAAAAAGAAAAAAAAAAAGCCAACAATTTTTGACTTTTTGCGATTAAACATATCCAGTAAAAAAATGAAAAAAAATCAAATTTCGTCATAAATTTACCCCAATATGTATTCTGCTACATGTCTTTGCTAAAAAAAAAATTCCAATACGTGTAAATTAATTGGTTTACGTGAAAGTTATTCAAATGGCGGTATAAAAACTGGGATTTTTTATTTGTTATTTTTACTAATAATGGCGACTTATAGTGGGACTGCGGCGGACATTATGACACTGGGAGGAACTGACTTGGTGTCACTGACATCCCCGGTGACACCAATACAGTGATCACTGCTAAAAAAAAAGCACTGACACTGTACTAATGGCACTGGGTAGGAAGGGGTTAACATAATGGGAGATTAAAGGGTTAACTGTGTGCAGGGAGTGTTTTATTAGGTGGCTGTGTCTGTGTGCTTCACTGTAATCACACTGCTCTGGATGACTGTGCTGTGCAGGGAGGAGAACTGTTAGTAAACAAAACAGTTCTCCTCCCCATCGAAGATCTTCAGAAATCACTGCGAGTAATTACCGTCTGGGACCCGGTGATTGACAGCCACTGCCGTGAATGGCAGCGCAGGTAGGGTGTGCACACGCCCCCTACCTGGAAATGCAAAATCACGTATATATACACTTGATTTTGCACACCTCTACTGCCCTGTAGCAGTATATCTGCTATAGGGCGGCCGGGAAGCAGTTAAAGTCTTCATCCTGCCCCCACCCCTTGTACCTAGGTGAATGAGATGAACTATGCTCCCTTTGTCTTTTGGGATATGCATGTCACATATCCTAGGAGGCCTAGCCTTCCGTTCAATAAAGGAGGAGGGGGCTGGCCTAATGGCACGTCATCAGAAGGTAGGCCAGCTGAACCCGGAAGAGGCAGCAGCCTCCTGATGACATCACACAAAAACATGGCGGAAGACTGAGTGGTGGCAGAAGAGGATCTCAGCAGGACAATGCTGGATCCGCTGGGTGGGTGAGTGTCTGAAGAAGGCACGGCTCAGTAAGCAGGGGTTTAGAGAAAAAGATTGGGGGGAGGGTGAAGATCTGCTTTAAGAATGCTGTACATTCTACTTTCTTCACTGCAACACCTAAAAAGGTCTCCCTTCCACATCTACAGAAAATTCAGTTCTGTTCTGCCCTTTCATATAATTTTTTTTTTTTTTCACTGCCTGCCAGCACATTTTGCGGAGCTTCAATGAGTACATGGGTACCCTAGTTTCCTCCCATAGACAAAAGACATACTGGGTTTCCCCTAGTATGTGTGTGTCTGTTTACAGTATACAAATGTGAGATAGGAATCTTAGATTTTAAGCATCTTGAGGGGAGAGGCTGATATTAATGTACAATATGGAAGATGTTGCATAAATTGACAGTGCTACATAAATCAGAATAAAGCAAGGTGCAGCGCTAAAATGATATATTAAAATAGATGGACATGTAATATTCAAACATCCTCATATAAAATACAATAACATAAACCAATACCAAGGTGCAAGTAAAAACGTCACCTAATGGTGACTAATAGGTGATTGGGCACTAGACCAAATACAGTTTATAGCGTGAGTAGAAAAGATTCCAAATGATCTTCAAATATCCAATGGCTGGATCCGTAGGTGAGGTGATGGATGTATAAAGATTGCGCACTCACCAGATACGCAATCCCAATGCGCATTTAGAGTAGATAATCTCAGGACATCAAGGTTTAAATGGTGCCTTTTTGGTGTTCAGCTGCTGTTTTCTTCCTTTCAACTCATTTATAATTTTACTCTAGCGCTCACTTACCCTGTGATTTACAGTGCTACATAAATGCCTGTAATTACTAAAAATACATTTGTAAACTCACTTAAATATCATATAAGCATTAAGATGTTAATGTAAATTCAGTGTAACGTAATTTCAAATTTCTTTTTTAACAGCTCAGCTTAAAATTTAATTTAGAATTTAGAATACTACATTTCTAATACAATGTGGCACAGTAGCTTATTGGTTAGCATTTCTGCATCGCATCAATGGGGTCATCATTTCAAATTCTCCAAGGACACTATCAGCATAAAGTTTGCATGTGCCTACTGTACTTGAATAGCTTTCCTTCAGGTACTCTGATTTCCTCCAATACTCCAATGACATGCTGGTAGGTAACAGCGACGTTAAAGCTTCTTTTTAAAAATAATTTAAATAACAAACAAATCATACTTAGCTGCTCTGTGCAATGGTTTTGCACAAAACAGCCCTGATCCTCCTCTTCTCGGGTGCTCCAGGCTCACTCGGCGAGTGTCCGCATAGCAGGACACTTTCATAGGGGCACCTGTACGGGTTCGCTCCTGAGCTGCTCTGTCTGCATCCATTGACAGAGTGGGCGGCTCAGCCCCGCTCCCTGTTCGCTCAGAAGAGGATATGATTGCCAGCAGCAGGAGCCCTTGATATCAATCTATCTAGGGAGGAGGGAGATAGTGTTCTTGTGCACATCGCTGGATCGGATCAGGTAAGAATAAAGGGGGGCTGGGGCAGGGGCGGACTTACAACTCATGGGGCCCCCTGGGCATTAGGGGATCATGGGGCCCCTGTGTCCTTGCCCAAACTCAAAAAAGCCCATGAAAAAGGTACCAGGGGCATCTAATGGGGCCCCCTACTGACCCCGGGCCCTCGGGCAGTGCCCGAGTTTCCAAATGGTCAGTCTGCCCATGGGCTGGGGGGATTCTGCAGCACAAAAGGCTTTTCATCTTAATTTACTACTGTTTAAGTTGGCCATGGAGTGTATGTGTGTATGCATACAAGACAGGGAACTCAGATTGTAAGCTCCTTGGGAGCAGGAACTGATGTACAGTATTTAAAGCACTAGGTAAATAGTAGGTGCTATATAAATGCCTGTAATAAATAAATGCAGTTTTCAAAACCAATGAAAATGCAAATGTGATTCATGTATTATGCACAGATTATCTACATAATAAAACATATCTTTATTTTACCCCTAACCCTTTATTTAATTGAGAATATAACATAAAAAGCTAAGGTATGTAAAATTCTGCTTTTTTCTGTACAAAATGTATTGTGAGTGTACAGCTGCTACATAAGTAGATTGTAAGCTCCAAGGAGCAGGGCCCTGCTAACCTTCTTGTATTAAACTGTATTGTTGCTGTATTGTCTCCCGCTATAATGTACAGCGCTGAGCAAACTGTTGGCACTATATAAATCCTGTATAATAATAATAAGTGGAAGATATATTTTGAGTCTCTTAACCTATAGATCTCTAGTACAGCTGCACTTTGCACTCCTTATCACTGAACCGCTTATCTTTTCTAATGAATCACATTTCATAATTTCTTTACATTTCAATTTTTATAGCGCAGACTATTTTTTAAACCAATCATTGCTGTTAGGCAAACTTTTTTTCATTGTACTTACTTTAAAGACATTGATTTAATAGCAACTAAAATTTGCAATCTAATAAAAGTTAACATTAATTAACAACTCTGAGGGGGCTACAGGATATTATTTTAGTTAAAAATGAATAGGAAACCAAGCTTTTATAAATCAAATCCTGACCTTGTATAGATAAGATTACTTGCTCTTAATTACTTCCCAACTTGTAGGAGATGTACAGTATGTCCTCAGTGGTTCAGATACAGAGGAAATAAGGCTGAAAATAAAAGTGCATAATAACATGGATAAGCCATAGCAAAATTTTCACCAAAAGAGAAACTGTAAAACGGCAGATTTTCTCAGGGTAAAAGTAATTTATCATTATTTAGTGCAACAGTGAAGAATGGTTGAGGTTCCTTACAGGTTTGGGGCTGCATTTCCTAGATTGTAAGCTCCAAGGAGCAGGGTCCTCCTAATCAGGGGCGGACTGACCATTTGGAAACTCGGGTACTGCCCGAGAGCCCGGGGTCAGTAGGGGGCCCCATGAGATGCCCCTGGTACCTTTTTCATAGGCTCTTTTGAGTTTGGGCAAGGACACAGGGGCCCCATGATACCCTATTGCCCGGGGGCCCCATGAGTTGTCAGTCCGCCCCTGCCTGGTACCTTTTTCATAAGCTTTTTTGAGTTTGGGCAAGGACACAGGGGCCCCATGATACCCTATTGCCTGGGGGCCCCATGAGTTGTCAGTCCGCCCCTGCTCCTAACCCTCTTGTATTGAACTGTATCGTTGCTGTATTGACTCCCGTTATATTGTAAATCGCAAACTGTTGGTGCTATATAAATCCTGTATAATAATAATAATTTCTGCACATGGTGTTGGGGAATTGGCCAGAATTAATGGTGTCCTCAATTCTGAAAAGTAGAGGCAGGTAATTATCCATCATGCAATACTATCAGGGAAGCATCCAATGGGTTCCAAATCCATTCAACAGCAGAACAATGACCCCAAACATACAGACAAAATCTTCTTTTCAGCTAACGACTATTTACCAACCTTCAGCAAAAAGAAGAATAAGGAGTCCTATCTTGGTATGACCCCCAAAGAGCCTGCACAGATTAACAGTAACATCCTAAATCCACAGAACTGTGGTTAGTTCTTCTAGATGTTTGGAACAACCTACCTGCTGAGTTGCTTGAAAACCTTGTGAAAAGGTTGACACGCTAAACATTGATTTGATTTAGCTTATTTTACGTTTATGCATTTTGAAGGTTCTTAATTGAAATATAAAAACTATTCTTTCCATTAATTTTGAAAGCTTTCTCACATTACGAAAATTTTAAAGTGCCTAAAATGTTTGCATTTTATGTAGCTCCTGGCGTATGCTGATGATGTAGACCTAACATCCTGCCCCATAGATGTCTTGAAAAATGTCCTTTCTCCTTTGAAAGAGCTGCCACAAAAATGGCATAAATAATAAACTAAAGAGAAGACAATCCACACATATAACAGTAGGAGAGTCTGATTTCATCAGATACAGCCATCCTTGTTAAATGCAATTCCTAAGGTGACTGTAGATAGTTTCAAGTACTCGAGTTCCTGTTGTTAACAAAGAATATAACTACAGAGACATAAAATACAATGCTCTGATGTCTATAGCCAAAAAAAGATAACATGGTCTTATGAAGCAGTTGAAATCCAGGTATTTGTCTGCAAGAAATGTCTATAGGATTCTGATATGGTTAGTACTTATATATTGGGCTTTCAAAATGAAAAGTATGACTCAGGGATATGAGATAAAGCCCTTTG
Organism: Staurois parvus; assembly: GCF_062004578.1. Taxonomy (NCBI): domain Eukaryota; kingdom Metazoa; phylum Chordata; class Amphibia; order Anura; family Ranidae; genus Staurois; species Staurois parvus. The sequence goes on along the minus strand of NW_028317925.1, from coordinate 6,041,045 downwards.
AAAAAGGATATCACAATATTTCCAAAGCTAACAATGAGAATGAGATCTAATGGCTGGTTATGCTGATGTTGTGAAGTTCATGAAGGATGGGGGGGGGGGGGGGTATTCTGCCCCAGAGATGGGCTTTAACCTCTACTTGCATCAGATGTGTGCTTTAAAGGCTGTGTATTTGGATTTTCATAAGGTGTATAATTATGCGGTTTGCTTATAAGCTAAAATATCTTGCTGCATTTCACATTTATATATATATATATATATATATATATATATACAGTGGGGATTGAAAGTTTGGGCACCCCAGTTAAACATTTGTATTAATGTGCATAAAGAAGCCAAGGAAAGATGGAAAAATCTCCAAAAAGGCATCAAATTACAGATTAGACATTCTTATAATATGTCAACAAAAGTTAGATTTTATTTCCATCATTTACACTTTCAAAATAACAGAAAACAAAAAAATGGCATCTGCAAAAGTTTGGGCACCCTGCAGAATTTATAGCATGCACTGCCCCCTTTGCCAAGCTGAGACCTGCCAGTGTCATGGATTGTTCTCAATCATCGTCTGGGAAGACCAGGTGATGTCAATCTCAAAGGTTTTAAATGCCCAGACTCATCTGACCTTGCCCCAACAATCAGCACCATGGGTTCTTCTAAGCAGTTGTCTAGAAAACTGAAACTGAAAATAGTTGACGCTCACAAAGCTGGAGAAGGCTATAAGAAGATAGCAAAGCGTTTTCAGATGTCAATATCCTCTGTTCGGAATGTAATTAAGAAATGGCAGTCATCAGGAGCAGTGGAAGTTAAAGCAAGATCTGGAAGACCAAGAAAAATATCAGACAGAACAGCTCGCAGGATTGTGAGAAAAACAATTCAAAACCCACGTTTGACTGCACGATCCCTCCAGAAAGATCTGGCAGACACTGGAGTTGTGGTACACTATTCCACTATAAAGAGATACTTGTACAAATATGGTCTTCATGGAAGAGTCATCAGAAGAAAACCTCTTCTGCGTCCTCACCACAAAAATCATCGTTTGAACTTTGCAAATGAACATATAGACAAGCCTGATGCATTTTGGAAACAAGTTCTGTGGACCGATGAGGTTAAAATTGAACTTCTTGGCCGGAATGAGCAAAGGTACGTTTGGAGAAGAAGGGGCACAGAATTTAATGAAAAAAACCTCTGTCCAACTGTTAAGCATGGGGTTGGATCAATCATGCTTTGGGGTTGTGTTGCAGCCAGTGGCACAGGGAACATCTCACGAGTAGAAGGAAAAATGGATTCAATAAAATTTCAGCAAATTTTGGATGGTAACTTGATGCCATCTGTGAAAAAGCTGAAGTTAAAGAGAGGATGGCTTCTAATAATGTATAATGATCCTAAACACACCTCGAAATCCACGGGGGATTACATCAAGAGGCGTAAACTGAAGGTTTTGCCATGGCCTTCACAATCTCCTGACCTCAACATAATTGAAAATCTATAGATAGACCTTAAAAGAGCAGTGCGTGACAGACAGCCCAGAAATCTCAAAGAACTGGAAGACTTTTGTAAGGAAGAATGGGCAAAGATACCTCAAACAAGAATTGAAAGACTCTTGGCTGGCTACAAAAAGCATTTACAAGCTGTGATACTTGCCAAAGGGGGCAGTACAAGATATTAACTCTGCAGGGTGCCCAAACTTTTGCAAATGCCATTTTTTTGTTTTCTGTTATTTTGAAAGTGTAAATGATGGAAATAAAATCTAACTTTTGTTGACATATTATAAGAATGTCTAATCTGTAATTTGATGCCTTTTGGAGATTTTTCCATCTTTCCTTCTTTATGCACATTAATAAAAATTTTTAGCTGGGGTGCCCAAACTTTCGATCCCCACTGTATATATATATATATATATATATATATATATATATCTGGTACAAAGTATAAAAATCTCCCCATTGGGACACAGCAAAAAATTATGCTGACAGAGGTTGTAACTCTCAGTCTATCCAAACCTAAATGTTTTGGCTGTACATTCACTTTAATGAGCTTATTGCTGACCAACATTTTGACAATATGAGCTGGAAACGCCTGTGTTCAGAATACAGCAAAATTCAGCAGGCCAGCCTCCTGAAAGCAAGTTGAGATCACTGGAGTAGCAATGAGGATTATTTACTAAAACCTGAGAGTGCATCTGGTGCAACTCTGCATAGAAACCAATCAGCTTCCAGGTTTTATTGCCAAAGCTTAATCGAACAAGCTGAAGTTAGAAGCTGATTGGCTGCCATGCACAGCTGCCCCAGATTCCGAGTGCTCCAGTTTTAGTAAATCTACCCCTGTGTCTACCTCAGTGATTTCCACTGAATTACATTGGCTGGGTATGGTGTATATATAGTTACACTGGTCCAAGCTGGAACAATGTAACTATGTATGAAATATCCATACCTGAAATTATTCTTTAATAACCACTTGCTGTCCAAGGCAATTTTTACACACACAACCTCCAAACATGATAGATTTTGAAAAGCATTGGCCAGGTATGGTGTATACATGGTTACATTAGTCCAAGGTGGATCAATGTACCGGTAACTAGTATAAATATATAAGTATAAATATTTCTTTAACCACTGGCTGTCCAGGGCGATTTTTTTATTTTTTCACACATGCATGTTAAAATCAGCATTCTTGGCTAGAAAATTACGCCAAATATTATGTATTTTCTGAAAGTAGAGGCCCTAGAGATTAAAGTGGTGGATACTGAAATTTTTTATATTGGACGATATTTGCACCGCTGTTTAATAAACACATATTTTCAGAAAAAAATTACAATACAATGAATTTTCATGCACTCAAACACAATATAATCCCTATTTTATTTGTAAAATATAAAAGATGATGTTGCAACAAGTAAATATATACCAAACATGTCAAGGACTCAAAATTAGGGATAAACTATGGTGCCTAAGATTTTTCTTTTAAAGCAATGCTTTAAAAGCCTTTTAAAAAATGTATTGTTCAAATGTGATGATACCTTACATGCGTGGTGGAATAATGTTCTGGATTTAAATTGCATTCGTACTTGTGTGTATGCGCAAGGGGGGACAGGGTGCTTTACATTTTTTAAATGATTATTTATTCAGATGTATTAATTTTTTTATGATAGCTTTGGGCAGGTGACAGGAACTTTTTATGGAGACATCAGGGGCCTATTAGACACCCAATGTTTACCCTACACTCCAATGCAGCTCCAAAGCACACAAATGAGTGCAACTACACTTTACCTTTAGCAAATCAACCCCATTGTGCATTAGTACAGTTGCTTGTGGTCCAAATAAAGAGTGTGCTGGAAAGGGTGGCAATACTGCAACTGAACCATGTAAGCATTGTCATTCTAGGAAAAGGAGTGTCTGCGGATACATGCTGTCATGAGTTAAAGCGCAACTCCAGGCAAACTGCTAAATACACAAAAATATGAGAGCTGTGTTACTTTTGTCAAAATTTTTGTCCACCCACTCCTGAAAGTTTTGCAACTGTGCCACACAGGCCACCCTGGCCAAGGAGAGGATCTGATCTTTCTTTGCTGCAGTTTCACTTTCATTTACAAGGCTCCTCTCCAAACTCCCCCATAACTGGATGGTGAAAGGTGAACCAACACACTGATGAGCTAATCTTTCTTTCACTGTGCTCTCTCCTCCTTTCAGCATGTTTCTTGTAAGCACATAGACTGATAAGCTCCTTGTGCTGCTAATCCCTCCTCCTCTCTTAGCTCTGCTGTACAAGTACTGAAAAAAAGATTATACCAGGTTAAATTCAGGAACTCACACTGCTTGAATTTAAAAAGAATATATTTAAATAAAGTTTAGTTCAGTATAGAGCTGCAATAATTTGTGTAATGTATATCTCTCTGGGGTTTGGACTTAATTTAAAGTAGAAAAAAAAGAGGAGAAAAGCTTTTGACATTAAAGTATTACTAAACCCAAGACCCTGCATTCACTCTTTTTGCTCTCCCACAGTACACAGAACATGGAAAAGCAATTATTTTAGTAAATATAAACTGCTAAATACCTTTTCTCATCAGCAGTTAGAGCAGTCTTGTGACTTCTATCAGTGGTTAAGGCTTGTAGGAGGAGTTTTCATTCTCCCCTGATTGTCCTATGAGGCTGCAGGACCCCTGACCCTCTATCTGGAGAATGCTAATTGGTTCTGTGCTGATCACATGCACTTTCCCTAGAAAAAAAAACTCTCTAGCAATACACACCAAACTGAGCATGTGCAGCTTGCCCCCAAGGCTTATAGGAGGAGTTTTCATTCTATGATAAGATGATGCAGAATCCCTTACCTCTGTATGGACAGTGCTGATTGGCACTGTGCTTATCACATGCACTCTCCCAAGAAAAAAAACAAACAAACCTCTCTAGGATTACACACCAAACTGAGCATGTGCAGAGTGACTCCACACGATATGTCTTATCAGGAGATAAGAGGGGGACACTGGAGGAAGGAGAGGATCAGAGAAGTCAGGAACAAACAGCTTTTTTACACAATGCAGAGGATTAACCCCTTAGGATCCACAGTGAGTATAACAAGCATGCTTTACTGCATATACAGACTGATTTTTACTGATGTGGGTTTAGTAACACTTTAAGGAAACACATTCAATGTGAGGTGGCATCAGTGGCAAGGGGTAAGTATCTCATTCCTAACCAGTATAAAGTTTAGACTCTGGAAAGTCAGCAATATGATGGTTGATCTGGTCAGTTAACTGTTATATGTTTGCTATTGGTCATGATAAGCATTTCTTTACAGGTCCATAAGTAACAAAAAACATATAGATATGTATTTGTTCAGTTTTTCACTTTAGAACGAATCAGATTTGTATATAGAAAATAGAATCTGTGACAAGCAATGATAAATGATAAAGTGTTGTTGAGATCTATTTCCTCTAGGTGGAGCAAGTTGTCTTCATTTGGATATCTGCAAAATATGGATCAAGCAATATATACAGTATATTAGAATTCTGGAACACACGCAGTGTCATGATTGGTATCTATGAAAAATACATTTTGCTACATACTTCTGAACCAATTTAGGCTATGGACACATACACACACAGGCACACATACACAGCCCCCCCCCCCCCCCACACACACACACACACACACTTACCACACACATGACAAAATATACATTATTTTCTTGTATAAAAAATTGGAAATACTTTTTGTTTGAGCATGTGTTAATGAGAAAAGAATCAGCCAGTATCACCATCTTCCACACCTGATTCCTTGTGGGGCACATACCTGTCAGTGCATGGACAGGATGATATTTCACTTTGCTAAATGTGTACATGAAGCATAAAGAAAGGATGTATGTCGCATAAAGAAAGGATGTATGTTCAGGGTTCAAAACCATTAAGGCTGATGGTACTGGGGGTATATGTAAAATACAACTGCCTGTTTTGCCACATAGGAGTCACAAGTGTTGCATACAGCCTCCTGTACAAATGAATTACAGACTGTCTATGTGCAGACAAATAGCTGAATGTGGCACCTGTGGCTTCCAAACACCTAATATGAACATACACTATATTGCCAAAAGTAGCCTTTACACACACATGAACTTTAATGGCATCCCAGTCTTAGTCTGTAGGGTTCAGTATTGAGTTGGCCCACCCTTTGCAGCTATAACAGCTTCAACTCTTCTGGGAAGGCTGTCCACAAGGTTTAGGAGTGTGTCTATGGGAAGGTTTGACCATTCTTCCAGAAGTGCATTTGTGAGGTTGGACGTGAAGGGCTGGCTCACAGTCACCGCTCTAATTCATCCCAAAGATATTCTATCGGGTTGAGGTCAGGACTCTGTGCAGGCCACAGGGGCGGACTGACAACTCATGGGGCCCCCGGGCAATAGGGGATCATGGGGCCCCTGTGTCCTTGCCAAACTCAAAAAAGCCTATGAAAAAGGTACCAGGAGCATCTCATGGGGCCCCCTACTGACCCTGGGCCCTCGGGCAGTGCCCGAGTTTTCAAATGGTCAGTCCGCCCCTGGCCAGGCCAGTCAAGTTCCTCTACCCCAAACTCACTCATCCATGTCTTAATGGATCTTGCTTTGTGCACTGGTGCGCAGGCACAATGCAGTCAGGCAAGTACTGTTCTCCTGGCAACCGCCAAACTCAGACACATCCATTGGATTGCCAGACAGAGAAGCGTGATTCGTCACTCCAAAGAACATGTCTCCACTGCTCTACAGTCCAGTGACGACATGCTTTACACCACTGCACCACTTTACACCACTAGCAAGGAAATTTTACAGATGGACTTATTGCACAGGTGTCAACCTATCACGGTACCATGCTTAAATTCACTGAGTTCATGAGAACGACCCTTTCTTTCACAAGTGTTTGTAGAAGCAGTCTGCATGCCTAGGTGCTTGATTTTATACACCTGTGGCCATGGAGGGGATGGGAACACCTGAATCCAATGATTTGGAGGGGTGTCCCAATACTTTTGGCAATATACACTATGTACCCCAATACACCCCATGTGAATGAGCCCTCAAAATGTCTGTGAGGGAAATCACATACACATGCATAAAAAGCTAACTAGGGTTCTAGTCTTACTCTGCTCCACTAAAACATGCAAAATCTCATTAACACATTCTAGTTATAGCGTGTTTGACAATAGTTCCAGTGTAATTAAACCCCGTTAAGCAGGATGTCATGTCCAATAAGCAAAAGCCTGCTAATAGCTGCAATAAATAGTACTAATAATGCCATAGCAGAATTTGGAGACCCAAAGATTTTTTATACTGCTATATGGTTTAAAGCAAATACACAGCTACCAAAATCAAATTTCATTTATAAGAAGAAAACAATGAGGTAGATACTACATATGTCTAAGCTTTAATGTACAGCAGGTGTATTGGTCACATTAAATCTGCTAGGTGATATAGGCCTCCAACTTATGTCACGTTTGTTCTTTATCAAATCGGAATTTCATTCAGCTCTATAATATGTTGGTTGTTTGATTGTAAAACAATGCCTTCTGAAAATATAGATACAGAATAAATAATTGGCAATAGGAGATTCTCCACAGAAGTATAATAAAACTCTTCATTACTTCAACACCACCCTCTCAGTGTCTTTGATTGAGTGGGGGTTGCCTCAATGACAGCCTTTAGATGGTCCACAAAAAACTGCTGCTTATGACAGCTGGCAGATCTTATTTGATGTCAAAACATATAAGGATAATAGAGAAAGCTTATGGCTCTATCACATCAGACTGACTCTGAAGAGAATTGGACTCTGTACAGGAACCAAAGAGCATGCTGATGTCCACCAACACTAAAACTGGCATTTTGGTTGAGCAAGCCTTTCCTATTTTAAAACAAAGAATTTTTATTTGTATGTCAACATCATTAAGCATAGATACAATGTTATTAAGCAATAAAGGTCAGCAAAAAAAAGCTAACAAATAAATTACCATAGGGCAGGGGTGTCCAAACTTTTTCAAAGAGGGCAAGATTGGATGAAGTGAACATGGTGGAGGGCTGAACATTTTTCCGAACATTCTTTGAACCATTACAATTAAATGCAAATAAATTATTTTATGCCAAGCTAATTGCAAACGACATACTTTTCATTTCATAACATTAAGATCAACTGACAGCTGAGTTTTCACAATGTATTGAAAATAAATTAAAAAAAAACTTACCTGCACTAATGTGAAGGGTGAAAAAGGTAGCTGGAGCTGAAGTCTCTGCTCGGCAGCCGGGAGGGGAAGAGAAACACACTTCACGCTGGAAGCCCGGCCCTGACGTCACCGCCCTCTGTCGCTCCCAGCGCGGCGCAGTCACGCATGCGCACTGCTCTCAAGCAGAAGACTGTCTGCCACAGAAGGGAGGGCCGTGCGACAGGCAGCATTTACACAGACCAGGGAGAACGCGCCGCAGTCAGGCATGCGCACTGCCCTCTGCTCTCAAGCAGAAGACTGTCTGCCATAGAAGGGAGGGCCGTGGGAGGGCCACATTGCACAGAGCAGGGAGGCCTGTTGGAGGACCGTATTAAACCGACCCCCGGGCCGTAAATGGCCCGCAGGCCGGACTTTGGACATGCCTGCCATAGGGTCTTAATACTATCAATTGTGAAAGGGGATATGTGTGTATATAATAAAGGAAAGTAAATGTAGAAATGTTAATCAATGATTCAGAAGACTGAAGTATAAAATGTGTACTTTTATCACAGTATATTTAAAGATTTTTTTTCTGTTTTTTGGATAGAGCAGGGAAGGCTAAAGCCCATTTCATTTTTTTTGCCTTATTAGTCCTGTTACGGAGACTCTTTCATTTCCTGTCCCAGAAATACCACAACAAGTGTCCCCATCAGGGGCGGACTGACCATTTGGAAACTCGGGTACCGCCCGAGGGCCCGGGGCCAGTAGGGGCCCCATGAGATGCCCAAACTCAAAAAAGCCTATGAAAATGGTACCATTTTCTGGTACAATTCTTGTTCTGGTGATAACTTAAAATTATGGATTTTACTTCACTTTCAGTCCCTATAACAGGGATCATCACGATAAACATAGAAACTTAATCTTCCCAATGGGGACACAGACAGCTGCGAAAACCTGTGAGGGCTGTTCTTTCCTACTATATGCAAACCTAAAAAAAAATAAAAATTGCGACTGTAGATACAGGAGAGATTAAATAATTATGTTTCAATTTTTCCACATATTTATTTTTGCTAGAAAATTACTTAAACCCTCAAATGTATATGTTTTCTGAAAGGAGAGGCCCTGTAATATAAAATGGTGGCATGATACTGAATTTCCCATGAGATTTGCAGAACTATTTATCAAATCTACATTTTGCAGGAAAAGATACACTAAAATTAAGTTTAGATAGATTAGGTCAGGAGAGCTAGGGACAGTTCATTAATAAAATTACTTACACTTACATTTTACACATTTTAAACCAGCCTTTCTCAACTTGTTTAACATGGAGGAACCCTTGAAATAACTTTTTGACACATGAGATCCCTGCTAATAATTACTGTATCTACAGCTCACAGTACATTTGTATAATAGTCACCAGGAAGAATGCTCCTTATATTTGTGGTTATTGGGAAGAATTCCCTCCTTAGAGATAGCTAAAAAAATTAGTGGTGGAGAGGCAGAAGTAGCTCTTTGCTCAAGGAACCTATAGAAAATTCTGAAAGAACTCTAGGGTTCCACAAAACCATGGTTGATAAAGGCAGTTTACATTATTCCTCTTACATTATTATACTGAATCGACAGAAAGCGACAAATTATTTTGGATGGCAATTTTAAGTCTTCCATTATAGAGCTGTAATCTACCAGGTGGCCACAATAGTATAAATTGCTTATTTTCTGTGATTTTTACAGAGTGATTTGATGGAATCATTAAACAGAGCAATGGTAGGATAGACTTCCTATTTAAAATCAGAATTGTAAACCTCCATAGAGTAAAACCATAGCACAGTGCTATTTCTTTGGCTTTTGGAAGGTCATGGGGTGTCTGTAAAAGAGATTGTTGTTTGTTTGGCTGAAACTAGTGCTGAAGAATAGAAGGCTGTTCTGAAATCATGAAGTATGCAAGAGTTTTTCTGAATATATATCTGTGCAGTCGACCACACATTACATTTTATGTACAAGTGACATGAACATATGTACAATATCTTGTAAAGCATACCCTGTTTGTCGCCAAGTTTGAAGAATGGTAATGTTCATGCTTATTTGAAGGGCATGAGCTGTACAATATAACCTTTATCTAGAGAGCACTGACCTTAGTGCCGTGAAAGTCTCATATAGACAAAAATTAGCTAGAATATGTCTTATTTCAGGTGGAAGAGAATATGGAGTTATTTCCGAGTTTTTTTTAGATAAACATCCAAAAGGAAATCAGATTGCTGTAAACAATATTATTATAATAATAAAATATAGTTTAAAACATTTAGTGTTTTTTCAAAACCAGCACTAAAACAAAACAAAAACCTCAAGCTACTACACTTAAATTGTTCGAGCTCCTTTGATACAACGTTTACATAAACCAAACAATGTAGCACTTTTGTATATATGTAGCACTATCCCCATAGGTGCTGCTGGTAATAACTGGTATCATTAATAGTACAGAGGCTGCCCATTACAACAAGCACCAGTCCATTCACACTGGCTCCAATAACCCAGTCTAGGGGATATCTTTTTGATATTTATTGCTTGAAGAACCTTAAACAGGAGAGGGGTTAGGGCATGGGATACTCCAAAATCTTTGTTCGGTAATAGGAGGAAATTCTTCTCTAGGCTCACACACATGGGTTTTTCTGGGGATGCAGGGGAATGGCCAGTACTCTGACACGCTATGAGAGCCATCTTAGTCCATAACTACCTGTGACACTTACATCTCAAAGTGCACAGTCACCAGGGTTCGCAATTCATGGTCAGTACTCACAAGTCCCTAGGACAGCTGCACACTTTCCAGCTTCCTCTGTACACAGCCCAGTGAGGGAAACTATTCTTTTCCAGACCAGATCACTTATAGTAAGGTCTCAAAGTCTGTTCCTCAAAAAAAAACACTTCTGGCTCTCAGCTCTGCCACAGCTGAGGCCTCAAAATCAGCTACTCAGTCCACAGGCTGCCTCAGAAGGGAAAAGTCCAAAAGGCTCTGGAAACATCCCTGATGAGGAAAAAACAATCTATCCAGGTCTCCAGACCATTCACCACCTCCCCAACCACCTTCTGGATGCTGCCCTTCAGTGACTGCTTAGAACATGATAAATATTCAGTCTGGTCATTTGACTCTTCCAACCCCATATTCTGGAATCTTATTCCAGAGGCAAGGGGGAACAGTCAAACTCCCAGGTTATGAAACTCTGAACAGATGTATCACTGCTTCCTTTACTACAGGAGCCAACAACAAATTTGCCTAGTATCCTAAACTAGGAGGGTGCTACATATAGAGACAAAAACACACCACCACCATATCAATCCATTTCCATGCACATCTTCCACCTAAAAGGTTATGGTATTGGTAATGGTAAAAAGCATTTTACAAACCTCTGTGGCAAGACTTCTACAGCTTAACCCCACCTGTAATTGCACTCATTCTCATAATCTAGGTACCATTAAGGGTATATTCACACCAGATGCAGTAGGACTGTGTTTGGAGGCTATTCCAGAGCTGTCCCACCACATGGACAAGGCAAAATGCCTTGTCTCCTATGTGCCCAGTTCTCTCCACTGTGTTGCGGTGGTGTGTGGGCATGATGTGCTGAGAGTCAGTACTACATGCAGAACTATTTATCAGCAAAGCAAGGTGAGAGGCAATCCACTACAGTGCGATCCGCCGAGCTCAGTGAATCTTCACAGTGCTTATCTCAGCCGGATCATGATCGTGGTGTGAACCAATCCTAACAGTCAAGGAAAGCAACTCAGCAATAGTGCACAACCCTTTTTCTATTAGTAAAACAAAAAAGGCATGTACAGTCAGGTCCATAAATATTGGGACATCGACACAATTCTAACATTTTTGGCTCTATACACCACCACAATGGATTTGAAATGAAACGAACAAGATGTGCTTTAACTGCAGACTGTCAGCTTTAATTTGAAGGTATTTACATCCAAATCAGGTGAACAGTGTAGGAATTACAACAGTTTGCATATGTGCCTCCCACTTGTTAAGGGACCAAAAGTAATGGGACAATTGGCTTCTCAGGTGTTCCATGGCCAGGTGTGTGTTATTCCCTCATTATCCCAATTACAATGAGCAGATAAAAGGTCCAGAGTTCATTTCAAGTGTGCTATTTGCATTTGGAATCTGTTGCTGTCAACTCTCAAGATGAGATCCAAAGAGCTGTCACTATCAATGAAGCAAGCCATCATTAGGCTGAAAAAACAAAACAAGCCCATTAGAGAGATAGCAAAAACATTAGGCGTGGCCAAAGCAACTGTTTTGAACATCCTTAAAAAGAAGGAACGCACTGGTGAGCTCAGCAACACCAAGAGACCCAGAAGACCACGGAAAATAACTGTGGTGGATGACGGAAGAATTCTTTCCCTGGTGAAGAAAACACCCTTCACAACAGTTGGCCAGATCAAGAACACTCTCCAGGAGGTAGGTGTATGTGTGTCAAAGTCAACAATCAAGAGAAGACTTCACCAGAGTGTATACAGAGGGTTCACCACAAGATGTAAACCATTGGTGAGCCTCAAAAACAGGAAGGCCAAATTAGAGTTTGCCAAACGACAAAAAAAGCCTTCACAGTTCTGGAACAACATCCTATGGACAGATGAGACCAAGATCAACTTGTACCAGAGTGATGGGAAGAGAAGAGTATGAAGAAGGAATGGAACTGCTCATGATCCTAAGCATACCACCTCATCAGTGAAGCATGGTGGTGGTAGTGTCATGACGTGGGCATGTATGGCTGCCAATGGAACTGGTTCTCTTGTATTTATTGATGATGTGACTGCTGACAAAAGCAGCAGGATGAATTCTGAAGTGTTTCGGGCAATATTATCTGCTCATATTCAGCCAAATGCTTCAGAACTCATTGGACGCCGCTTCACAGTGCAGATGGACAATGACCCAAAGCATACTGCAAAAGCAACCAAAGAGTTTTTTAAGGGAAAGAAGTGAAATGTTATGCAATGGCCAAGTCAATCACCTGACCTGAATCCGATTGAGCATGCATTTCACTTGCTGAAGACAAAACTGAAGGGAAAATGCCCCAAGAACAAGCAGGAACTGAAGACAATTGCAGTAGAGGCCTGGCAGAGCATCACCAGGGATGAAACCCAGCATCTGGTGATGTCTATGCGTTCCAGACTTCAGGCTGTAATTCTCTGCAAAGGATTTGCAACCAAGTATTAAAAAGTGAAAGTTTGATTTATGATTATTATTCTGTCCCATTACTTTTGGTCCCTTAACAAGTGGGAGACACATATGCAAACTATTGTAATTCCTACACCCTTCACCTGATTTGGATGTAAATACCCTCAAATTAAAGCTGACAGTCTTCAGTTAAAGCACATCTTGTTCATTTCATTTCAAATCCATTGTGGTGGTGTATAGAGCCAAAAATGTTAGAATTGTGTCAATGTCTCAATATTTATGGACCTGACTGTATAAGCACATACATAGACACAATAACTCCAGTTCCCTTATTTCTGAACTGGAGGGAATTCTTTTTGAATTTTCTGTAGTTATAGCGACACTTTGTGAAACTGGTGCAAATAAGAACTGCCTAAATATGTCACAAATGTCAGAACTGTTAATGAAATTTTTGCAAGACTTTCATGAATTAGGTGCAGAACTTTCAAAGGCACTGATACCAACAAAAAAAGTGTTGCAAATACTTTATCAAATCACATTCTTATTAGATTATTTGAATTAGGCATTAAACAGATTACACTTCCCCTTTCAAGGCCAACTTCAGCCAAATCTATTTTTTTTAGTCTTACATAGAATTTGGAAGAGGCAGAATCTTTGTCAACTTTTTATCGCTGTCTGTGGGCTCAGTTCATGAAACTGTATTTACCGCTTTATTAGTGCTAAAATAGCACATAGCATTTTTCCCAAAATTTTTTCCCATTTATCAAAAAATACTCATAAAATAAGGCATGCATTATTCCTTTAAAATGTGCAGTATTTATCTCATGAAACTGATCGGCACTTCATCACATGATGTCATAGCCAGCAGGCATTACTTCCTTTCTGGTGGACAGGAAGCTGAAGAAGGAGCAATGGCGGGGAGCCCGGAGGAAAAGCCCAGTGTCCTGGATCTTGTAGAATAAATGGTGCTTTTTATAAACACTGCCATTCCCTGCTTACTGAGGTGCGGTGCCTCCTTACCAAAACAAATTTCATTCAGTCCTTAAATATTGCATGTCTGGGCCACTATTTATTTAACATATGCATTTATTTATTTACATTAGTGAATTGACTTTAACACTATTTTTTGTGGTATTTACCAAGCGGTTTTGTGTTTTTTTTTCTTGTAATTCCTTTATTTAACAAAAAGTTGCATTACCCAGACATATGCAGAAGTAGTGCATGATAAGGTCACAAAAGTAGACAGATAGTCAAAATCAGTAGCAATAGGAGAGTACCAATAAAGTCGACATGGCAGCAAAGAGCACTGAAGAAAGAAATAGCGGTCTGCACAGCAAGTGACTACCAACAAAACTTTTAGGTCTCAAAAAGAGACCACAGAGTGGACCTCTGACATATACTTATAGATTATCGCATAAGAATGCAACTATGTTGAGAAAAAGAAAGAAAAATATCCGGGGTCACCAGGGATGCCCCAGTGAGAATATGTAGTCTAGGAAACAAAATACAATGGTTGGGTAGCTATAAAAACTACATAGAATAAATCTCAGAGTTTGATTGGTCAGGTGTTTGATGGTACTAGTCACATCCTGCCAAAACTGTTTAAGTTTGGGGCAAACCCCAACAAATGTGCAATATTGTGCCCTGTCTGGTACCATTTTGCCAACATGTATCTGCAGGGAAAATGCAATGCATGGTTGTGGGCACCTTGTACCATCTAGTCGGGATCTTATAACTGGTTTGCTGGACCTTTGTGGCAATAGAAGACTTCTGAGCAAAGTAGAGGATTTCTTCCTTTCATGATTATGTAAATTCCATGACAAGATCAGATTCCCACTTGGAGAGAAACGCAGGGGTAAAGTCGATTCAGCACTGTGTACTTAATGGAAAGGCTATGTTGAATTGGTTTAGATTGTAAGCTCCACGAGCACGACCTTCCTATTCCTTCGTTACTGAAATGTAAATAATAAAAGCGGCATCCCGATCCACAAAAAGGTGAGTTGTAAAGCAAGCCACGGATCCCTGCAGGATGGACGCCAACCCTAGGGACGCCTCTGAATAATAATAATTGGTTCCCACCTGTGTCAAATACTCTCCAGCTCCATGAGTTGACAGAAGCGGTTTTGCTTTTTTAGGTAAATGCAGCATAAAAGGGATAATGAATTGACATTTTCACATATCACATATTTGAAAAAATGTGTCACGTGACCCAAATATTGCATGTGATATCCTTTAGTGAATTGAGCCCTGTGTCTCTATTTGGGAGATTTCCCTCTTCTTCCTAATTAAGCCCTGGTTCACATATATGCGGCCGTGTGGGCCGCGTTTTGCACTGGCATGAGAGCTCATTCATTTGAATGGACTCCCGTGCCCAGTGACACGCAGGGAAGAAGTCCCTGCACTTTTTCTGAAAATG
The DNA here is from genome assembly GCF_062004578.1 of Staurois parvus. Taxonomy (NCBI): domain Eukaryota; kingdom Metazoa; phylum Chordata; class Amphibia; order Anura; family Ranidae; genus Staurois; species Staurois parvus. The sequence continues at coordinate 6,025,801 of NW_028317925.1, read as the reverse complement.
CAGCCCGCAAGGGAACCTCGGTTCCCAGTACGGTTGCGTTTTCCAGTGCGGGCGGCATGCCATTAGAATCAATGGCACCCATCTGAGGGTTTGCATTCCTCTGTGCGGGTGGAGCAGATTTTCATGCAGATCCGCAGCGGCACCACCTGCACAGATGTGAACCTAGCCTTATGGCTGTCAGACAGAACTGAAATTGAAAATAAATCCTATCAACTGGGGTAGAGAAAGCAATAAAAACATTTTCTATTACAGTTATAAAGGGTTAGTTAAAACCTCTGTCCCAACTGTGTTTTTAAGAAAGACATTTACCCTCTGTTCCTGTCCTGAAGTTGGGTATTTAACAAAACAGGAAGTGAGATTAAATCTCCTCTTTAGTGACACAGGTAGCATTTAAATTCGAAATCTTACATTTTCTATCCAATTCTAAGAAAAGAAGTTTGAATTGGAGTTGGGCTTTAAATTCCAGAAGAGAAAAAATTACTCTAATACTGCTGCAAGGAACTCTGCATTGATAGAAAACAAAGTTAATATGAGACACATGGCTTTAAAATAACCCTGTGCACATTAATAAACTCAAGGCATTGTGTTTGTAAGAAACAAGTCCAAAATGATTGAACAGGCTGTAGCTGCCAAACCAAGGACAGCCAGGTAAGTAAAAAAAAATGAGAGTGGTGCCCGGGAAAACCTATAGAAAGTTACTGTGGAGTAAATCAGGAGCTTTAGAACAATACAATTAGTGATCAGTGGAATAGTTGCATGACATTGGAATAGACGGTAGTAATCCCTGTCTATTATATGCTGCAGACACACAACGCAAAGAAAATACAGCAACAGCCCCATGCCTGACAAGGTAAATCCCAGCCATACATTAGGGCTCCTAATACATTGTAAAATATCTGGCCTTCACAATAGGGCTGGCTGCAGGCCAAGGAAGGTGGAGTTTCAATAACCACTAACTTGGCACTTTGTATCTATTTCTGACTCTCTTAGACCACACCCACTTTCTTAACACTTGTGCTTCCAACTAAGGCTGTAAAAAGCAGCCTCACAATGTTACCTTAAAGTGACACTACCAAAAAAAAAATCATGTTCACTACTTGTAGTTGTGACTACCTGGACAGTTATTGTCAAATAATATTTGCCTTCCTGTTCAGGCTGCATTTGGGTGTATATGTCAAGTAGGGTTGCCACCTCATCCCTTTAAACCCGAACACATATCACGCTACGCATATGGAAGAAAAATATATTTGAAATATACTTTTTAAATATTCTTCCCAAACATATTGACATATATTTGAAATACTAAAATTTTGGCCATATAATATATTTCAATAAATAAATATATATATATATATATATATATATATATATATATATATATATATAAATAATGCGTTTTTATTACAAAATATATGAAAAATATTTTTTCAAATATACTGCATGTCTTTAAAAATACAAATCTACATTTTTGAAATGCATTTACAAATATATGTAAAAATATATGTTAAAATGACTTTTTTATATGTTAAAGTATTTTTTTAAATATTCTCTTCAGATTTTTTTTAACATATAAAAAAGTAATTTTTACATATATTTTTACATATATTTGTAAATGCATTTCAAAAATGTAGATTTGTATTTTTAAAGACATACAGTATATTTGAAATGTGTTATTAAAAATATTTTTCATATATTTTGTAATAAAAATGCATTTCAACATTCAGTATATACATATATATATTTATTGATATATATTGAATATGGCCAAAATTGTAGTATTTCAAATATATGTCAATATATTTGGGAAGAATATTTTTTAAATATATATCAAATATATTTTTCTTCCATGTGGGTATTTACACAGGTTCTGTGGCTGATTTAATGCAGATAAGGCACCACGTGGGTTTAACCACTTGCCCTCCAGAGGATTTACCCCCCTTCCTGACCAGGCCATTTTTTGTGATACGGCGCTGCGTTACTTTAACTAACAATTGCGCGGTCATGCAAAGCTGAACCCAAATGTCATTTATGTCTTTTTTCTCCTACAAATAGAGATTTCTTTCTGTGGTATTTGTGGTTTTTATTTTTTGTGCTATAAACAAAAAAAGACTGACAATTTAAAAAAAAAAAACAATATTTTTGACTTTTTGCTATAAAACATATCCAGTAAAAAAAAATCAAATGTCTTCATAAATTTAGGCCAAATTGTATTCTGCTACATATCTTTGCTTAAAAAAAATCCCAATACATGTAAATTAATTGGTTTATGTGAAAGATATACTGTCTACAAATGGCAGTATATATACTGGAAGTTTTATTTAAATTTTTTTATACAAATAATGGCATCGATCAACGACTTATAGCTGGACTGTAGGACTTCAGTGGGCACTCTGACACTGGGTGGGAACTGACTGTCTGCCACTGACATCCCAATGACACTAATACAGTGATGGGTGCTAATAAAAAGCACTAACACTGTAGTAATGAAGTGGTTAACATCTGGGGAAATCAAAGGGTTAACTGTTTGCTGTGCTGTGTTTTACAACATGTGCATGTGCTGTGTGTGTTTTACTTCAGAAACATGCTGCTGTGTATTTCTCTGCAGAGAAATACACAGCAGCATGTTCTTGCTGGTAGGAGAGAGACCTGTGTTGTTTACACACAGGTCTCTCCCCTGTCAGTGTTACTTGGCGATCGCCAGGTGCTGGTGGAGAATCTCCGGCTGAGACCCGGTGATTGACATCCGGTGCGGGTATGGCAGTGCGTGCCCCCTACTCGGAAATGCAAATCACGTATATATACTTGAGTTTGTGCAGCCCTGCCGCCCCGTAGCAGTATTTCTGCTAAAGGGTCGACTCGTGGGCAACTCGTTTTAATTACCACCTTAATCAGCCACAGAACCGGTGAAATTAATATGTGTTTGGTTTTAAAGGGATGAGGTGGCAACCCTAATGTCAAGTAATAGTAAACTTAAAGAAATAGCAGTTCTGATCTGGAAATGTGATAATTAAGATGAATGGTGAACTACAGTATAAATTGTGAACGGCAGATTAAGGCCTCATTCACATGGGTGCACCGATCCGTACACCCGAAAGTCTGTACTCAAGGATGCACAGGTGTGCCATACAGGGGCATACAGGCAGCCTGTTGAAATTAATGACAGAAAGCCGACTACACAAACTTCCACATGTATCTTTTAGTGTACATCTGTTTTAGTCCTATGCACAGATCAGGGTGCAGACAGATTGCATTCTGATCCATGCATCAGACTCACACAGTGGAATGCCAGTAGAGGTCCGTGCAGGTCCATACAGCCGGCTGCCTGTCATCAATTTCAACAGGCCGCCTGCATGCCCCCCCCCTATGGAACTCCTGTGCATCCCAGGCAGCGGAGGACAGCCCTTTGCATGGGTGTAGGGATCAGTGCACCTATGGGAATGAGGCCTAAACTGACCAAATGGGGTTGCTTTGCTAAAGGATTTAAAATTGTTTTCTTGAGAATGTTCACTTGACTTAACTAAGATGATTAAGCCAAGTTCATTAAGTAAATTGTCATGGGCTTGGAAAATTTAAAAAATGGGATTTTGGCTTGTACATTATTAGATTATTGATGTGAATGCCATTTCAGGTTATTACCAAACTTGAGCATTCACTTTTTAATATAAAAACTCTCTACCATTTAGTAAATCAACACCATTAACTTAATCTTTCAAACTTTCAGCCACTGGACATATAGCACAGCTCAACTTTTTGTTACCAAGTAGGTACAAAATATGATATTACATTGTTGTATTCAATAGAAAATGTCCCTTGCTCATGTAGGGAAAAGCAACTAGTTCACTTTAATTTCTCCCATCCCATTGCATACTCACCTTCCTTTCATTCTCCTTCCACTTTCCTTTACCACTCCATTCACCTACAGAGAACAACTGATATTACTCAATACTTCTGTACATAGTGAGCATATGATTATTTCATTTTGGGCACTAGGGCTGTCATGTGTGTGTTTGGGATAGGGAACCCCTATCCCTGTGTAAGAATCAGCCAGAATGTACACAGGCCTATTTCACTTCACCCCTACTTGTACAAGTGGTGGGAGAGTGAAAGCAAGGTACTTTTAGTATACAGAATGAGAGGAAGGTATTTCATTGCTATCTTCTGCAGAGGCCAGACACAGGTTTACTTTAAGGGCTAGTTCACACCATAGAGATTGCGTTCGCACTGTGCATGGTTTTGGCAGCGCATTAATTTTAATAGGCTGATAAATGCATGGGAACATGCATAATGTACGGCAGGTGCCACTTTTCAAATTGTCCCGCACCAAACCACATGGTACTGAGGCACATCCTGGTGGCCATGATCGCACCCGTGTTTGCAAGATGAGCTACATAGTTAGTTTGGCTGAAAAAAGACAAAAGTCCATCCAGTTCAACCATAAAAAAAAAAAAAAAAGTTATAATTCTACATCCACAGTTGATCCAGAGGAAGACAAGAAAACCCAGCAAAGCATGATCCAATTTGCTCCTGCAGGGAAAAAAAATCCCTTCCTGATCCCCCGACAGGGAATCAGATATTCCCTGGATCAACTTTACCTATAAATGTTAGTATCCAGTTATATTCTGTGTATCTAAGAAAGAATCCAGGCCTTTTTTAAAGCAAACCTCATTTGCCACATAGCTGCCCAATTAAACAGTGCATTGAGGTTGACTTGTAAATTGGAGACTTCCTGTAAGGATGTTATTCCACTGCACAGCTTGGTGTCATCTACAAAGACTGAAATGGGATTTTCAATCCCGGACCCTATATCGTTTATAAATATATTAAAAAGTAGTAGCAGTGCCATTAAGAATTAAGGGCACACACACATGTCTGTAGATGGCTTCTGCGTGCGTTTCCACACTTATTAACATTTGATCACTTATACTCACCTTTACTACTGTCCTCCGCTGCTCTGTTACAGAGGGTGCAAACACCACCTCTCACACCCCCACCGACACACACCTCCATGAACAGAGTAACATGATATCCTCCCATTATGCAAAGTCTGGGCCTTGCAGACCTTTGCCAGGTCCGAATACATGGAAGAGAATTACATTATCAACGATGTGCAATCTCGGTGACCCATATACATAGAACTTGGAGCACCGCTCAAAGCCTCACCCTGCAGTCCAAAGCACAGTTCAGGTGTCGGTGTTCAAACAAGTTCATCCAGGCTAGCAGAAGCAAAGTGGAAAATGGTCTTCCAGTGTGTAAGCTCCGACACCATCCAATATAGAGCTTACCCAAGGTTATTCAAAAAAGGTGAAGATATGGCTTCAGCCTAAGCTCCTCCTGACTACACTGAGGTGTAGTCAGGAGGAGCTTAGGCTGAAGACGTTTCTTCACCTTTCTGTACAGTGGCTTCGTTCCAGTGTGCAGCACTTCTACCTTCTGTCTTCCAGTGTGTAAGCTCCGACACCATCCAATATAGAGCTTACCCAAGGTTAGGAATGTGGAGAAATGGAGAGGCACAGCAGTGGGTGAGGCACGGGTAAGCTTTAAGAGAGGGTCTCATGTTAAACATTTAACACAATAGCAGCACTGCAAAAGGGGCATCTCATATCATTCTACAATTTCACCCTATCTCTTTACCTATTTGATCAAAGAAATGTTTACCACTACAGTATATTTGGACAGCATTCTCTATTACCTTAGGCTACATTTACACTGAGCTGAACATTTTTCAGGCATTTTTTTTATTTAGACATTTTTACTGTGGCCAATAGAAATAGCTGCTGTTTAAGCTGAAAATGCCTGAAAAAATGCTTAAAAAAAACACTCATTCCCACTGTTCAGGAGTTTTCCATTCAAGTCTATGGGGACAAAAGGCTCAGATCTGCCTGAAAAGTAGCGCAATTACTTTTCTGAGCGATAGGCGTTTTGCTACAGGTGACAGAACGCTCAAGTGTGAACAGGGACTACTGGAAATAATGGGATTTTACTTGTTGAGCATTTCTCAGCTTCGAGCTGAAAAACGTTCAAGTGTGAACGGGGTGAGTTTACTTTTTCCGCATATTATAGAAATAGCTATAAAAGAAGATTTTAGGAAGGTTTGCCTTAGGCTCCATTCACACTGTTTTTTTTTTTTTTTAAATCGCGAGCAGATTCTGTTTTTGATTTGAAAACACACTATAAAAGTGTGACCTAGTGTAAATGCAGCCTTAACCACTTCACGCCTAAGGGTAAAACAAATCTAAATGCCTAAGCACAATTTTGCAACGTTGACATGTGTTAGTAAAACCGTACATATCATCACAACTACTTAGTATATCCAGGTGAATTATACCGCGTTTTTTTCCAGAACAAACTAGGCTTTCATTTGGTGGTAAATGATAATGGATGTCTCCTGATTTTTTTTTTTTATCAAAAGGAAAACTGGCTCAAAATCTAAAAAAAAGGAACATATTTTTAATTTAGCTGTGTGTTTCTTGTTACTACCATAACCTACCATCAAAGAACAACCCAAAATAAATTCTCCAGCTCTTGACGATCTCAGCAATACCATATATATGTATGTTATTTGTTGTTTGTACCCAGAGTACAGCCCAGAAACAATAGTGCGCATTTTCTTTTCTTTTGTTTTTACCTAAAACACACTGACACCATTTTTTTTAAATCCTAGCCTTTGACCCTGACCTTTTGACCTTGACCTTTGACCCTGACCCAAACACTTACCCTGGCACTAATCTAGATCATACCTTGATCTGGGTATTTTTTCTTTATTTTTTCTTTACTTATTTAATATTCCTAGATTGTAAGCTCGAAAGAGCAGGGCCCTCGATCCCCTCATGTTTTGCATTGTATTGGTATTGTTCTGTCACATGTTCTGTCCCCCTTTGTAATGTACAGCGCTGAGTGAACTATTGGCGCTTTATAAATACTGTATAATAATAATAATAATATTTATTTATTTTTAACAAACATTTTCTTCCCCTCTATGCCAGGAGTTAGAGAGATACAATGTATCTCTCTCCTCCATTCATAGAGAGAGAAAAAAACAAGGGGCCAGGCTGTACAGTGACTGAACTCTGTGATAGCCAATCAGAGGCTATTGCAGCGATCATGTGACCCGGAATGGGGAGTCCCAGGTCCCGATTGTTAGAACGGGACAGGGGGCTCTCAGTGACACCACGGTCTTTGTGCTGGGAGTGCGTTGTGCGGCGCGCTCCCAACACAAAGACAGGTACGCAAATATGTGGCCCCACGGGAAAAAGCCCAGTTCTGCGAGGCCACATATTTGTGTTACGTCGGCGTCAAGGGGTTAAACTTTCAAATTCGCTACAATCTGTCTACATATAAGCTATTTGTTTCCAAAGCAGTTTCTTTCTACTCTCTAACCTTTAAAAGGGTTGGAAACATTTTCTCCATCAATTCATAGTTGATATTAACTTTTGACAGTGACATTTCCTCTGCTGCTTATTATGATAGACATTTACCCAGAGGGAACATAAGTTGTTTTTTTGGAGATTCTCCCATGTAAAAAGGTAGGTGTAGTTTGTCATTATGAAAAGTTGTGCATTCCAAAGACAGAAAACTATCCACTAAAGCATTAATTGTTCTCTTGCCACTGGCAAACACACCCACACGTATCTAGAATGCAATATTTCAATGAGTGTGGAAGCGGTAGAACCCCTGACATGTTTTTATAATTGTATTTGTGCTGTGAATATGCACCCTAGTAACCATTGTAACCAGGTCAGGAAGTGATAGAAGATACAAGAAACAAGTTAAACAGGAAAAAAGAGGAACTCTTAAGGGGACACCTATTCTGACAGCTGTGTAAGAGAGATTTCCTTTCACTTAGGAAACATTTTTGCTCACTTCCTGTTGCAGCTCTGAGAAAGTAAAGGGAGAAATCACAAATAGAACAGAGAAAGCAACAAAGGAAATTTAAGAACTCCCTACTCTATAAAAATGGAATTATTTTCCTTTTAGATTTATCTTCCTTTGGAGATGACACATGTAATTCACAAACATCCGGTGTAATAAAACCAATTCATACCCTTTTGACCAGCTTAATATCATGTATAGCAAAGTGTATACAGTGCAGAGGTCAATAGCATTATGTACTACATAGCTTATACAGTATACGGGTCTGGAGTATAATGAACAACATAGCGTATACAATGCAGGGGTCAGGAGTCTATCCAAAAATGAAAAAAAAAAATGCTTTTCCTTTTGGCTTTATTATCATTTGTAGATGACAAATGTAGTTGGCAAACATCTTGTGTAATAAAACCAGTTTGTACCCTGTTGCCCGGCTTAATATTATGCATAACAGTGTATACAGTGCAGGGGTCAGAAGTAAAAGGTACAACATAGCATATACTGTACAATGCAGGGGTCAGGAGTCTATCCAAAAATTTAAAAAACAATTTTTTTCTTTTAGATGTATTTTAAATTAACAACTTTATGGAAAAACATTGATGAAATCATCTAAAATTATCATAGGTACCTTTCCTCACTTTGGCTGTCTCAGAATACTAAATTCCAAATCAATTGCACACAAACATTTGAAGTTCATTCCTTTAAAATAAAAATTGCTTTTGACCTTGAAAGTTCCATGCCAGATTTCTTCAGTGGTGACGTGTGTTATTTGAGCAATTTTCTGTATTCTTCTAAGTGTCTATTTGTAGAAAGGGAACCAGCAGCCATGTTATGACAGAAAGGAGATTAAAGAGAAAAAGACAAGTCTTATCTAGTGTTCTGCTGCTCTGAGTGTACTGTCCTCCTGAACATCTTCAGAACACCTACACTACATGGCACAAACCACATCAACAGGCATGCTCTCTTAGTCTATGCATTGAAACCATATTTACTTAAAGACTAATTTATCCTGGGTGCTCATTTTAAATCTAAAACATTCTTTACAATTCAAATTAAAATACTAAGTCAGGAGATCTAAGAGCAAAAACAACTTCTATTTATATTTATGAATATATTATTGACCATTATTTAGCACTACCCCCGTAGTTTGGGTCTCCCTATAGTTCTGCACAGCCAGGCAACAGACATTTTCCATTCAGACTTGCATCCAGGAGACAGTAAGCAGTCCTTGAGCTTGTTGGTTTTTTTTTTAATTAATTAGGGGAATTAGAACTTGGATAGGGTAAGGGGTGTATGGGATGCCCAAGAGTAATGGTAGCAGAGAACATTCTTCCTAAACTATGTACAAGTGTTTACAGCAACAAATTCTCTTTCAGAGAGGTAGCCAGCATCTCCAGTAGTACCACCCCAGATTCTCCTAATTCAGCTTTTGTGCATGAATTTCTGGCCAGGGGATCCAGTATATGTCACTTTAAGAGAAGAAAGTCCCGGGTAGTAGCTTATCCAGTTTCCCACCGGAGTGCTCCTTCCCCTTACTGGGCCAGGGGGTGCAGGTCTACTCACTCAGTCCTTCTCCTATGTAGCTGCTGGGTCGTGGCTGCTACCAGGCCTTCTAGCTGGGCAGCTCCTTCCCTGATGCACAGGTGGTCCTCGCTCTGAGGCCGGATGAAATCCCAAGCTTTCCTCTTTCTAAGATTCCCTGCCTGTGTGCAGGACTGCAATTAGAAACCATGGGGCCCCATACTTCCAACCTGACAGGGCCAACCCCCCCCCAAACCCCCCCCCCACAGTTTTCTATGCTTCAATTATGAATGATCTGTGTGTGTGATGGGTACCAGTCACTTATTGTGTTCATTCAGAAAAGGAAGGGGTTGGTAAATGTGGCATATTTACCAAACCCTTACCCCACTCTCCATCCTGAAGGACCCTATAGTGTGGTTGCAGCTGCCAGTGGGAAGGAGAGGAGGGAAGCCAGCAGTACTGTGGGTGTGGGGCCATACAGGGGGGCCTGGGCAGCAGGGGGAAATGTATAGTGTATAGGCAGGATGGTGGGTGCAGTGGAGGAGGGGGCTATTACTAGAACCGATTCCCTGCATGACTCTCTCTGCAGCAGCTGAAAGCCAACAGGAGGGTGAGGAGGAGAAGAAGCTAACTTTCAGCTGCTGAAAAGAGCCTTACAGGGGATCAGTTCCAGTAACCCTCTCCACCATGCCAATCAACCTCCCTGCCCACATCCGATTCAACCAGCTGCCTGAGCCCCCCAGGGACTGGTGGTACCCCCTTATCCACAGCCTTGACTGTAGGTGAGCCCCTTTCAATCTGGTTCCCTCCCAAGCTCCTGCTCTGCAGCCTCACTTTTCCATCTGCACCCGAACTCTCCCTCTCCTTTCCTCCTTCTGAGCAGGCTCTGTCACTTTTAGGGGCTGTCCTGACCCCACACCAAACCTCATGTTGGGGATTGGTCAGGATCCCCCAAAAGTGCAGACCAGCCACTCCTTACCTCTGCCCATTGCTTCTAGAACTTTCTCCAAAGTTCTACTGCTGGGGGGAAGTCTCAGAGAGCTGATCTGCAGAGCTTCTCAGCTCTGACCACAATCACTCATACTATAAAGGGGATTTTTCAAGTAATGTTGGATTGGCAGATATAGGATATCTATTGTTTATATTCCTATTTTAATGCTAACATTATAAAATGAAAATATATGCTGCGACTATAGATCTCCTTTAATGTTATTTAGCATTTAGTCATTGGTTCTGTTCTATGGAGTATAAGAAACTTTGGCATCACTGGAAAAGGTGTTTGTGGAGTCTCGTTCATAATTATCACATTATAAAAAAAGGTCTTTACAACAACTGCCAAAATTCTGGTGACATTCCCTTTTCGCTGATGTAGAACAATAAAACCTATGATTGGAGAATATGCCACTAAAAAGCTAGCTATCCTTTATCTATTTGTGTACATTCCTATGGATTTATATATATAAAGCAAGCTTGTCAAGGATATACACAAAATTTTACAACACAAACCCACTGGAAGCCTAAAATATTGTATAAGACGTACTTACTTATAGATACCAGTTATTAAAGTATTTTGGTTTTTCATGCTGTCACGTACCCTAAATAATCCCCTAAACAACAACGTGTTTATAGAGCTTGAGTGAGCTTCACATTAGATTATGGTGTCTGGAAACTTCACTGGGACTAAAGGGCTTGGACAGCTTTGATTTAAATTGAATGAAGTAGGTCTTTGACTACATAATGTCTGGTATATCTAAACACAGATTGAAATATAGATTGTCAGCTTTGCAACATATATTTTCTCCCATTTTTCCTAGACAGTTTGGGAAGTTAATCTTTACATTTGACTGGTTGAAACAACTCCAATTCTCAGAGTAAGTTTCATGGACCATGCCTCTGCAGCCACTTGTACTCTGCATTCGGAGAGTGTATGGTAGGATGACAATTCCAGACCATAATTGGGAATTCACCAATTATTATTGTAAGGAAAGAGTTAAAGATTTTAAAAAGATGATTTAAAATTATGATAATGTGTTGAAGCTTATACTGGATTTTAGTGACTGCTTTACATATACACCCTGTTCCAAATTATTATGCAAATTATATTTTTCTCATTTACCTAAATAATTGATGTAAATAACAGTCAGCATAATTCTCATGTTATCAACTATTAAGAGTACATGTAGCGATACCCCCGAAGGGGCTGCTTAAGTTTGTTCACTCCGCCACTCTTCCTTTCAACCCCAAGAACTGTCTCAGCCCACACTGGCACACCTGGCAATAGTGTAAGTGCAAGGACCAATGAAAAGCACACACTTTATAATAAAACACAGAGATCAGCTTTACTGTAGACCTCTATGTGAAATAATAAACATTAACAACCAGTATATGTTAGGAGAATCAAGAGAACAACAAATACTGTGACGGAAAGCAATATAACTCACTTTTACACTCGGGCTGCTTTCAGGGGATTCCAACCATGAATAACCCCAAGAGCAGAGGCAAACACTTAAATGGCAACCTCAAAGTGGATTTAACTCCTCTTCATAAATTTGGCCCCATGATGTCCAAGCAGGAGGAGAGCAGAAGAATGACTCTCTGTTGTGTCAGACTTCTCCCTTCTCAACCCCGACACCATGACCCCAATAGGAAAACACTGTACCCAAATGATGCTTAATAGCTACTTTCAAGGTAAAGCTATTCCCTCACACACCATGCAATATAGAGGCCTGACTACGCATGCGCGTGCACGTATGGCACCAGTAACTTTAGTCTCTTTGTAACTGGATGAATGTTGGGATCTTCAGCTAGCCACTTTCGTTGGTGCACTTAAACTCCTTAAACACTTAAAGTGTAATTGTAATCCTGTGGCAGTATTTGTATAGCAAAGTGAACACGGTGTCTGTTCAGCAGGGCCATCTACACAACCCAGTGCCTGGTGAATATGAGCAAGGTATGATGTCTCTGTATGTGTGCAATGTTCCTGTCATCTGACAGTGGGAGAAATCCCTCTCACCAGATCCTGTGACAAAGGCCCAAACGATCGTCTTGGAAATGACAGGTTCCTCTGGTCACCTCACGATGAGCACTTCACACTGTCAGTGTAGGCACTGTACTGTAGACCACTTCTCTCAGTTTGGATGTTCCTTTGTCTGATGCAGATCACCAAGCATGCAGTGCACTGCCCATCAGCACTTCTTTGCCAGGTCCAATCTCTCTCCTGCCACATGCAATCTCCCTCTCCCTCAGGAGAAACCCCAGATGGCTCCTTCACTCTGCTCTCCCTAAGCATGATCGCTTTCGTGGTTCTTTTTTAATTCTATCTCCATATTAGCCTATAAGGCCGTTTCTGTTCAAAACTCCATCGTCCACAATGCTTTGCAGCTGCACTTCCTGCTTGAAAAAGTCCTTGTCATTGGCTCCTTTAATGGCTCTCATAATTGGCTCTCTCTCTCTTACAGTCTGAGAGGAGAAGGGGGGGCTGAAATCCCTCACTGCTTTGTCTGTGTCAGGGCAAGTGTCAGGTTACACAGGAGAGGCCAGTCAGCAGATCACAGCCATGAGACAGGATTAATATCTCCTGCTACACACTCCCCCCACCAAAGAACCTTTGGTCCTCCAAAGGCAGTAACAATCCTTGACCTGGTACATGCTTGATATATACACGCGGAGAAAACAAATTAGTACACACAGGAAACCAAACAATTTACATTCTCATAAAATCTTGGCAGAGGAACCTCCCACCAGTTAACATAGGATGGAAGGTTGTCCCGCCTACAAGCCACCTTAATTGGAATGGCCCAGCCAGATGTGCCAGGGGGTGAGTTGGGGCTGTTCTCTACCGAAACTGCTGTAGGAGAACCAGGCGTCACGAGATTCCTTCTAGAAGCATGTACTACTTCCTCAGAGTTTTCACCCAACACATCATATGTCAGTCTTTTTGGGGGTTGAATAACTCTACGCTCTCTCTGTTCTCTGGGCTCTAGCAATGGTTCTGGCGTTGCTTCCGATGTTGGTTCTGACACTACTGACTCATCAACCCTTCCTTCTTGCTCGACGCACTCTGTCTCTCCCAGTTCAGCTTCCTCCACGTCTTCTCCCTCAGCAACAATGGACCCAGAGTCTTCAGGTTCTAACTCGGGTAGAGAAGGCTCAGGCTCTTGCAAATCTTCTGTATGTTGAGCCTGAGGTACAAATTCAGGAGCCTCTGGCCTAAGAGGAACTACGTCAGTCACTCCAGTGGAACAAGGAGTGGTGGGTTCGGAAATGTCAGATGGCCACAGCAAATCTGTCCCTACCTCCTCACTCTCACTGTCCTCTTCATTTACAGGAGGTGGTGTGGGTTGAGACCTGGTCACAGGTCTAGTTCTCTGAGAAGTTGAGGGGGTAGACTGTGGATCAGATTGTGATGGTAGACGGACTGCATCTGACAAAGGCAAAAGGTGGTTGCGGTGCCAGGTTTTGAGTGGGCCAACACCCTTTTCCGGTCGAATCTGGTAAACTGGCAATCCAGGCAATTGTTTGCAGATGACATAGGGCTCTGATCTCCACCTATCCGCCAGCTTGTGTTTTCCAGGGATGCCCAGATTTCTCAGTAAGACTCTGTCTCCAGATTGTAAGTCCTGTACTCGCACTCTGAGATCAAAGTTCTCTTTGTTTCTCTGTCCCCTGGCATCTGAGGTGGCTTGAGCCTTCTCATAAGCAATCTTCAGGCTTTTCCTTAAGCGGTCCACATATCCTCTATGGGAAGCTGCAGAGGTATGGTCTACAGAGGTTCCAAAAGCCAAGTCTACTGGCAGTCGAGCTTCCCGGCCGAACATCAGCCGGTAAGGAGAGTATCCTGTAGCGTCGTTGGCAGTGCTATTGTAGGCATGTACGATGGCTGCTACATGCTTACTCCAGTGTTGCTTTTGCACTGAAGTCAAAGTCCCGAGCATATTCAGGAGGGTACGATTGAATCTCTCTGGCTGAGGATCTCCCTGAGGGTGGTATGGAGTAGTCCTCGACTTTTGGATGCCTAGTAGACTCAAGAGTCTCTTGATGAGATTGCTCTCGAAATCTCTCCCTTGGTCTGAGTGGATACGTTGTGGTAGTCCGTAATGCACAAAGAACCTTTCTACTAAAATCTTTGCCACAGTTGATGCTAACTGATCTCTAGCAGGAAAAGCCTGGGCATACCTGGTAAAATGGTCAGTCACTACCAGGATATTTCCCTGTCCACTCTGATCCGACTCCAGGCACAGGAAGTCAATGCACACCAACTCCATGGGTCCCTGACTTTGAAGGTGGCCCATTGGGGCAGCTCGTTGAGGCAGAGTCTTCCTCTGAATACATCGGATGCAGGAGTGACAGTAACTTTCAACTTCTGTCCGCATGCAGGGCCAGTAGAAGCGGTCTCTTACCAAACAAAAGGTTCTTTCTGGTCCCAGATGGCCATGGTCATCATGGAGAGCAGTCAGCACCGTTTCTCTGTGTTTTGCGGGCAAAAATAGCTGCCATTTCTCTTCAGGATCATCAGAGGGGCCCCTTCGGTAGACCACTCCGTGGCGTAACTGTAGCCGATCCCACTCATGATGTAGCCGCCGGGCCTCCCTTGACGATGTAAGAAGCAAATCAGGGCTTTTGCTTTCTAAAGCCCTCAATACTAGGCCGCAGAGGGGGTCTTCCAACTGATCTCTTCGCAGATCCTTCCTGGAAAGCTTGGGCAGGCCTTCACCCCCAACCTGGGTGACATTGCAATAACACCTGGGAACGCCAGATGCTGAATTCCCAATGTCTTCTGCCCTGGACCCACTTCTTGTTCGGTGTTCCACTCCTTGGCATAAGGCTCGTACCCCTTCAGAGGGCACCTGAGTCCACTCTTCTGGGGAATCCTTGGAACAGTGAGGTCTTCGGGATAAGGCATCTGCATCCCTATTCCCAATCCCTGGCCGATAACTGAGGCTGAAAGTGAACTCCGATAAGGCAGCTAACCACCTGTGGCCAGTATCATCCAGCTTAGCTGTAGTGAGAATGTATGTGAGGGGGTTATTATCTGTTTTTATCACAAATTCTGCTCCATATAGGTAATCTCGAAGTTTGTCCACTACTGCCCACTTCAAGGCCAAGAATTCAAGCTTGTGGGTGGGGTAGTTCTTCTCAGCGGACGCCAAACCCCGACTCACATAGGCGACAGGTCGCAAGCATCCATTCTGTTCTTGATAGAGGACTCCCCCTAACCCATCTCTACTTGCATCCACATGCAATTCGTACGGCTTGGCTGGGTCTGCATAGGCCAGGATTGGAGCGGTGGTTAGACTCTTTTTCAGCCGTTCAAAGGCCTCTTCACACTGGGTTGTCCATTGTCCTTGAATAGATTCCCTAGGCCTCCTGGGTCCCACTG
Organism: Staurois parvus; assembly: GCF_062004578.1. Taxonomy (NCBI): domain Eukaryota; kingdom Metazoa; phylum Chordata; class Amphibia; order Anura; family Ranidae; genus Staurois; species Staurois parvus. The sequence goes on along the minus strand of NW_028317925.1, from coordinate 6,010,035 downwards.
CTGGCTTCGCAGGTCTAGAAAGATCTGCATCATCATTGTCTTCTTCGTTTCTGAGCAGTTCATTGAGTGGACGGGCTATCCGAGCGAAGCCCTGGACGAATCTGCGATAATAGGAGCAAAACCCCAGGAAAGATCTGAGCTCTGTGACATTTGTGGGCCTCGGCCACGAAGTAACAGCTTCCAGCTTCTTGGGGTCAGTGGCCACTCCATCGGCAGATACGATATGACCCAGGTAATTGACCGAGGGTTGGTAAAACTGGCACTTCTCCAAAGACAACTTCAGTCCCTCATCATGAAGTCTCTTGAGTACCTTCTCCAATCTCTCCTCATGTTCCTCTAGGGTCTTCCCGAACACAATGATGTCGTCCAAGTATACCAGTACTTCAATTAAATTCATGTCACCCACCGTCTTCTCCATCAGCCTTTGAAAGGTGGCTGGAGAGTTGCACAAGCCTTGAGGCATCCGGTCAAATTCAAAGAACCCTATTGGGGTTATGAACGCGGTCTTTTCTCGGTCTTCTGGGTGCATGGGGATCTGGTAATACCCATTCTTCAGGTCCAGCACACTGAACCACTTTGCCCCTGATAAGCTTTGCAAAGCATCCTCTATCCTGGGGGTGGTATACTGATCAGGAACAGTTCTTCGGTTTAGCGTCCGGTAGTCGATGCACAATCTTAAAGATCCGTTCTTCTTCCGGACCACCACTATCGGAGAGGCGTATGGGCTTCGGGACTCTCTGATGATGCCTGTCCTCTTCAACTCTGCCAATTGCTCACGCAGGTCTTCCAAATCTCCCAATGGAACTCGTCGAACCCTTTCCTTGAATGGAGCGTCTTCTTGAAGCCGGATCCGATGATGGGCACTCTCTGCACACCCCACATCGAACTCACTTCTGGAGAATGCAGCCCGCCACCCTAGGAGTTGATTCTTCGCTCTCTCTCTCCATTCCGGGGAAAGGGGGGTGTTCCTTGGGTAAAACGCATCGACAGGGATTTCTTTCTCTCTTCCGTCCCCTAGCTCAGTGGGCAAGATTGGAGTTGCAGGATCCACATGTCCTAACAGCACCCGAGCTGGGATTTTCACTGGGGCAGCAGTTGGGTTATGAACACTGACCGAAACCTTTCCGTGGCTCCTCCGTAGCGCTTTTGTTGACACTACCTCCGGGAGGATCTCCACTCCTGTGTTCTCTTCACAGCCACCAGCCTCAAGGACAATGAAGGGGCCTGGCTGCTTCCAGGTCAATTTGACTGATGCCTGTAAACACGCCACCTCTCCGGGTTGTAGCACCTTCTCATGTTGATCCAGGCGCCATATCTTCCCTATTCTTTCCGCTGGGGTTCTCCTTTCTTGTACCAGGCGCTGATATGCTTGCCTCAGCATGGGATGTACAGAAGGGGGTTGATCATTGGGCTCTTCGACCAATGGCGCCAACAGCCTTCTGACAAGATTGGTGTTGGTCCCTATGATTAGGGGACTACTATTGGCCCCAGGCGGCCGGGGACAGATGATGGCTAAGGCTTCGAAAGTCTCAGCCTTCCCTGTCATGGAAGGATCAAAAGTTAGTCTGACCGATAGGTAACCATCATAGGGAAACTTCTGGGTTCCTATGCCCCATATTTCCAGATCTTCCAGCTTCTGCAAGGGCAAATGCTTCAGATGCTTGTCATAGAAATCTCGATACAGAAGGGTTACTTGGGCTCCGGTGTCCAGAAGAGCCCTGGTATAAATCCCTTCTACCTGAATCGGGACGACAGGGGATGGTCCCATTAAATTCTCAGGGAGTGGTGAACAGGTAGCCGTCTTCTTCTGTTCTGCAGTTCTTATCCTTACTCCCCTCCTGGGGGAGTTTTGACTCGGCCTAAGCCGTGGTTGACTCCCAGGTTTGAGGTGTGCACTGACTCCCTGAGGTGAAGTGGCATCTTCCCTAGGCTGTTTGTAAGGGATGGTGGGGTCCTTCTGGATAGGACCAGATTTTCTCCTCGCCCCCCTTTTACTTGGTTGAGTGGAGCTAGCTGGGGTGGTGGGGTCCCTGGGTTGCTCCTTCACCAGGGCCCTCTGAAGTTTTCCGCCGGTTTTTTGGCGCTTAGCTTCAGGCTTCCTGGGGCTCGGACAGACTCTCCTGACATGTCCGGTCCCTCCACAATTAAAGCAGGTCATTTGAATGGTGGGACTAGTTGCTTGCGTTGGGGCAACTCCTGACAGGTTTTCAGAAACTGCTCTCGTCTCTCTTGCTAAACCCGACGGTCCCGCCATTAGTAAGGTCACCATCTCCATTAATTGGGACACCTGAGTCTTAAGGAGTTCAACTTCAGGGGTGTCACCTCCCACATTGACTACCCGGACCCCTACAACAGAGTCTGACTGTCTCTCTTTGTCATCCAACATGGCTTCCTCCTCTCTCACAGTCCGGATCAAGTCTGGATAGTTCAGGAGGCCACCATCTCGCCGAGTTCGTAATAGAATGGCAATAGGGTCTAGGGGCCTGGCTCCCCGTAGGACTTGTTGCGCCCGAACCTCATCTACTCTCTCAGGGCCTATTCCCCTTTTTAGCAGAATTTGGTGTATTATCTTGTCTAGACGTCCCATGTAACTGGAGAGTTTCTCCCCTTCATTTTGGTAGGTATGCTCTAGCTGATAGATGAGGTCTGAAGCCTTCTCAGTGCGCCCAAATACATCTTGTAAAATATCTAGATAGCCCTGAGCAGTGCAATCCTGTTTGCTAAGTTTTAGGTTGCGAATGGCCTCCAATGCAGGGCCCCTTAGGCTCTCCGTAATCCTCTGTTTCTTGTGGGCCTCAGGAATGTCCCATTCACTTAGTGTTTGCATGGCTTGGTCTAGCCACTCTTCAAAGCCATCCTCCCCAGTAGGTATTGGTTGCCTACCCGAGAAGAATCGGAGCTCCCGATACATCCCTGTGTATGGAGAGGGGTCTTTGCGGCATTTTAACATGAAGTCCCCCAATGCAGTGAGGAATTCCGGGCCTATGGTGGCTAGAGGTGTCTGGGACAGGGGTTCTTCCCTCTCAGGTTTTGCACAACTAGGCCCTGGGGTGTTCAACTGAAGTAACTGGAGCCTTGTCCCAACCTCTATTTGGATATTGGCTCCTTGGAAACTGTCAGGGATTCCCTTCCTCCACTCTAGCAGGGCATATGCCAGGGTGGTGTCTGAGGCGGGTATCACATCTATCACACACGTTTTCTTCCCCTCTGTGGGTAGTGCATTCACTATCTTGGTAATCTGTTCTTCGGTCCCCTTTTCTCTGGGGAACTCGATCACTACACTCCGTTCTGGGCAAGCATTTTCCATGCTGCACCACTTGGTCGCAGCTGCGACGTCCATCTTAGGAGTTGGAATAGGGCACTGCTTGAGTGGTTGTTGGGTAATTGAGCAGCAAGTATCCCGGACGAGCCCCCACATGTAGCGATACCCCCGAAGGGGCTGCTTAAGTTTGTTCACTCCGCCACTCTTCCTTTCAACCCCAAGAACTGTCTCAGCCCACACTGGCACACCTGGCAATAGTGTAAGTGCAAGGACCAATGAAAAGCACACACTTTATAATAAAACACAGAGATCAGCTTTACTGTAGACCTCTATGTGAAATAATAAACATTAACAACCAGTATATGTTAGGAGAATCAAGAGAACAACAAATACTGTGACGGAAAGCAATATAACTCACTTTTACACTCGGGCTGCTTTCAGGGGATTCCAACCATGAATAACCCCAAGAGCAGAGGCAAACACTTAAATGGCAACCTCAAAGTGGATTTAACTCCTCTTCATAAATTTGGCCCCATGATGTCCAAGCAGGAGGAGAGCAGAAGAATGACTCTCTGTTGTGTCAGACTTCTCCCTTCTCAACCCCGACACCATGACCCCAATAGGAAAACACTGTACCCAAATGATGCTTAATAGCTACTTTCAAGGTAAAGCTATTCCCTCACACACCATGCAATATAGAGGCCTGACTACGCATGCGCGTGCACGTATGGCACCAGTAACTTTAGTCTCTTTGTAACTGGATGAATGTTGGGATCTTCAGCTAGCCACTTTCGTTGGTGCACTTAAACTCCTTAAACACTTAAAGTGTAATTGTAATCCTGTGGCAGTATTTGTATAGCAAAGTGAACACGGTGTCTGTTCAGCAGGGCCATCTACACAACCCAGTGCCTGGTGAATATGAGCAAGGTATGATGTCTCTGTATGTGTGCAATGTTCCTGTCATCTGACAGTGGGAGAAATCCCTCTCACCAGATCCTGTGACAAAGGCCCAAACGATCGTCTTGGAAATGACAGGTTCCTCTGGTCACCTCACGATGAGCACTTCACACTGTCAGTGTAGGCACTGTACTGTAGACCACTTCTCTCAGTTTGGATGTTCCTTTGTCTGATGCAGATCACCAAGCATGCAGTGCACTGCCCACCAGCACTTCTTTGCCAGGTCCAATCTCTCTCCTGCCACATGCAATCTCCCTCTCCCTCAGGAGAAACCCCAGATGGCTCCTTCACTCTGCTCTCCCTAAGCATGATCGCTTTCGTGGTTCTTTTTTAATTCTATCTCCATATTAGCCTATAAGGCCGTTTCTGTTCAAAACTCCATCGTCCACAATGCTTTGCAGCTGCACTTCCTGCTTGAAAAAGTCCTTGTCATTGGCTCCTTTAATGGCTCTCATAATTGGCTCTCTCTCTCTTACAGTCTGAGAGGAGAAGGGGGGGCTGAAATCCCTCACTGCTTTGTCTGTGTCAGGGCAAGTGTCAGGTTACACAGGAGAGGCCAGTCAGCAGATCACAGCCATGAGACAGGATTAATATCTCCTGCTACATACAATTCAAATTTTATTGAACAAACCTCCTAATAACAGTATTTTTTTAAACATAAAACACTTACAATGCACAGTTCCAAATTATTCCGCGCAGTAAGTTTCAAAACACTTTATAGGTTGTAAAGAACTGAAAATTGTCATTTGTTGTGTTTGCAGCATATTTACTGAAATCAAAAGCTATTTCAATCAAACTTTTAACAACATTTTAACTTTTTAAACATTTTAACAGGTCACGTTACATTTTAACATAGGACCCCTTATTTGATAGCAGCTTCACAAGTCTTGCATCCATTGAACTTGTGAGTTTTTGGACAGTTTCTGCTTGAATTTGTTTGCAAGATGTCAGAATAGCCTCCCAGAGCTTCTGTTTGGATGTAAACTGCCTCCCACCCTCATAGATCTTTTGCTTGAGGATGCTCCAAAGGTTCTCAATAGGATTGAGGTCAGGAGAGGATGGAGGCCACACCATAACTTTCTCTCCCTTTTATCCTCATAGCAGCCATTGATGCAGAGGTATTCTTTGCAGCATGAGATGGTGCATTGTCATGCATGAAGATGATTTTCTTACAGAAAACATAGTTCTTCCTTCTGTATCAGCGAAGAAAGTGGTCAGTCATAAACTCCACATACTTTGCAGAGGTCATCTTTACACCTTCGGGGACCCTAAAGGGGCCGACCAGCTCTGTTCCCATGATTCTGGCCCAAAACATGACTCCACCACCGCCTTGCTGACGTCGCAGCCTTGTTGGAACAGGGTGGCCATCCACCAACCATCCACTACTCCATCCATCTGGACCATTCAGGGTTGCACGACACTCATCAGTGAACAGGGCTGTTTGAAAATTAGTCTTCATGTATTTTTCTGCCCAATGCAGCCGTTTCTGCTTGTGAGCATTGGTTAGTGGTGGCCGAATAGAAGGTTTATGCACAGTTGCAAGACTCTGGAGGACTCTACACCTTGATGTCCGTGGGACTCCAGAGGCCCCAGCAGCTTCAAATATTTGTTTGCTGCTATGTAATGGTATTTTAGCAGCTGCTCTCTTGATCCGATGCATGGATCTGGCAGAAATCTTCCTCAATGTGCCTTTATCTGCACGAACCCGTCTGTGCTCTGAATCAGCCACACATCTCTTAATAGTGCGAAGATCACGCTTAAGGTTTCGTGAAATAGTTAATGTTTTCATACCTCGTCCAAGACATTGAACTATTTCAGTCTTTTCGGCAGCAGAGAGATCCTTTTTCCCCATATTGCTTGAAAATGGTGATCTGCTTAATAATGTGGAACACTCTCCTTTAGTAGTTTTTCCTTAAATTGGGCTCACCGGCCAATCTAATTATCACAGGTGTCCGAGATTGTTTTCAGTGATCAAAAGAGCCCTGAGACACAATGCCGTCCATGAGTTAAACTGAAAAACAAAATATTTAATCTTTGTGACACTTAAATAGAATTTGCATAATAATTTGGAACAGGGTGTAGTTTAAGCCAGGGATTGGCAAATTTGCTTTGAATCTAGGAGCCAGCCAAAAAAGTTAGGAGCCAGTTTTTCTTTCAGCATACCGTGGGGAGAAGCAAGAGCTGATGCTTACAGTAACGCAGCCGCAGAAAAGAGAATTAGAAAAATAGGCAGTGGGAGCTCAGTGAAGCGAGTCCTCTCATGCCGTGCTCTGCCGCTGTCCTGCCCCCCAGCCCAGTCTACCCCTGACTTCACAGGTTGGGTGCCACTGCCTCCTGCACTCCCCTCACCCTCCCGCCAAGCCCCGATATGAGCCACATTTCTGTCTGAATAATGTGTCCGGGTTTCAAACGAAACATTAAGACCAACAATAAATGGGCTGACAAAGGCCCAGGCGCCAGGATGCAATTTCTTGTTGCCATGGTGACCTGGAGCCTGGGATTCGTCAAGCCCTACTTTAGGCAGAGGCAATCTTGAAGAAGACCAAACCTATTCCCATCATCAGGCATGTATGTTTCTCAGTTACTTGTTTTTTTGCATTGATCCTGAACCTACGCTTGCTTAAGCAGATGTGGAATCTGCATTACACTTCCTCTTTGTCTGCATGGAAAATGCATTCATACCCTGCTTGTCTGCAAAGACCTAGAGCGCCAATCCCTGCTTTGGCCACACAAATCCCCAACCTTCATTCTAACTCCAGCTAGTCTGTTCTGATCCCTAATCTTCATGCCTGTCCTTGTGCAGCCTTTGTAGACTCTTGAGCCCCAAATGCCTGTTCTAGTTTTGTCCTCTATAGCCTTTTGTCATGTTTCTGCACTCAGAAACCCCCAAAGCCATCAAGGGCAGCCAGCAGTCACCTTGTTGTCCATTTTATATGGAATGAAAAAACCCCACATAAAGCCGTGGGAGTACACAACACAATGTCAGTTAGTGGGTGAATGTTATAAGCAAGAAAATGAGGAGCTGAGAGTAGCAAAAGAAACCAGACTATTTGTTCAAAAAAGTTTTAGGTTATTGAAAGTATATATTATTATTATTATACAGGATTTATATAGTACCAACAGTTTGCTCAGCGCTTTGTATATCTGACATACATGGGATTAGTCAAACAGACAGTTGGTGCGAAGCATATTGGATACTGAGCACTCTTATTTGCACATTGCGCTTTGTTTAAATTTTTTTTATTGGCAAACTTGAATAATTATGTTCATTTTGAATAATATGTGTACAAATATGAACTGGATTCATTTATTCACTGCGTACTTTTAGCATTGGTTCTCACATGGGTTTGAAAGCACAAAAAAGAGATGTAAGATCCTGAGTGCTGTATCTAAAAGACCTGATATAAACAAGGAAAAGATTAAATGAGAGTACCATAAGAAACCATACTATTTGTTCAAAAAAGTTTACGTTTGTTGAAAGTATGTATCTGACATATATGGGATTAGTTAAAGCAGAGCAGAAAGTAAACAGACTGCAAACCTGAGCAAATCATGCAGACAACTGCACACGGCAGAAACTGCACGCAATGTAGGAAGATACACAAACTGCTGTGTTCAGCTTCGAGAGCAACATGCGACCAAAATTCCTAAGGCTACATTCACACTGAGCTTACAGTTTTCAAGCATTTTTTAAGCTCAATTTCAGGCGTTTTGAGCATTTTTTGTGCAGATTTGCAAATATTATAGGTGTTTTTTCAGGCATTTTTCATTTAGGCATTTTTGCTGTGGCCAATAGAAATCTGTGTAGATGTGTACTAGACACATACAACAGGAAAACCAGAATCAAGCACATGGCTGCTGTACACAGAATTTCTGTACCTTTCTCCTTGATCTGGAGAGCAACGTAGCTGTTCCAGTGTGGCGGCAAGTTTCGTCCCACTTCCTCCCAGATTCTGGTTGTTCTTGCCCAGCTCCTATAATAGGGATCCCTGGCATCACAGATGCAGGGATGACCACTAATGAGCAATGAATGTCTCAGCTTCAAGAAGCAGACTCTCCTCCATTTTGATCGCAAGATGTGTGTTTATAAGGTATGGAATGATGCTAGAAAAGGGAAGGGGAGCTGCTGTTTGATCTGAAAACACCTGAAAAAATGCTTGAAAAAACATTCAAAATTTCTTGCTCTTTAGCTGTTCTCCATTGACGTCAATGGGCAAAAACACTGAAAAGTAGTGCATGTACTTTTTTGAGCGACATGCGTTTTGCTACAAGTGACAAAACACTTAAATGTGAATAGGGATCATTGAAATGAATAGTTGCACATTTGCTTGCTTGTGGAACATTGTTGTTGCACATTTCTGAGCGTCAAGCTTCGAGCTGAAAAACACTCAAGTGTGAACAGGACCTAAGGTAAGACCTTACCTCCCAACTTTCTGAAATGATAAAGAGACCTTTTAGCACATGGTGTGTCGTCAAAGGACATGTCCCTGCCACGGTCCCAGTTACATGGACCACAAAGTTCTAGTATGAAAAAATTGATTGGTTGAAATTCCCTTGTATTGGCTTTTCAAAATATCAAATTCAGTAACATAGAGCTTGGATAAAAAGTTTACTGCAGCATAACAATTCTAGCCATAAAGTAGCATATTTTGTATAGAAATGTTTACATCAAACCAAAAAAGAGGGACAATTGAGACTGTATGAAGGACAGAGGGATTTGGTCTCAAAACAGGGACAGTCCTTCCAAAAAGGACAGTTGGGAGTTGTGGTAAAACAACAAAAAAGTATATACACTGTATTGTTTAATTTTTTTTGCCATCTGTATCCAAATGGGAAGTTCCATAGCCAGAAAGTGAAAGGAAATCCATCCGAAAGGACAGAAATCCCTTCTTGTCACCAAAACTAGTGTCCCCTTTGGAAGATTTCCTGTTCTGGTGACAACTCAAAAGAGAGAGAGAGAGAGGTGTGAATCTTTCTAATAGGGACATAGACAGCAATAAACACCTACTAGACATTCAAATCCCTCCCTACTCTAAAACGTAAAAACAAGTTTTGCCTTTAGTTATACTTTAACCTCCCTGGCGGTATTCCCGAGTGTAGCTCGGGGTAACATTTCAGTACCAAAAGCGGTAACCCCGAGCTACACTCGGGAATACCATGCGGCGCTGCTCCGGCATGTGTTCTTCACTTACCTTACCCTGCGCTCCCACGATGTGTCCCCTGCAGCGTCCCCGACCATCTCCTCCGGCCGATGCCGGCATCCGGCTTCTGTGTCCTGTCCCTGTGACGTCGGGACGTACGGGCGCCGCCGCCGCCGGCGGCGGGAAATTTAAAAATTTTAAAAAATGTCATTTTTTTTTTTTTTCATTTTACACAGTAAAACATTGCTGTTTCAACCTATTTCACATACATATTGTCCCTAGTGCTTTGTCCTGCGCCCTGCCTGCATTTTGTCTGTTCTTTCTGCCTGGAAACTGAGAAACGTCCATGGCGTCCAAAAAGTGTCCCTTTAGGTCAAAAGCGGTTTAGATCAGCTAGAGAACAGCGATAGTAAATCAGAACCACTTACAGAATTGAGTGATAATGATTCGTGGGGGAAATTCGTCATCAGAAACTGAAAACGATTTTGCGACTGAGCTCAGCAATGTGCGAACTTGGCGCTCTATTTCACATTTCAGTGTTTTTGGTTTGATTATATTATTGAATTAAATTTTTTATTATTTTTATATTATTTTTATGATTATTTATTAAATTATAATTTATGATTTTGTGTTTCAAATTTTATCATACCCGGGATGTTTACTAGACTCTTGTTCGGACAGATTTCAGTGAGTTTTTCCTAAAAATTACAGCCTACAATAAAAAAAATACATACCGTATTTGCCGGCGTATAAGACGACTGGGCGTATAAGACGACCCCCCTACTTTTCCTGCTAAAATGTAGTGTTTGGGCTATACTAGCCGTATAAGACTACCCCTCTTCCAGTGCACACCAGTGGGAGGAATAGTGCCCCATCATCGGTATCAGTGGGGGGAATAGTGCCCCATCATTGGTATCAGTGGGGGGAATAGTGTCCCATCATTAGTATCAGTGGGGGGAATGGTGCCCCATCATTGGTGTCAGTAGGAGGAATAGTGTCCCAACATTGGTGTCAGTGGGAGGAATGGTGTCCCATCATTGGGGTCAGTGGGGGGTGGAATAGTGCCCCATCGTTGGTGTCAGTGGGGGGGGGAATAGTGCCCCATCGTTGGTGTCAGTGGGGGGGAGGAATAGTGCCCCATCATTGGTGTCAGTGGGGGTGGAATAGTGCCCCATCATTGGTGTCAGTGGGGGGGGTGGAATAGTGCCCCATCGTTGGTGTCAGTGGGGGGGGGAATAGTGCCCCATCGTTGGTGTCAGTGGGGGGGAGGAATAGTGCCCCATCGTTGGTGTCAGTGGGAGGAATAGTGCCCCATCATAGGTATCAGCGGGAGGAATAGTGCCCCATCATTGGTATCAGTGGGAGGAATAGTGCCCCATCATTGGTATCAGTGACACCAATGATGGGGCACTATTCCTCCGACTGACACTTGCTGACTCTGTTCTCGTATGGTGCTGCTGCAGCCAGCATATGTGGTTGCAGCAGCACCTCTACACTGACCACTTACCTGCTGGTCCTGCACTCGATTTTCGCGCGGCCGCTCGGCTCCACCCTCTCGCCGGTGATTGGCCGCCTGTGTGCCTTTCCTGAGCTACAGTTCTGGCGGCCAATCGCTGGTGAGGAGGCGGAGCCGAGCAGCCGCGCGAACTCCAGTGGCCGAACTGAAGGCGCAGCCGCGCTTCCTGGACCGGATCGTCGTGGGACCGGAACCAGGTAAGAAATAGCCCCTGCCCACCCCTGTACTTAGTGTCCCTTCCATTAGGGGAAGGGGGGGGGCGGCGGCGGCACCGCGCCGCCCCCCTAAAAAGTGTCATGTCATGTTATACCGGCGTATAAGACGACCCCCGACTTTTGAGAAGATTTTTAAGGGGTAAAAAGTCGTCTTATACGCCGGCAAATACGGTATTTCCATGCAAAAAAATGGTACCGCTTTCAGCACCAAAAATCTGAAATAATCATACCGCCAGGGAGGTTAAGTGGGAACTCCTGCCATTTAGACCAATACACTTTTTTAATCCAGAATTCAGGGATTGCTCCAAGTACTTAGCTCCCCCTTTAGCCTTTGGCTTACTTATAAGTTTTGTAGAGTATTTTGGTATTCATTTTAGACGTATATGTAACTTGTTATTCCATTCAGTTGCATTTACTTATCTATAATTTTTTCTATCATGGTCAGAATATTTAGTATTAGATATGTAAATAATTTTTCTCTTGCTTCAGTTTTTGCTAGTGAATAAAAATTGATAATCATTAAAACATTCCTCAGATCTCTGGAAGATTTTCTTTAGTGTTTAAAGAAGATTGAGGCATTTATATACAGTGAGGGGAGGCTGAGGAGCAAGCTAGGATCTGTTTTATATAATGTCCTGTTTTCTTAGTTTTCGCAGTAATGGTTCCTTTGGGATATCAACCAAGGAGCCAGCCCTACAAGATCATCTAAACTTGGCAGGTTGAAAGAAAAATTAATTACCTCCCAATGAACATAATGACTTTCTGATGGTGGAGAGCTGTGTGTCAGTGTGCAGACTGCCATGATAAAGAGGGTGTGGGAATTGACTGTTGCTCTGCACTGACACATATACATGGCAGGATGGCTCCATCAAGAGTTAGCCAATCATTTAAGCCAGCAATGTAGATCATGGTTATTAGTAGTTAGATCAGCACCCCCTGCTCTTCCTTACCTGCCTTATGCCAAATTATTCTGCTTGATCTTTGCCCTTATCATGTATTAAGAGTAGATTTATGCTGGTGTCAGGGAAAGTTTAATTGGCTTACATAAAAGCTTGTAATAGCTCTGCTGGGGGTTTTAATAGGAATCTGTTACCCCTTTGAAGAAATATCAGACATAAAACAGTGACAATTTGTTCCAAATGAAACAATCTCTATGCAATATAAAATACACTCTCTAGAGATTATAACAGTTTCCAAAAAGGTTTATCATTAGTGTAGGGAATATAACAGCATGTGAAGTATATTGTCACAGAAGGGGCAGCACTAAACTGCATTAGGTTCAGACTACATACACCGTGTTCATTTAGAGATTGATTTCATCTAGGTTATTTCAGCAAAGCCAGTTTTAAAAAATGGGTCTCTGCTGTACTGTATGTCCTACTTGCATTAATTTGAAACGTGTCAGATAGTTTTACACATTTAAGGAGAAGTAGGGCCAAAGTGCTTTTGGTCCTACTTCTCATGTGGATCACAGGGGTGCACTTAGCCCTGCAATCCTGTAACCCAGATTCAGCTGAGAGCAGGCTAAAGCCCGCTGTTGTCTGACATCATTTATATGGTCAGGCTCTGAAGAGATCCCAACTTTATTGTAGACACTGTATACATTATGTTGTACAGTTTACTGCTGACCCCTGCACTGCATTCACTATGTTGTAAATTATACTCCTGGCCTGTGCACTATTAATGCTATTTGTATGTTAGAGTCCTGACTCCTGCACTGTATATGCTAGTTGTATGTTAGTGTCCTGACTCCTGCACTGTATATGCTAGTTGAATACTAATACCAATTTTATTACACAGAATGTTAGCCACGTACAACCTTCAACCTATTAGCAGCCACAACAGGTTTCACAATGCTCAAAGGAATGGACATTGCCATTTGACTATTCAAATTATGTTTTCCAAATATTGTATGTGAGTTTGCAGTGTAATTGGTGTTTATCATTGTATTTTCTGCATGAGCAGTTGGGCTGACACACTTTAACACAAATTGGAGAAGAGTCCACTTCTTACACAACCACATTTTCTCCCTATGACCAGCCCTAAAGAGCATAATATTACTAACCACTGCACTCTGTACACAGTACTATCTTACATAGTCCTAACTCCTACACCATATTCACTATGTTGTACATTATGTTCCTGAACTGTGTACTTTATACTGTACATTTTACTTCTGACCCCTGCAATATATAACCACTACATTACATGTTATAGTTCTGACCCCTGTACTGTATTTTCTGTTGTATGTTATACTCCACATCTCTGCACTGTATATGCTATGTTGTACATTATACTCCTGATCTGTTAACTGTATATGCTATATTGTACACTATAGTCCTGACCCCTGCATTGTATATGCCATGTTGTATGTTAGACTCCTGACCCCTGGATTGTATATGCTAAGTTGCATGTTATACTGCAGTCCCATGGACTGTATACGCTATATTGTACATTAGACTCCTGCACTGTACATACTTTGTTGTACATGATATTGAGCTGGGCATCAGGGCACTAACTGGTTTTATTACACAAGATGTTTGCCAACTACTTTTGTCCTCTACAAATGATGTTTTCTAAACATATAATGGCAGATATGTTTGCAGTGTAATTGGTGTTTATCACTGTATTCTCCACTGTTCGGTTGCCAAACTTAAAGAGACTGTACAGACTAAAAGTTGTAACTGACTGAAAAAAATTTGCATTGGATAAACGAGTGCGCAATAATTGCAACAACCTCCACTTTATTCTCCAAGGCTTCTGCTTTTAGAAAATATATGTTTTTTGAGTTTTAAACAATTTTATACAAAAAAATGCTGATTTTTACATATATGTGAAACATTTTAAAATTGCCCCAGGACTGCAAGTTGTTAGGATAATTTGTCCTGTACAGTATTTTAGAATTAAATGTAGTGCTATCCATGCATTGGACAATAAATTCAACTGGTTCTTTCCCAAGCAGTATAGAGGCTGCCAGTCACCCAAGCAACAGTTCATTGACTCCGGCTCCCATATCTAGGGATTTGACTTTTTGTAATTTATTGCTTGCAGAACTTCTAACAGGAGAGGGACTAGGGCATTGGATACTTCAAAACAGTTAGTACTTAGCAATTAGAGGACAACCTTCTCCTTAAGCAACTGTGAACACTAAATGGTCTATTCCCGCACAGCTAAAAACCATGGGGACCATTCACACTGGCATCTGGTTACCTTGTTCCAATGCATAACTGCTGGAACCCAGTGCAATCTTCAGAACACTGTACAGTCACAGGGGTCACTTTTAGGGTCTTTACTCACAAGTTCCCAGGACAGCTGCCTCTTTTCCATTTCCTCCGGACACAACTCGGTGAAGGAGACAATCGTCCTTCAGAACAGATCCTTTGAAGAAAGCTAGCAGTCAGATCCAGGCTGCTTTCAGGTCCCAGCACTGCATCTCCTGGAACTTTCCAGAACAGTAGCCTAATCCTTAAACTGCCCTAGGGGAAACAGCCCCCCTGAGGCTTGGAACTCTTTTTCCTGGGGAAAGAATCTATTTAGGGCTTCAGAATATTTATCAACTGCCGAGCCACCATCTGGGTGCACCTCCCCAGGGATTGGTTATGCCCTGATCAATATTTAGGTCCCTATGCTTCTTCTAGAGGCATGGGGAAGAAATCAAACTCCCAGCCTGTGAAACCCTAAACAAACCAAAAGAAACAAACAATCTCTGCTTCTGGAAAAACAGAAGCAGCCCAAAGCTACATTTTTCCAGCAGTCTAACTAGGAGGGTGCTACATACATTTTGCAATAGGTTAATGATACACCTCTTGTAGAACCACATCTATTTTAAATGAATGTTCTATCCCTAATCAAAATACATTATATGCCAACAATGGCTTGCTTGGATGCAGAGCAACAAAAGGCATTCCTAGAAATGTTTTAAAATATTGACAACTACTTACACTCACTGGCCACTTTATTAGGTACACCTTGCTAGTACCGGGTTGGACCCCCTTTTGCCTTCAGAACTGCTTGAATTCTTCGAGGCATAGATACAACAAGGTGTTGGAAACATTCCTCTGAGCTTTTGTTCCATATTGACATGAGTTACTGTTGCCTTCCTATCATCTCGAACCAGTCTGCCCATATGCCTCTGACCTCTGATATCAACAAGGCATTTTTGTCCACACAACTGCTGCTCACTGGATATTTTCTCTTTTTCGGAACATTTTCTGTACATCTTAGAGATGGTTGTGCATGAAAATCCCAGTAGATCAGCAGTTTTCAATATAAATATATAATAAATACGCACACCAGTCCATCTGGCACCAACAACCATGCCACGTTCATAGTCACTTAAATCCCCTTTCTTCCTCATTCTGATGCTCTGTTTGAACTTCAGCAAGTCATCTTCATTACGTCTAGATGCCTAAATGTATTGAGTTGCTGCCATGTGATTGGCTGATTAGCAATTTGTGTTACCAAGCAATTGAACAGCTGTACCTAATAAAGTGATCGTCGAGTGTATATGCTGCCAACAGTTATCTATAAACCCCTTACTTGATAAAGCATAAAGGTGTCTTTCCACTGCTTGACCGGTAAGGGGCCTGTACGGTGTTGTGATCTCTGCACTCCTGCATGATATGAGAATGTGGTGAGCGTAGGATAGATTATGGATATGTACTCCATGAGGATGAGAGACATCTGTATCAGGGTGGCCAATACTCTCTGTGAGCCAACCTGTATCACTGTTCCCTTGTTGATTTACATCACGAGGTAGCTAAAAGTCCAAGTCTCAGCACTGAGAGACAGCTGGGGAGAACAGGGTGCTGTCAGGGATCACACCAAACAGCAGCTCAGACTATGATAGGTTACATCACCAACAGTAAACATTGCAAAAAATTGCAAAAAATTTCCACTCGCCTGCTCGCATTCGGCTAGTGGAAATAAAGTGGGAGTGTGTCTCCCAGGGCTGTCTTGCTGAGTAAGCTCGGAACTTGGGGCCGGCTCTGTTACTCGCACTGGGAGCATAGCTGAGCAAAGTGAAAGCAAAGGACGGGGGAGTGTGTGCTGTGCTCTCTGCCTCCCCCTAGAGTGCAGTACCCAGCTCTGTGAAGGAAGGTAATGTACTACAACGTTTTATAGGGCTGTGTACATGTGTTTGTATGTGTGTGTGTGTGTACATGTGTCTGTATGTGTGTGTGTCTGTATGTGCATGTATTTACATGTGTCTTTGTGTGTGTGTATACATGTATCTGTCTGTGCATGTATGTACAGGTGTCTGTGTGTGTGTACATGTGTGTGTATGTACATGTGTCTGTATGTGTGTGTGTCTGTATGTGCATATATGTACATGTGTCTGTGTGTGTGTACATTTGTGTGTATGTACATGTGTCTGTATATGTACATGCATCTGTCTGTATGTGTGTATATATATATATATATATGTGTCTGTATGTGTGTGTACATGTGTGTACATGTGTCTGTATGTGTGTGTACATGTGTCTGTGTGTAAGCATACATGTATGGGTGGTTTGGACAGGTTCAGGACATGTGGTTATTATGGGTGGTAGATTATGAGACATTTGAGGTACTACTGAGTTGGATAGAAGGTAGGACATGCTTGGTAGAGTTATGAAGATAAGATTATGTGAGCGCGCTATAAAAGGGGGAAGAAGCTATGCACAAAGGTAACCAAGATAAAACCTCAATAAAACAGATCAGTAGTGGTGCAGCGCTAAATAATAATAAAATTGTACTCAAAAAAAAAAAGGCACTAAATAAGTTCATGAATGGACAATATATAAATGATATAAAGTTCAAAAGGTGACTATAGTGCTCCGAAGGTGCCTGCTTCACTGGTAATCCGGTGATTGTGCAACTAGTTGTGATAAAATTGCGCACTCACCAGACGCGCAATTTAAATGTGCATGTGAATATAAATCCAGATGTCCTCAGGATGGGCCAGGTGAAGGGGTGACTTCCCTTTGAAGGGTGGGTAGGTACATCAAAGAATTCTAGGGTTTTAGTGGTGATCCAAGAGAGCCAGAGATCCCCTTAAGGGTTGAGTGGGTGCTGC
This sequence comes from Staurois parvus, assembly GCF_062004578.1. Taxonomy (NCBI): domain Eukaryota; kingdom Metazoa; phylum Chordata; class Amphibia; order Anura; family Ranidae; genus Staurois; species Staurois parvus. The sequence goes on along the minus strand of NW_028317925.1, from coordinate 5,992,886 downwards.
TTCCTGGATATGCAGGAGATCCCTCTCTGGATACTGGGATGGATCTGTGTCTTTAACTGGGCGTCTGAAATGTAATACTCCACCAAGGGAGTAAAAACAAAGGAGATGCCCATAGTGTAGTATAGTAAATAAGAAATAATTTATTTAGGGGATTAAGGTATTCCAGTAAAAACCAATGCATCGGATAAGAGCATAAAATGCTAACCGTCCACTTTCAAAGATGGCCGCCGGAGCTTTGTTTTTACTCCCTTGGAGCAAAGAGAAATAACCCACATGAGCCAGTCAGAAATTAGAAAAGGTCTTACACTTGTTTGGAAAGACTGTCAGAGCTGTCAGTACCATCATAAGCATACGATTCCCCACAAATGGAGCTTGTTGGTAACATAAATAGATATAATTATCCTAATTTTATTAATAATGGTCTTATAAGAGAAGAGGTCTCTTTAACTGGAGATTGCAACTTGAGTCCTGTGATGTTTAATATGGTGTGTCTGTTGTCTTCTGCTAGCAATGGTGGAGCCCATAAACAGTAGTGAATACTGGTAATTCAAGGAAGTTAAACAAAGCAAAGATCTCCTGATATTGAGTTGTAAAGGTATCTGCATGCAGTGTCTCTAGAGTGATGACAGAAAGAAGTTAGGCATCTGCCCGCTCACAATCCCATGGATAGCATTGCCTCCTAGGAACAGGGTTCTTGCCCAGGCTCTTGGCTGTTTGCAGGGAAGTGCAGAGTAATCGCCTGACAGCCTGTCAGCACAGGGAGCAAAGATGTCTGGGTGAAGACCAGACAGTGACAGTCCCGATGCAGAGAAACTGATGCGACTCCGGCGTGGCGATCAGCATCACTGTGGAACTAAACTGATGTGCAGAATTCCACAGCAGTAAGCCAACAATCTGTCTCTGGAGGAGAACGACAGCTCCCCTGTGTTCAGCTCTGAATCCCTTAAATCCGGGAGCAGAACAAGGGTTTCAAGTCTCCATTTTCCTCTGGGCTACGCATGCACCCTTCCATTTAGAAATTAGTTCTTAATTTGAGTAAACTGATATCTGATCGGTAGCTAGAGGTCATTGCTACTTAGTACTTTACTAAGTACTGCTCTTTCCTAAAGCCCTATATACACGATCAGAAAAATTGAATGAAAAATGCCGCTTTCAAAGCAATTGTAGGATAATATGATCATTAGTACACTGCAATCGTTTGAAATTACTCAAAATGGAAAAGCACAAAAAATTCCAGTAAAATATCAGATAGTATGATTTTCGTTTAACTGCTTTCTGATTGCCCTATAGCAGAACTACTGCTACAGGGTGGCCAGGATACGCAAAATCATGTATATACCTACCCGTGCTGCTATTGGCTGCTATCACCGGATCACAGCCGCCGATTCTCGGCCAGGACTCAGTGATTGTTGGCGCAGCTGACAAGGGAGAGGTCTGTATATAAACAATACAGATCTCTCCCCTGACAGCACAAACAGGCTGCTTTAAATTGCTCTGGACAGCAGAGCAACACAAAGCAGCTTGTTTCCCTAGTAAAACACATATAACACACTTAGTAAAACACACACAGCACACAGTTAACCCTTTGATCGCCCCAGATGTTAATCTCTTCCTGCCCAGTGCCATTAGTACAGTGTCAATGCTTTTAATTATCACTGATCACTGTATTGGTGTCACTGGGCATGTCAGTGGCAGTTAGTTCCCACCCAGTGTCAGAATGCCCGCTGCGGTCCCGCAATAAGTCACTGATCACTGCCATTACTAGTAAAAAAAAAAATACAAAAAAAAACTCCAGTATATATACACCACCATTTGTCGACACTATAACTTTTACGTAAACCAATTAATTTACACGTGTTGAAATTTTTTTTTAGCAAAGACATATGGCAGAATACATTTTGACCTAAATTTATGATGAAATTAGATTTTTTAAATTTTTTTACTGGACATAAGTAATAGCAAAAAGTCAAAAACATTGTTATTTTTTCTAAATTGTTGGTCTTTTTTTGTTTATAGTACAAAAATTAAAAAACACACAGGTGATCAATTACCACCGAAAAAAAAAAAAGATATACATTTCATTTGGGTGCAGTGTTGCATGACTGCGCAATTGTCAGTTAAAGTAACGTAGTGCCATATCGCAAAAAATGGCCTGGTCAAGAAGGGAGGGGGTAAATCCTTAGGAGGGCAAGTGGTTAACCAGTACAGTCCAAAAATGCAATACAAATACAATACATCACTTCTGAATTTTTATGCTGTTGTGCGAGAATTTTCATAACTATAGTAACCTCTTCACTTTCGATATGTGACTAGCATGGGAAAAAAAAAAAACATGGACTATTATCCGATATCTGATATTCTCAACGTGTATATGGGGCTTAAGACTTACTAATATTGAGTAACCACAGTTTATTGTAGCCTACCAGAGAAGGTTTACCAAAACAAGTCATTTCATTGTAGCTTTTGAGGCTGGTTTTTATCTCTTTAAATAACCCTCTGTTTTAACATCTTGCCAAGGACAACAACTTTGTGGGCTAACCTTCACAGTATAGGGCACCTGCCATGTTACAATGTTTGTATCAATTTTACACAGTGCTGTCAACATATACATACAGTATATCTGTTCAGTCTCTAAATGCACATAGAAAGAAATACAAAGCAAATATAAAGATGTGCTTTAACCACAAGAACAATATTTCCTGCAGCTGCAGATCTTCAAAGATGCTTTCAGAATCATCTCACAGAGGTCACGCTTCAACTCCTTGCCCAGGAGATAAAGGCTCAGGTCAATGATAAGTCTGAGAGGGCAGGACAACGAGTGTCAGCTCACCCCATCTCTAACTTGTCATCTCATCTGGTTTCACTTTGACTTGACACATTTCTGCCTCTGTGACTGCTTATATCCTAAGGCTTCTGGGAGCACAAATTAGAACATAAACGGTCCACAAAATACATCTTTTTTTTTACAGCCTCAAACCAACTTAATGATATACAGGCGTACCTCGGTTTACAAATTTAATGCGTTCTGTGGGACTTTTCATGTTGCGAAAAATTCATAAACCGAAACGCGGTTTCCCATAGGAATGTATTGAAAACCAATTCATCCATGCCGGAGGTCAGAAAAAAGTGAAAAAAAAAAGTCTTTTATCTGTTCAAAACTCTTTATAAAGTGCACTTTAAAGGCATAAATACTGTATAGGGACAAGATTAAAAATTAATTTGTAAATGCATTGAAAACCAATTAATCCGTTCACATTGCAAAAAAAATTTGTAAATGCATTGAAAACCAATTAATTCGTTCTGGAGGTCAGAAAAAAGTCAAAAAAAGTCTTAACTGTTCAAATCTCTTTATAAAGTGCACTTTAAAGGCATAGTACTTTACAGGGACATAATTTTAAAAAAAATTCATAAATGCATTGAAAACCAATTAATCCATTCATATTGCAGAAAAAAATCGTAAACCAAGGCATTGTTTTAAATGGATTTTCATTCGTAAACCAAAAATTAGGTTAACCGAGACGTTCGTAAACCGAGGTACATTTTTTTTTACCTTCAAGCCAACTTCCAGACAACATTTTTTTGCTTTTAAAAGGTGTGGGAATGAGTTCAAATTATTGTCAGGTTTTCATTTCTGTCTGTGACCCAAATGGGAACAGTTTCCTTCACTTCCTGTTTTTGTAACAGCCATAAAAAATGTCACTGTGACAGGAAAGTACAGAAGAACGTCTCCTTTTGCCTGTGTCCCCATTGGAGAGATATTCCCAGCACTTCCTGTCCTGGCAGGAAGTGAGGGGAAATTTCCCCAACAGGATCACAGATGGCACTAAAGGTGTTCCTTTCTCATGACTGGTAATTTTTTATTTCTTCAACTGTCCTAGTATACAAATTACAGAGTGCAACTTTACACATAGAGGATAAATTGTTTTGGCGCACCCTGCGAGAGAGTGAGGTGGTCTCTGCAGTGTATAGCAATATATATCACCAGGGGTGGACTAACCATTTGGAAACTCGGCACTGCCCGAGGGCTCGGGGTCAGTAGGGGGCCCCATGAGATGCCCCCGGTACCTTTTTCATAGGCTTTTTTGAGTTTGGGCAAGGACACAGGGGCCCCATGATCCCCTATTGCCCGGGGGCCCCATGAGTTGTCAGTCTGCCCCTGATATATCACAATGTATATCCCTACAATAGGGACTTACAAACTGGGGCAAACATAAAAGTGCATAACTAAGTCCAAGTGGAGCCCATACAAGGGTATATGAAGAGCTTGACCTAGAGGCTGCCAGCAAAAATCAAGTTTGAAAGATAAGAGAAAGAAGGCAGCGCCATCTAAGTGCAGCAATGTATGAAACCATTTATTCACATGTGGTAGAACAACTCACAAGATGAAGGTAAAAAAGAGAGGCACTTGTCCTATGTAGTTCATCCACAGTGGTCCGGAGAATAATGGCAATTCTCAGGTGTAAAGCTGATGTTCTGGGCTGTGCTGGTGGCTCCCAGCATATCCTGCTGTCACGAGAACACGATAGGGTGGAGCGCGTTTGGAGCATGCATGCTCCCTCTCCTGGCCTGAAGAGGGAGCACACATGCTCCGAACGCGTGCCAACCCATGTGACCTACGTGTCCGGAAGTGACATTGGCTCTCCCCTTCCTGGTGTACCCGTGACTGCAGGGTATGCTGGGAGCCACCAGTGCAGCCCAGAACATTGGCTTTACACCTGAGAATTGCCATTACACTCCAGACCACTGCAGATGAACTACATAGGACAAGAGCCTCTCTTTTTACCTTCATCTTGTTATACCACATGTGAATAAATGGTTTTATACATTACTGCATTTAGATGGTGCCGCCTTCTTTCTCTCAACTTTACACATAAAATCAATTGTGTCTGCACTTAGGTGTCTGTTTATGAGACTAAGATCAGCAGCAATCCTCAGGACCACTTGCCCTCCTGAGGTTTCCCCCCCCTTCCTGAGCAGGCCAATTTTTGTGTTACTTCGCAGTGTTACTTTAACTGACAATTGCGTGGTCATGCAACGCTGCACCCAAATGAAATGTATGTCCTTTTTCCCCACTAATTGAGCTTTCTTTCGGTGGTTTTTATTAGCCTGTGCGTTGTTTATTTTTTTGTGCTATAAGACCAACAATTTTGAGAAAAAAACAATATTTTAGACTTTTTGCTATTAAACATGTCCAGTAAAAAATAAATTAAAAAAATCTAATTTCGTCATAAATTTAGGCCAAAATGTATTCTACGACATGTCTTTGCTAAAAAAAAATCCCAATACATGTAAATTATATGGTTTACGTGAAAGTTATAGTGTTTACAAATGGTGGTATAGATAGTGGGAGTTTTTTTTTCTACTAGTAATGGTGCCGATCAGCAACTTTTAGCGGAACTGCGGCAGACATTTTGACACTGGGGGAGAACTAACCTGGTGTCATGGACATGCCCAGTGACACCAATATAGTGATCAGTGCTATAAAAAAGCACTGACACTGTACTAATGGCACTGGGCAGGAAGGGGTTAATGTGAGGGGCGATCAAAGGGTTAGCTATGTGCTGGAAGTGTTTTACTAGGGGGCGAGGGGGTGTGCTTTACTGTAAGCACACTGATCGGGATGGCTGTGCTGTGCAGTGTGCTCGAGCTGACAGAGGAGAAGAAGACTGTAAACAAAACAGTCTTCCTCCCCGTTGGTGATTGTCGATAATCGTTGGGCGCCGCGGGGTAATTAATGACCAGGACCCGGTGAATGACATCCGCGGCAGCAAATGGCGGCGCGGGTAGGTGCGCGCGTGTGCCCCCTACCCGGAAATGCGAAATCACGTATACGTGATTTTGCGCACAGAAGCCGCCCTGTAGCAGTGTATCTGCTATAGGGCGGACCTTAAGCGGTTAAAATGTATTCTGCTTAATAAACTGACAGCTGTGTGTTTTACTGATCTCGCTAGATCTCACGAGATTACAGCAACAACAGAGTTCAAAGCATTTGCAGATCCTCATCAGGAGAAGTGATCTACACTGCTTTATAAACAGGCACTCAGAGGAGAGCTGTCTCCTCTGAGAAAGCCAGAGAACAGAACAATGGTCATTTACCACTGCTTGATAAACGGACACCTTCATTTGTAAAAATGTAGCATACCTCTTTTTGGACAACATTTGCTCTCATGTGTTGTATTTTTTGTTCAGACTTTGTTTTTGGCAATATTATTATTGTAGTATAAAATCCTGCATAGGAAAGGATGCTGCACATAACATTCAGATAGCAAAATATCACCTTAGGAAGAGGCAACAGCACTGTAAATCAAATAAAGACGAGTCAAGACCCATATCTTTAATGATACGATAAAGCACGGGTGTCAAACTGGCGGCCCTCCAGCTGTTGCCAAACTACCAGTCCCATGAGGCATTGCAAGATTGAAAGTTACAAGCATGACTCCCAAAGGCATGATGGGACTTGTAGTATCGCAACAGCTGGAGGGCTGCCAGTTTAACACCCCTGCGATAAAGCATCATTACCAATAAAATATTTTTTATTAATATGGTGCGTGTTTTTGTGCTACACAATAGCTGCTGGAGGGTAATGAAGTACTATAGTCACGTGGAACAGCTGATGTGCAGTTGTAAACTATAGGAATTAAGCAATTATAGAAGTCAGGCCAGGCAAGATAGAAGGAAAAATTGCAAAAAAATCAAAAAAAGGGGAGTAAAGCTGGCCCTGCACTTGTAGATTTCCCTTTGCAAACTCTTGTTTTTGAAACATTTATTTGATTATCTAAGAATTTCAGGGGCCTATTTGGAAATCACTTTCAAGCAGAATTAACAGAAAAATAAAAGGACAAGGAAGCAACATTTTTATTGAATTCAAAGAGAACTAATGAATTTCTATTCATTAAAAAGACACCCCTGGAAAAATTGTAACTTGTCTTATGCGCAGGGCTGTTAAAAATTATTACAGCATACCTGACTGGACACCCAGAAAATATCAAAACAATATTTTCACTAAAATTAGTGGACACAAACATAACATAACTTACAAAATCCCTGCTAAATCTAAAAGATAAAACTGTATTGAGTTAATTAATAAACTTTCTGTGTGTAAATTGGGTATTGGGGCTCATTCACATAGGTGCTGTGGACTGTACAGTGTGAATCAGTATTTTTCTTAAATGTGGCTATTGCTGTGTGCAGGCAATCTATGTTATGCTATGGGGAAGCAACAGCTGTAGAAACACAGCCGCAGGTCCTAATTTGACAGGCCTGTGGATGTAGGAGTATGGTCTCCAAACACTGACAGTGCGTATTTGGGGCCACTCACCCACTTGTACACTTATCAAATTAGGATCTGCAGCCGTTTCTGAACAGCCAATGAATCCCCATAGAGTATGAGACGGCTCCAGTCGCATGAACTAACTGCTCATTCACACTGTATGGTCCAGAGAGCCAGTGTGAAGTAGCCTTCACTTTTTAAATAATTGTTTACCATTTTTTAAAATTATTTTTTACAATGTGTTGTTATTTTTTACATTTTTAAAAAAATATATTTTTTACATTGTTTTACAATGCTGTTTGGGGGGGCTTGGATGAAATATCATGAGTACAAACAGATCCCTTACATCTCAACTTTGGGACAGATAAAGGAATTGAGGACACAGATTCTTCAATTCTTTTCTCTGCAGTCTCAGCTGCACTGAAGATGAATAAACAGAAGACAGAGACTCCTGTTCATTCATTAAACTGAAGCATAGTAAACACAGTTTACTATGCTTCAGTTATGAATAGACACAGGAGCGATCGGTACCAATCACTCACTGTGTGGATTCACTAAATGACCTCTCCATCCTGAACATTCCCCTGTGAACCCACAGCAGCTGGCTGTAGAGGGAAGCTGAGGGGGAGGGGACACAAAACAGGAGGAATCAGATGTGGGCAAGACAGGGAGAGGGATTGGTGTTGCGGGGGGTGCAATTACAGGAATGATGCCCTGTGTGTCTCTCCCTGCAGCATCTGAAAGATAATAGAAAGGAGAGGGGAAGAAACTGTCTTTTAATTCCTGCACATAGCCAAAGAGGTCGTTGAAAATCAACCCCCCCCCCCCCCCCCGCTGCACCAATCTCCTTCTATGTCCTGCCCACATCTGATTCTCCCTGCTGTCTGCCCCCCCCCAATAAGGGCCCCCTTATTGGTGGCCCTATTTCAAAGTTAATCCGGATTGTCAACTGAAAATCGAGACCTTGACATGGTAATTGAATGAAAATGAGGTTTGAAAAGAGTTGAGTCCATGATAGAACCATTGAATTTTTGGACAAATGGTTTTGATTGTTTCTTGTCTGAGGGTTGAAGCGGAAATCCACATGTATAAGGCCATCTGTAGGGGTAGGGTAGGAATGAGGAAGGGGAGTACAGGGGAGGGAAGATAAGGTACCCCCTCCTTGGCCAGTGACCCACCAGGTAGATATGCTCCTAGACATCATAGGAATTTCTTATCAAAGTATCATAAGTATGAAGAGAGATCTGTAGAGGATTAAAGTACTCCAATTGGAACCATGCTATTTGATTTGGTCTGTTCTCTTCCCTAAAGAACATTATTTCAAAATATTCAGTCTTTCCCAACTCACACATCCAAAGGGTACAGCAAGCCTCAGCATAATAGTTTCGTAATAAATGGGTGTGCCTCAATGGCAGGTGATGCAGGAGGTTCTTTTTAGGTTTAGATTTTTGACTACATTATTTTATTACAGAGTGATGCAAGAGTATTTCCTAAACCTTGTGCTCATGATCTTATTGTACATTTTCTGCATCTTGTCCCAAAAGGGTGCAATAAAGGGGCATTTATTCCAGACATGGGTCACTGTGCCTTTGTCTTTAAGACATCTTCAGCATAAATCTGAGGTTGTAGGGTCAAGGATTTGGAGGTCCACAGGGTATATTTGCCAACCAAGGATGATCCTATAATTTCATTTCTGAAATTTGGCACATATGGACAGAACGGCACTTATTTAGGACTAGAATGGCTTTCTGTACCTGTGCATAGCTTAGGTGTCATGACACCTAATAGGATTATGAACATTGACCTTGATTTACTAAATAAGCACAGCATGTCTACTTTCAAAGTAAAGTTTTACAGTTCCTAATTAATGAGGTGAGGTTTTGTTGACTTTGTTCATCCATTATCGTGCAAGCAAATTTCCTGTTTTTTTATTTTCCTTTCATATGATTGGGTACTGTTTGCAAACTGAATTTTCACATTGTTTTCATTTCATACACTAAGATAACTCAAAAGTCACCTAGGTGTAATTCACCTCATGCACTAAAATAAGTGAAAAGTAACTTACCTGTACCCCCCTATTTAAAGAAATTGTACACTTTCAAATGTTTTTGCTATTTTAACCATCTTACCCCCCCCTTCCTTTAATAACTAGGCCATTTTTTTGCTATACGGCGCTGAGCTACTTTAACTGACAATTGCACGATCATGCAACAACGTACGCAAATGTAATTGATATCATTTTTTCCACACAAATAGAGCTTTATTTTGGTGGTATTTCATCACCACTCGTTTTTTTTGCACTATAAAAAAGACCAAAAAAAAATCCCAATAAATGTATATTAATTAGTTGAAAATTATAGCATCTACAAACTATGGTATAGATTTTGTATAGAGAACTTTTTTTATATACTAGTAATGGTGGCGATCAGCAACTTATAGCGGCACTGTGATAGTACGGTGAGCATTCTGACTCTGACACTGGGTGGGAACTGACTAACTGCCACTGATATCTCCAGTGACACTAATACAGTTATCAGTGCTAATAAAAACCACTGTCACTGTACTGACACTGGGCAGGAAGGTGTTAACATCTGGGGCGATAAAGTGGTTAACTGTGTGCCAGGCAGTGTTTTGACTGTGTACTGTGTGGTGTTTTACTAGGGGATGTGCTGGTTTTTATTCCCTGCTTATTGTTTACATTCACAGATCTCTCTCTTATCAGTTTCTCTGCCAATCGCCAGGTCCCCCTGTAATGAATCGGTGGCTGGGACCCGGCGATTGACATGTAAGGGAGCCAATGACAGCGCAGGTAGGCGGGGGTGCGCCCCCTACCTAGAAAAGCAGAATCACGAATACACGTGATTCTGCTCAGAGCAGCCGCTCTGTACCAGTAAAGCTACATGGACTGGTCCACAACTGGTTAACTATGTATTAGTGTAGTTATATACCCTCTTTGGCTAACATGTTGTAGCTCCAGTTTGTGGCATCATGTTTGAGCAATGCCTAGACATTTCCTTATGTTGCATCACAAATGTGAGTGCTCATGTGATGAAAACACAGCTCTTTTCTTCATTGCTCTGGCTGTATGTGGCCTGTTTCAGATCTAATTACTGGCTATCACCTGCAAAACACTGGATGGAGAAACCCAGGGATTGTGGGATATATAGTTTCTTCACAGGAGTTGTGGGATATGAAGTTTCTTCACAGGAATTGTGGGATATGAAGTTTCTTCACAGGAATTGTGGGATATGAAGTTTCTTCACAGGAATTGCGGGATATGTAGTATCTTCACAGGAATTGTGGGATATATAGTTTCTTCACAGGAATTGTCAGTGCAAAGCCACAAACAGTACACAAACAGAAATTGTTGACAAAGGAATGTGAATATTTTACTTTGCCATAGTCTGTGCGTACAGGCAACAAATGACACCTACATAATCTGCAGATAAAAACACAAGGTGCAGGTAGGAAGGCTTTTAATACCTTTAATGAACCCCACTGCCTGTAAAAGGTTTCAGTTATCCAAGTCATGGTATAGCTAGGAGTAGTTAGCCCCATTCAAATGTTGGCCACATTTCATCATTCATTCAAGGGGCCTTCTCAGTTTATTTTCCTCATTTCAAAGGTTAATGTTTTGTTCATGTTGTTCAAAATCTGTTGATACAGAGCTGCAATAGAAAATTTAAAAAAATTGTGGTCTAGCCCCATTGTTAGACTAGGTTCAAACTAGCCCATGCTCTGAAAAGCAATCCGCGGTGGCAGGGCTGCTGTTAGAAACCACGGGGCTCCATTAAGCCAACATGACAGGCCCTCCCCCTCCAAAAAAACACAGTTTACTATGCTTCGGTTATGACCGAACACAGTGAGTGATCGGTACCGAGCGCTCATTGTGTTCATCCAGGAAAGAAAGGAGCTGGTAAAATGTGACATAGTTACCAGACCCTTCCACCACTCTCCATCCTGAAGAATCCTATTGTGTGCTTAGGGTGATAAGATGCGACAGGCAGCTGGTTGAATGTGGGCAGGGAGGGTGATCGGCATGGTAAGGGTGCAATGACTGGAACCAATCCTGTGTATGGCTCTCTCTGCAGCAGCTGAAAGGTGGGAGGGAGAGAAGAAGCCAGCTTTCAGCTGCTGCAGAGAGAGCTATACAGGGGATTGGTTCCAGTCATTGCACCCTCACCGTGCTAATCAACCTCCCTGCCCACATTCACCCAGCTGCCTGGACCCCCCTGCTGGCCTGGGCCCCGTACAGGAAGACTGGTGGTACCCCCTTATCCACGGCCCTGCGCGGTGGATTGCTTTTCAGAGTTTGGCTAAGCAGTTGCTGTCAGGTGTTCAGGAGATGGTCCTGCTTCCAATTGAATGGACTTTTCTACTTTGTTCTTTTTTGACAAATTACAATAGAAATAATGCGCCACAAATACCAGCCAAGCTTGTGGCTCACAGTTGTGGTGCGTCCCTATTGACTTGAATGGATCAGTTTGACAGGCGGTACTCCAGGTCAATTCAACAGACCATGTTATATTTGCAAAGCATCACGCGAGATGTGAGCAACTTCAATGCAAAGCATGTGTACTACCTCTTCTGGTTGTATTTTAGACTTTAGGTGGGTGGTCAGGGGGCAGCAAAACTACTGTCAGTCACCGGTTTTACCCCCCAACTGCCCATATGAAAGAGGTCTTAGAACTCTGCAATCTCCCCTGCTATCTTGCAGACCTGCTGTTTCACATACAGAAGGTGCATGCTTCACTACACGGAGCAGACATCCGTTTTATACTTGCATATATCATTTAGTGGCGCTCTGAGTCCTCTTTACAGCTGACATAGAGAAACAGCCGCTCCCTGCTCCTGAACACTCCAGATAAATCCAATCCTGTTCTTCAACATTTTTAAAGCTTCTCTCTGTTTGCATCTGATGGGAATGAAATCCTGAGTATAATAACATGTGCTTGTCCCAGCCAGCAAAGGGAATCCAGCCCAACACTTTCAGGAGTTTTACTGGAATAGAGCATTAACCCTTCACAACAATACACAGCGCACAAAAACATGTCTGGTTTAAGTAGCAAATACTTTTATTGTATGAAGAGAATTTATGGGGCAATTAAAATATAACTATCTGTGAGTATTCATTTTAAGGTATTGTAAAGTTTAATAGAAATACATTTTTATTTTTTAAAGTAATTGCTTAGTTGTTTTATAATATGTTATTTGCAGACTGGTAGATTTTTTATCAAGGAATTATTTGACAGTGAAACTGATGTTCTTGGGAAACAACTGCTGAGATGAAACAAAAAAAACAGACAGGCCACTTGGAGATTATGTTGGTCAAGGAATTGTTAATAGCCTGTGCTGACCCAAAGACCTATCCTGAGATAAAAGGAGTAGACATGAGATGGGATTTGGTTCGATCTGAACCCGGAAGCAAACTGTTATTGCTGCCAAATCAGCATCAAATCAGCTGCTGCCAAGGCCATCACCGCAGCTGAACAGGATGACGTGAACGCTAATGACCTTATTGACCTAATTATTGACCTAATTATTGACCTAATATGACAACCTGCTTCAGTCCAAACCCTTGCTCATCCTTGAGACTCTGTTCACACCTGTGCAGTTTGTCTGTTTTCCAGTGCTTTTCGCAGTTAATTTTGCATTTTTCTACACGCTTCTTTGATGCGTTTTTACTGTATTTTGCGTTTTCTTCAGCTCTTTTTTTTTAAGTGCAATTTTTTTTTTTGCTGGGCAGAATAAAATGCAAAACGTGGCAAAAACGCACTACCATGCATTTCAGAAGATTCTTCATTGAACTCTATTGTAGCAAAAACGCTGCTTTTTGCTTTTAAAAAAGTCCCTGACCCTTTCCAAAAATGCAGCAGCTCAAAAAAGCATAGATATGAACATGTTCCATAGGAAACCATGTTAAATGGACTGTAGTGCATTTCTGCAAAAAGCACTTAAAAATACATTGGTGTGAACGGAGTCCAAAGAGCAGCAGTAAAAGCAAATCATTGCAAAGCACTGCTAAATAACAAGCATAGCATGCACATGTAGCAAGCTACTAAGGCTAGCACCACACGGCATATTTGCATTACAAACTACTCATGAATAAAATGTTTTCCCAAGATAATTTTACAGTACTTATTGATAAGAAAGTGATTTTCAAAATATTTAAATCTGCCATTTTCAATAAAATAATACCTAGTGATCGTGACATGAAGGTCCTTGTTCGTTTCCTGTAAGGGCATTTGAAAAAGTCTTCTGTCCGCTGGAAACTGTATATTATATAGGGCGCTCTTGTTGGAGCCCAACCTCTGTAGCTGGAAGATAACCGTTTATCTTGTAAGTGCAAATTTTCCATTGTCTACTAATAAATTGTTAATACTGCACTTAGAGGCTCCTTCCTCTCTTTTTCTTGTCCGCTGGAAACTGACTGCTAGAAAATGTGGGTTAAAAACCATCAGTTTAGCCGCGTTTGCATACCGTGTTTATGCGCATTTATACATGTTTGCATTTAGAAGCATTTTTAAAAGATAACCAATTAACTATTTCAGACATTTTGAGAGAAATAGAGAAAGCAAAAGCAGAGAGAGCAGTATGTGTTGAGATGACCTGTCTCTTCTAGTTGTTTTCACACGCGTTCACAAGTGTTTGGCGTTTGAAAATCTACTCCTCAACGCAATTTTGGAGCGTTCAAAAAAACAACTGTAAACTCAGCTGCCTGTAAACAACGATAAACGACTATGTGTACATGGACACATAGGAAAACATTAGGGAGAGTTCAGGGGCTGCAGAAATAAATGCTCAACAGCTCCTGAGCGTCAGATTAGCAGCTGCAGTGTACATGAGCCCTTACAGGGTGCCAGTTGCTTCCCAGTTGTGCTTCTGCAGCGTCGCCCTGTCATTGATGAAAACTACAAGTAGCCATTTCAACATACAATATGCAGGCAGGGTCCACTGTTGTCACCATCAGTAAACCAGTCCTCAGAAGTAGCCATAGCTGGAGTGCATGTAGACAGGAGGTGGATGTAACAGTCTGTTGATCAGCAGAGATGCAACAATGGATGGAAAATGGTGCAAACATTTTTTTTTTCTTTAAACACTTGCTGGCCACCCCATAGCAGATGCACTACTAAAGGGCAGCCGCGCTGTACAAAATCACATATATATACGTGATTTTGCATTTCCAGGTAGGGGGGCGCACACTGCCCTACCTGCACTGTCATTGGCTCCATGTCATCCACCAAGTTCCAGCCAGTGATTCATGGCCAGGACTTGGTGATCGGCGGAGCAGCTGACAGGGGAGAGATCTGGGTGTAAACAACACTGGTCTCTCCCCTGTCAGAGGCGATATGCTGCTTTCTATCTCTCTGCAAAACAGAGAGATAGAAAGCAGCACATCCCCTAGTAAAACACTACACAGTAATCACAAAGCAGTGCACAATTAACCCTTTGATCGCCCCAGATGTTAACCCCTTCCTGCCCAGTGTCATTAGTACAGTGTCAGTGCTTTTCTATTAGCATTGATCTCTGTATTAGTGTCATTGGGATGTCAGTGGCAATTAGTCAGTTCCCACCCAGTGTCAGAATGCCTAATGAAGTCCTAGATTCTCGCTACAACTCGCTGATCGCCGCTATTACCAGTATTAAAAAATAAATAATAAAATGTTCCAGTATATATACTGCCATTTGTAGATCCTATACTTTTCACGTGAACAATTAATATCCACTTATTGGGATTTTTTTTTACCAAAGACATGTAGCAGAATACATTTTGGCCTACATTTATGAATAAATGTAATTTGTTACATTTTTTTTATTGGATATGTTTTATAGCAAAAAGTCAAAAATATTTTTTTAATAAAATTGTTGGTATTGTTTTTTTTATAGCGCAAAAAATAAAAAGGGCAGAGGTGATCAAATACAACCAAAAGAAAGCTCTATTTGTGAAGAAAAAAATTACATAAATGTAATTTATGTACAGCGTTGCATGACTGCGCAATTGTCAGTTAAAGTAACTCAGTGCCGTATCGCAAAAAATGACCTGGTCATGAAGGGGAGTAAATCTTCTGGAGGACAATTGGTTAAGAATGGCAGTTGTTTATGATATATAGCATTTACCAAACTAAATATCATTCATTTTAGGGTTTATGTTTACATTAATGCCTAGTATCTTGCTCTGTTTGATGGTTTACTTCTGTAATGGGAAAATGGAACCAGAATATTTAAAAATCATTTTAAAAATATTGACACTTTATTCAGCTATGGCTGAAAGATGCCAAAAAAATATTATTTTTCAATCAAATGAAAATGGTGTAATTTTATTGGTAACCTTTTTGTATTTTTTTGGCAAGTAAAAAAACTAAAGAAAAATTACAATAACATGGCACCCGTAATGGGTGCCATGTTATTGCTTTCTTCGTCTTTAGTTTCTAAACTTACATTAAAGATTTTATAGTTTGTATTTATTGCTTGTGTATTATATAGGATTCAACTCAAAAATTAGTCATTCTAACTATGTGCATGATTTATGAATTTTTGGGTATGTACTCTGACTGTGTAGACATGCTTACGTTATTAATTCATTAATGAATTAGCAGTTAAATAAAAGACAAAACTAGCCTCAGGCCTGAAACAGTCATAGCACTAAGAAGCAAAACAAGGTTCAGGATTCCTACATTCTCTGATACCTATTAGCATTTATCACTGTCACTGACATGCCAGCCAAGGTTAGGCCTTGTGGTCATTGTCAAGAGAAAATTTTGATTCCTCTAGCTTTATCTTTACCTTCCACCCCCACCACCATCATTAATAAGTTCCATAGTAATCAGAAGCTGCCAAGGGAAGGGGGGAGTATCTCAGTGTTGTTGATTGAAGTAAACCTCAGTTTCAAGGACTTCCCCAAAACCTGCAGCCTGGAATGGCTTGTGTAAAGGGAAGACATTAAAAGCCAAGAGAGCAAGGTAAAGGTCAGTTTATTGAGTTAGAAACTCTGTAATAGAGATATAGTTAATGTCTGTCAGAGCAAAAAAAACAAAAAAACATATTCAATACATATCTGCAATAAGTGCACATTTCCCCAAGCTTTGACCCTTTAACCACTTGATTACCAGCCTGTATTAACCCCTCATTACCAGGACATTTTTCAGTTTTCATTTTTGTAATAGTTTAACAATTACTTCACTATGTAACACTGTCCCCAATTAATTTTATATTTTTTTAATATAATTTTTATTAAATTTTATCATTTTAATTCTATCATTTTAATTTGTTTAGACATTTTTGTTTGTGGTATTTATTAGCCACTGGCAGGGGCGGACTGACAACTCATGGGGCCCCCGGGCAGTAAGGGATCATGGGGCCCCTGTGTCCTTGCCCAAACTCAAAAAAGCCTATAAAAAAGGTACCAGGGGAATCTCATGGTGCCCCCTACTGACCCTGGGGCCCTCGGGCAGGGCCCGAGTTTCCAAATGGTCAGTCCGCCCCTGGCCACTGGGTATTTTTTTTTACTATAAAATAAGACAAAACACCATACATTTTTGAAACAAATTGTTTCCTTCTGATTAAAAAAAATTGACAGAATAGTACAAAAACCGCCTAAATTATCCTTTTTTGGAAAGTAGACAGCACTAGGTAATCTAATTTTTTGGAAATTAAAGAGCAAGCTGGTATTTAGGGGGTTAAACACAGAGCTTGAGAATAGTGCACAAGATGCATTCGTGTACAGGTCATACACAGGCAGTTAATAGGGTGAAAGTACTGGTCAGATACAGTGGCAGGATAGAGATAAAGAGGTTAATGTTTATGAATGGGGGCAGCACAGTGGCTAAATGGTTAGCACTTCCACCTGGCAGTACTAGGGTCGTTGGTTCGAATCCCAGCCATGACACCACCTGCCTGGAGCTTGCATGTTCTCCCTGTGCCTGCGTGGGTTTCCTCTGGGTACTCCAGTTTCCTCCCACACTCCAAAGACATGCAGGTAGGTTAATTGGATCCTGTCTAAATTGTCCCTAGTATGTGCATGTATGAATGTAAGTTTGTGACCTTAGATTGTACACCCCTGACTGATGTGAATGTACAATATATATGTGTAAAACGCTGCGTAAATTGACAGCGCTATATAAGTACCTGAAATAAATAGATAAATAAATGAATGGCACTGGGTAATTAAAGGGCTGCTGATCTGTCATTTAGTCCAGCAGGCAAGGCTGCCACTGTTGGTTGACATTCAGTACAGCAAAGCAACATGTTGTCAGTTTAAATGGAAAGTCAGGAGCACACTGAATTTCTGGCAGCTCAACAGGTATTTTTCTGTACTTGCAGCATTTTGAACCCCTTTTCTACCAAGGGACATCTTTAAATGGCAGACCAGCAGCCCTTTAATTACCCAGTGTCATTCATAAACATTAACCTCTTCATCTCTATCCTGCTACTGTATCTGACCAGTACTTTCACCCTATTAACTGCCTGTGTATGACCTGTACACGAATGCATCTTGTGCACTATTCTCAAGCTTTGTGTTTAATCCCCTAAATGCCAGCTTGCTCTTTCATTTCTAAAAAATGAGATTACCTAGCACTGTCTTTCCAAAAAAGGGTAATTTTGGCAGTTTTCGTACTATTCTGGCAATTTTGTTTTAATCAGAAGGAAACAATTTGTTTCCAAAATGTATGTTTTTTTTACTAGTTTATAGTAAAAAAAAAACCAAGTGGCTAATATATATACAGTTGTGTTTAAAAGTTTGCATACCCTGGAAGAAATCTTGCCAATTTTTCCAGAAATTTTGCCATTGATATTGAAAATATGAATGATCATGCCAAAAAAACTGCCTTTTTATTTAAGCATAGTGATCATATGAAGACATTTATCATCACATAGTTGTTTGGCTCCTTTTTAAATCATAATGATTACACAAATCACCCAAATGGCCCTGAACAAAAGTATACATACCCTGGAATGTTTGGCCTTGGTACAGACACACAAGGTGACACACAGGTTCAAATGTAAGCTCCAAGCAGCAGGGTCCTCCTAACCCTCTTGTAGTGAACTGTATTGTTGCTGTATTGTCTCCTGTTATAATGTAAAGTGCTGAGCAATCTGTTGGCGCTATATAAATCCTGCATAATAATATTAATGACAACCAAAGGTTAATTTCCCACATCGGTGGCTTTTTAAATTGCAATTCATGTCTGTGTATAAATAGGCAATGAGCTTGTAAGCTCTCACATGGATGCACTGAGCAGGCTAGATAATGAGCCATGGGGAGCAGAAAAGAACTGTCAAATGACCTGCGTAACAAGGTAATGGAACTTTATAAAGATGGAAAAGTATATAAAAAGATATCCAAAGCCTTGAATAAGCCAGTGAGTACTGTTCAATCAACCATTAAGAAGTGGAAAATTAGGGGATCTCTTAATACAGTCAGCCAAGGTCAGGTATACCAAGAAAGACTGCAGCCACAACTGCCAGAAGTATTGTTCAGGATACTAGGAAAACCTACAGGTAACCACAGGTGAAATACAGGATGCTCTGGAGAAAGATCACAATAAGACGATACTTGAACAAAAATGAGCTGCATGGTCGAGTTGCTAGAAAGAAGCCTTTAGTGTGCCAATGCCACAAAAAAGCCTGGTTACAATATGCTCGACTACACATTGACATGCCTCACAGCTTGTGGCACACAGTAATCTGGAGTGACAAGAAGGCTTATAGTGACAAGAATACCATCTTCAGCTGTGCGGCATGGTGGTGGCTCACTGATGTTTTGTGGGTGTGTGAGCTCTGAAGGCACGGGGAATGTTGTGTAACTGATGGCAAGATGAATGCAGCATGTTATCAGAACATACTGGCAGTCAGAATTCAGGTCCTCACAGACAACTATTCCAACAAACTGCGTGCTTTCATTGATGCTAAATGGGGCAATACACAATATTAAGCACCAAGGATATACAGACTTTTGAACAGAGGTCATTTCATTTGTTTACTTGTTGGCATGGTTAGTTTAATGATTGTGCCATTTTGTTATGATCTACAGCTGAATCTGAAACCTTTAAGAAATAAAATACCTGTGGTTTGCCTGTTCACTTGTTTCCTTTAAAAATGGTACATACTGTATATCACCAATTATCCAAACTATTATGCAAACTTTTCAGCACAACAGTATAAATATATATAAATATATTATATATATATAGTATATATTTATATATATAGTTATAGTGTATATGTGGAACCAGAGAGTAACCCCTAAACCCTATATTAGGGGCCATCCTATATTAGGGGCCATCCTCTGTGCTGCCCTTGCAAAGCAAGCAAAATATTTGCCTTTAGTTGACCAACCCTAATATCTGTATAGAAAGGGCTCTTGGGACATGTAGTACTGGGGCTGTGCCTGCATCAATGGGAACTGAGTTCCCAGTAGCTGCTGGTAGCTGCCCCTGGACTAAGCTACCAGAACTTCACTACAGGAACAAAGTATAAGAAAAAATGTATTTTGAGAAATGCTCTATGGGTAAAGAGGGAGGTATGAGGGTAAATTTGGGTGTCATGTTTCACATGACTGTCATGTTGACTGTCATATGCCTTTAAATGTTATCAGTGTTTTGTCTCTGCTCCTCCCTTTCCTTTAGTTTAGCTAATGTTGCATAGATAGCCCTCCCCCTTTCCCAGAGATGCATTGCAGTAAGCCTCATGACATGGAGCAGGAAACAGCATGTTCTTTTGACCTATGGAATTTCATTGTTGTAAGATTCTCTCAGTTTATGGAATAAACTTCACAAGATCTACAAGATGTCATTCTCATTGAGTCACTGACTGTGGTGTCCATCAGAGGTTGAAGTTATCGCTATCTCATCACAACTGTAAGTTACAGAGATCACACTATCAATGCTTAGATTGGAGAGACAGAACATTGGGTAATGGCTTGGCATGCACTTTTTGGACAGACCATATAATAAAGGTACATTTGGATAATGCCTAGTACAGTTTACAGTGCACAGACTACATAATGAAGGTAAATTTGGGTAATGCCTTGAAAAACAGTATACAGTGCACAGATCACATGATGGGGGTAAATTTGGGTAATGCCCTGACATATACTTTACGGTGCACAGACCACATGATAGGGGTAAATTTAGGTAATGCTTTGAGAAACACTTTATGGTGCACAGACCACATGATGGGGGTAAATTTGGGTAATGCCCTGACAAACACTGTACGGTGCACAGACCACATGATGGGGGTAAATTTGGGTAATGCCCTGACAAACACTGTTCGGTGCACAGACCACAAGATGGGGATAAATTTGGGTAATGCCCTGACAAACACTGTGCGGTGCACAGACCACAAGATGGGGGTAAATATGGGTAATGCCCTGACAAACACTGTGCGGTGCACAGACCACAAGATGGGGGTAAATTTGGGTAATGCCCTGACAAACACTGTACGGTGCACAGACCATATGATGGGGGTAAATTTGGGTAATGCCCTGACAAACACTGTGCGGTGCACAGACCACATGATGGGGGTAAATTTGGGTAATGCCCTGACAAACACTTTGTGGTGCACAGACCACAAGATGTGGATCAATTTGGGTAATGCCCTGACAAACACTGTACGGTGCACAGACCACATGATGGGAGTAAACTTGGGTAATGCCCTGACAAACACTTTACGGTGCACAGACCACATGATCGGAGTAAATTTGGGTAATGCCCTGACAAACACTTTACGGTGCACAGACCAAATGATCGGAGTAAATTTGGGTAATGCCCTGACAAACACTGTACAGTGCACAGACCACATCATGGGGGTAAATTTGGGTAATGCCTTGACAAACACTGTGCGGTGCACAGACCACAAGATGGGGGTAAATTTGGGTAATGCCTTGACAAATACTGTATGGTGCACAGACCACAAGATGTGGGTAAATTTGGGTAATGCCCTGACAAACACTTTACGGTGCACAGACCACAAGATGGGGTAAATTTGAGTAATGCCTTGACAAACACTTTACGGTGCACAGACCACAAGATGGGGTAAATTTGGGTAATGCCCTGACAAACACTGTGTGGTGCACAGGCCACATAATGAAGGTATATATGAATTGCCTTAACAAACACTTTATGGCACACAAACCTCATAACCATACCAGTTGGGTGTATTCCAATTATTTTTAGTAAAAAGTTTTCATATTGCCATATGACAACCTTACACAATAGAAACTTGATGTCTTTATATTTTCCTAGTCCAAATTTTAAATAATGGTACTCATAAATCAGCTGAATGTGTAAATCAGTGTGGGATTTGAATCCTTCTGAGGAATGTCTGTGAATGTTTATGATGTAAAACTAACAGAAGAAAGATATTTATGCAGGGATGCACTCCATTTCTAGGCTAATGTCATGTTCAAAGAAACGTTCAAAGAAAATTCTGGTTTACCAAGCAAGGCTGATTAAACTGGATTGAAATGGGGGCATGTTCAGCGATTCCCTTACCTTGGTAGCCACGTGTGCCTTTTTTTCTCACAGCCAGTCACAGTTTCAGCCTAAGCTGACCTGCCCCATGCCTGACTTCATATCTGTCATGCATAAAGTCACAGTCGGTTTCACATAGATTGGCCAGTGGTATTAGTATAGTGACATTGTTCTGGCATGTTGGAAACACACAGGGGCTCCTCTGTTCAGATACGGTAGATTCCTTAGTCTTTCCACTGTCAGACAAACATTTCACCTACTTAGCAACTCGTTCTAATAACCAGCTTCCCTATATAATCCCGTCCCTAACTCCGTTTACAATACAGTGTGTTGCAAAGCTCTCTGACAGGGAGGCAAATGTAATCAAAAAGACGTTTCTTTTGTGTTTTGTCAAAAGGCACATTCCTAAACCCTTTAATACCTCAATTTTACAGTCACTTATTTTGTGCTCTTCACTTTCTGACTCATAATTGCATCAGATCTACATGGTAGTATAAAATGAAGGAGGAGTCTAGGATAAAGCTGCCAGACATAAATATAAGTTTTGCCTATAAATAGAATAAAATGTTTCCTTATATAGGACTTTTAGGGTCCATTCACACAGACACATAGACCGTACCTCCATGCAAACGTCACGTTTATGCACCTGAGGCATGAAAAACGTTTTGTGCATCCAGCCTGTCAAATCAATGACAGCCTGAGAGATGGAGAAGCTGTATGGATCGTCCTGCACATGCCATGTTTACTTCCGTAGAGGGAAGGAAGCACAGCTCTTGGTTATCTTTTATGTAAAGCTGATTTAAAAGACATAATCGAATGCAGCTCTGTAATCACTAATACTTCCTCAAAGTAGAATTAAAGGCAAAACATTTTTTGGATTGAGTAGGGCAGGGTTATAACCCTTGCCAGGTTTCTTTTCACAATCTGTGTCCCATTGTGGAGATTTCCCTATACTTCCTGTCTCATAGCCAAAACAAGAAGTGAGAGCAAATATCTCTAAAGCACGGGTGTCAACCAGCTGTTGCCAAACTACAAGTCCCATGAGGCATTGCAAGATTGACAGTTACAAGCATGACTCCCAAAGGCAGAGGCATGATGGGACTTGTAGTTTCGCAACAGCTGGAGGACCACCAGATTGACACCCCTGTCCTACAGTGAGAGAATTCAGGGTCACCAGAACTGGTGATTCCATAGAAGACTTCCCCTTTATTTCTGTTCTGGGGACAGCTTTGCCTTTAGTTATACTTGAAATGTATTTCTTTTAAAAACAAGCAATGTATGTAGGCAAGTGCCTAAAAGTTATTTGTATTTTGTACCAAAGGGTTAATGGTTAGTGATTTTTTTGGTTAATAGTGTGCTGTGGTGTGCCTTCCCCCAGCACACCAAGGATCTCCAAAAATGATGATGGTCAAATAAAGCAATGGACTCTTTTTTGGAGATCCTTTGTGTGCTGGTGACATTTCCTTTGTTCTATTCCCGAGGAAGTCACACGTCAAAAAGTATGGAAGAAGAAAAACTGGGACCATTAGGCTCAGTTCACACTAGCTTTGTCAGCAGGCGTCAGACAGATGTTTGGGAAGCGTTTTTAACGCTTCTCAAACGCTTATGAAAATTCTGCACATGGCAGCACACAGTGCTGTTCACACTGAAGTGTTAGCGTCACGGCAAAACTGATGCCTCATGTTGAGTCAGGAGGAGTTGAAGCCTCCCATTCAAGTCTAAGGTGACGCTTCTCAAACGCCTTGCAGGCTTTGGCAGAGCGTTAATACCATTAAGCTTCATTATAGGCATTTGTGGTACGGTTTTAACGCTTTGCAAATGCCTATCAAATGCCTCAAAAACGCGCATAGAGCGTTTGGGGAGGGTTAAAAACGCTTCCCAAACGCCTGTCTAATGCCTGTCAAATGCTATAGGGGCGTCTGGCAGCAGTTAGAAATAAAGTCAAGTGGGAACTTAGCCTTGCACAATTTGGAAGTGCCACTGCCATGGGTCTTGAGCAGAGAGCACAATGTTATGGGCATAACTGGATGATTTTATTTTCGGAGAACAATTTGGCACTTTTTATTATATCCTGCACTGAAGACGTTGTAGCAGAGTACACTTGATTTCATTAAGTGAATTATTGTGGTGCTTGCGCTATTCACTGTGTGATTCTTAGTGTTTGATTGGTTGTTTGCAGTCCTACACTATGGAATGTTTTTGTCTCTTTTTTGTCTTTTAGAGTATGAATAGACAACTGTATTTTTGGGCCGCGTTTGTCTCTTAGAGGATATTTACTTTCAGTCCCTGTATCAAGATACAACAGAAAGTGAGAGGGGATCATTCCAAATTAGGGAAATCCTCTCTTTGGTCACTTTCACACGGGTGGCCAGGAGGCAGTGAAAAATAAATGGCTGAGCTGAGATTTTACCACTCCTTGGCCACCCACTTAACCTAACCGATCGTCTATTGTCATTCGATATACACAGGATCCAATTCACCAACAATAGGGCTTATGTTCCTCAATAATGAAGAAAATAGCCTGTGCAAAATAAAGTAATCCAACTGAGAAAGAGTGCAATAATGTGGTTAATTTATTAACCGCTTAAGGACCACCCTATAGCAGAAATACTGCTACAGGTCAGCACCTGTGCGCAGAATCAGGCATATATACGTGATTTAGCATCTCCAGGTAGGGGGTACGCGCAAGCCGTGCGTGCACCCTACCTGCGCTGCGGATTTCAATCACCAGGTCCCAGCCGGTAATTACCTGCCTGTGCCCAGTGATTACCGAGCATCTCGGACGGGGAGGAAGATTGTTTTGTTTACAAACAATCTTCCTCCCTGTCAGCTCAAGCACACTGCTCGGGATGTCTGTGCACAGTACAGCCATCCTGATCAGTGTACGTACAGTGAAGAACACCCCCCCCGCCCCCTAGTAAAACACTCCCTGCACAAAGTTAACCCTTTGATCGCCCCTCACATTAACCCCTTCCTGCCCAGTGCCATTAATACAGTGTTGGTGCTTTTTTTTAGCACTGATCACTGTATTGGTGTCACTGGGGTGTCAGTGACACCAAGTTAGTTCCCCCCCAGTGTCAGAATGTCTGCTGCAGAGTCCTGCAGTCCTGCTAAAAGTCGCTGATCACCGCCGTTACTTGTAGAAAAAAAAATCCCGTTATCTATACCGCCATTTGTACATGCTATAACTTTCACATAAACCAATTAATTTACACGTATTGGGATTTATTTTAGCAAAGACATGTCACAGAATACATTTTGGCCTAAATTTATGACAAAATGTGATTTTTTAAAAAATTTTTACTGGACATGTTTAATAGCAAAAAGTCCAAAATACAGTTTTTTTTCTCAAAATTGTCGGTCTTTTTTTGCTTATAGCGCAAAAAATAAAAAATACACGGGCGATCAAATACCACCAAAAGAAAGCTCAATTCGTGGGAAAAAAGGACATAAATGTAATTTTGGTGCAGATTTGCATCACTCCGCAATTGTCAGTTAAAGTAACGCAGCGTCATAAGGCAAAAAATGGCCTGGTCAGGAAGGGGGGTAAATCCTCAGGAGGGCAAGTGGTTAAAGTTAGAGAAACTAAGATGAGAACAAAATTGAACTTGGTGCCTATAGCAACCAACCAGGTTTCACCATTCATGTAAAAAAGAAATAAATAAGGATTCTGATTGGTTAGACTTGTCATTTTTTATCCAGTTTTTCATAAATCAGCCTCAGTAATGATATGTAAAATGAGGGCATTTTTTTTTTCAATAAAGAATCTGTCTGTGGTTTACTAAACAACAAAGATGTGGTCTCTTTTTAGTGTGACAGATGTTCCTGTTTTATATGGACCTAAAAAAGGCAAAAAAACAGCAATTTAACTGTGTTTTTATTATTCTCATGCCATATGCGAACAAGCTAGGTAGTGTCTCTTCACTTTGGGCTTGTGTTCATTGGTGCCCACTGAAAGTTAAGGGGGGTATAATTCCGGCCAAGAGCATGCCAAGTGTACGCCCCCAGCCGCTGGTTCCCCCCCAAACCCCGCTCGTGTGAAAGAGCCCTTAGACATGTATCCAGAATTTTAGGTCATGTCATGTTCTGTAGGCTTTGCATCAACCTGTTGTCTCCAATGAATTCAATTGCAATGCATCAAAAATACATGCTGAACGCATAAAAAATACTATAGGCACACACGTTTTTGAAGCATTTACAACATTCACTTCCCCTTGTGAAAAAAAAAAAATCCATGAAAACCAGAGGTGGCATTTGGGCATCTTTTAATGTGATGTAACACAAATGAAACTCGGTTAACAATATAGCCAAGTTGCCCATGTTCATTGTGCTGCATCTCTAAGCTCATGTGAAAGAGACTTAAAGTAAATGTAAATCCTTACTTTATAAAGCAACTTATTCAGCTTAAAATAGAAATGAAAGGCAAAATATTTGTGTATACACATAAAAATACCCTTTTTTTATAAGTGATCACATTCCCTCGGTTCTCATCTGCATAAGGAGCTCAGAGAGCTGAGGGAGGAGAAACAGCAGGACACTGATCTTCACAGTGAATGGCTGTGCAGGGAGGGGGGCATATCAGCACAAGCCTGATCATTGGAGGAGAGAAGATTAAGATTTCAGCACAGCCAGAAAATTGACCATACCGTGCTCTCCTACCTAGTGTGGTCAGTTTGTAATGAGAAAGCAGAGGGAAAGGCAGTAACACCAGGGATTTTACATAACGGAAGCAATACTAATACATGGTACAGCAGGCACATATCAGGAATATGAAATGTTGGGTTTACATATCCTTTAATCGCTGCTACAGGGCAGCAGGGCTTTGCAAAATCATGTATATATACGTGATTTGCATCTATTGGCTATTGGCGGCTGGAGATGTCAATCACCGGGTCCCAGCCGGCGATTCCTGGCCGGCACTTGGCGATCGTTGGGGAAAGCTGACAGGGGAGAGCCCTGTGTGTAAACAACACAGGTCTCTTTCCTGTCAGCATGGACATGCTGCTTTGTATCTCTCTGCACAGCAAAGACATATAAAACAGCTTGTCTCCCTAGTAAAACACAGCACAGTGCACACAGTAAAACACACACAGCACACAGTTAACCTTTGAATGCCCAAGATCTTAACCCCTTCCTGTCCAGTGTCATGAGCACAGTCTCAGTGCTTTTTTATTACCACTGAGCACTGTATTAGTGTCACTGGGGATGTCAGTGGCAGTTACCCCTGGTTCACAAATATGTAACCATATGGGCCACGTTTTGCACAGGCACGAGAGCCCATTCATTTGAATGGACTCCCGTGCCCCGTGACACACAGGGAAGAAGTCCCTGCACTTCTTCTGAAAACTCAGCCTGCACGGGAACCTTGGTTCCCAGTACGGTTGCTTTTTCCAGTGCGGGTGGCGTGCCATTAGAACTAATGGCACCCACCCGCGGGTCCACATTCCTCTGTGCGGGTGTTGCGGCTACACGGATTTTCGTGCAGATCCGCAGCGGCACCACCCACACAGATGTGAACCAGGGCTGAGTCAGTTCCCAGCAGTCCTGCTGTAAGTCGCTGATTGCTGCCATTACCAGTATAAAAAAAAAATTCCAGTATATATACCACCATTTGTAGATGCTATAATTTTCATGTAAACCAATTCATTTATACGTATTGGTATTTTTTTAGCAAAAACATGTAAAAGAATACGATTTGGCCTAAATTTATGAAGAAATGTGATTTTCTAAATTTTTTTATTGGATATGTTTTATAGCAAAAAGTAAAAATTGATTGTTTCTTTTGTCAATATTGTCGGTCTTTTTTTTTTTTTTATAGCGCAAAAAATGCAGAGGTGATCAAATACCACTGAAAGAAAGCACTATTTGTGGAAAAGAAATTGCATAACTGTCAAATAACTACAGCATTGCATGATCGTGAAATTTTTAGTTAAAATAAAGCAGCACCGTATCGCAAAGAAGGGATGTAAATCTTCTGGAGGGCAAGTGGTTAAAGGAATAAAATGGAATGCGATGAGAATTCTGTCAAAAAAAGAAACAAGAAAAAACAATAGGGTAAATATTATGTTTTGTGCTTGTTTTCTGGAACTTGGTCATTTTTCTGCAAGCTTCAGTCTTTGTTCACATGGGTGTACTTAAGTGCACAGGCAGTCACATTCGTGTTAATTGGGATGCAGGGGCTACAAGGACACAGCTGATGCTCCCAATTTGACATCAGTGTGAGAGCAGGTGTATGCCCCCGAACTTATACTGTCTGTGTTCGGGGGGGGGGGGGCACCTGCACCCTTACAGGTGCTGCTGCATTCCAAGTAACATGAATGGCACTGCCTGCATGCTGGTGCATGGAACACCTATGCATCCTGTGCAGGCAAAAAACAGATATCACATGGGTGTACACTCAAATACGCCCATATGGACAAGACCTTACATTTCACTTATTTTTGGAAACCTGGAAAAGATACTGTATATCAATAATCTGTTTAAAGTATTGTCAAATTCTAGACATGTGATTTAACAAATAGGTGTTTCCAGCCAATTGTCCACTGTGGCTAAGGGCTTGTCCAGACTGGATGCACTGTTCTATTCAGTTCTGGAGTCCAAAAAGGCTTGCCCTTTAGCCTGGGTTTATATATGTGTGGTGCGGTATATCGCATGTGATTCACACAGGAACCGCACTGCATTCCTGTGCAAATCACATGCGATTTGTGTGCGGTGCGATTGGAGCCATACATTTTTTATTCTCTATTCTAAAATGTGCAGGACCCTTTTTTGGGCCCGCACTAGAATCGGATCGCATAGGTATTCACACCTATACGATCCGATTCTGCACATTGCACCACATTTTTCAGACTGATTTTGGGGTGTTGTTAACTTAACATACCCACCCGCAGTGTTATGCATGAACGGGGTGCGATTCTAATGCAGTGCGGAATTCGCACAGAAAATGCTGCAAATTCCGCACCACATCAGTGTGAACCAGGGCTCATGGTGTCAGTGCACACCAACTTTCTGTGTTGTGCGCTGATAAATAAATGAGCTCAATTTTACTGCAACGCACTGCAGTACATCTCCCTATACCGCAGCATAGGTTTTGTATAAGCATAGGAATGTGTCTGTAAAAAATGCAAAATGCATTGCAGCACACACAAAAATGCCTTGGGTATGCACACATTGTGGTGTGAACCTACCCTAAATATCGGGATATATGCCTTCATTACTGAACATGGGTTCTACGGTGCAACACTATGCAATACACAACAAAATAACAAATCCTAATACAGGGGATCTGTCTCTCGTCTAAAAGTAAAAGCTAACCAATCTGTCAACATTTATTATGATTCAAAACAAAATGAATGAAAAGGTTAACAATCTGTGTGTTTATATTACTTATCACAAGCAATTTACACTTCTACAAAACTGTTCTCATAATTGCTGCCAAATCCATCACTTTCTGTAGTAGCTTAAAATCTTATATTTCATTAGTGACACAGGCTTCTGTTGAGTCCCTAGTTAGGTATTAAATTAAATCTAATAATTACCGCCAGAGGTAGATCACACCATTTAGTTACGCTATGTTGAGCCTTAGTAATATATGTATGTTAACTGGAACAGGCTATGGCATCCCCATATCTAGAAAAAATAGAGAGCTATCCCCTTGGGACTTTGTATGGCAAAAAACACAAATACGAAAATATAAAACAATAAATGTTTATCACAAAATATGTTTCGATAAAAATGAATCAAAAGATTCAATAGAGTTGAACTGCAGTTCATAATTCACATTTAGCAAAATATACAATGTGCATGAGACCTGACCGTCTGTGTTACATCAATTGACAAGAGGGCTGACAACCCAAAAAAGCTGAACAATTATATCGTTCAGACATTCCAACGCGTTTCGGAACTCATGTTTCTTTCTTTGATGTGGTACAATCTGTGAGTGTATGAGTAAGCAGCCTCCTCGCACATGCTTTTTAGATGATATTGTGTATTATATCATTTACATTTACTTGATATGTTGCTATGGTTTAGACCTGACATATTTATTCTCTGAAGAAGGAAACATGAGCTCCGAACAGGGGCGGACTGACAACTCATGGGGCCCCCAGGCAATAGGGGATCATGGGGCCCCTGTGTCCTTACTCACCCTCAAACCACACTCAAAAAAGCCTATGAAAGGTACTAGGGGCATCTCATGGGGCCCCCTACTGACCCTGGGCCCTCGGGCAGTGCCCGAGTTCCCAAATGGTCAGTCCGCCCCTGCCCCTTCCTGTCCAGTGGCATTAGCACAGTCTCAGTGCTTTTTATAACCACTGATCACTGTATTAGTGTCACTGGGGATGTCAGTGGCAGTTACCCCTGGTTCACATATATGTAACCATGCGGGCCACGTTTTGCACAGGCACAAGAGCCCATTCATTGTTCAAGCTTTTTTTGGTTATCAGCCCTCTTGTCAGGTCACACAGACGGTAAGGTCTCATGCACATTGTATATTTTGCTAAATGTGAATTATGAATCATTGTACTGGAGGTCATCTCTTTTGATTCATTTTTATCAAAACCTGCCATACAAAGTCCCAGGGGATAGCTCTATATTTTTTCTTGGTATTCATACATGGGATGTGGCAAAAACATCATTAATGGTGGGACATTTTACCAAATTTTCCATTTTTGCATATCTAGAGTTTTGGAGGAAGAATAGAGCAGAAAAGTGAAATCTCTTTTTGTTTTTCAGGGTCTGTATATACTGTACATGTGTGTAGATTATAGAAAGTAGAAATAAATACATTTGACAAATATATTATTTTAGAAAATTTTATACTTAAACCCCCATTTACACCTGAGCATTTTCTGCTTTTTTTCCTACACCTCACTACACTTGACTACGTCTGACCATGTCTGCCTAGGCAGAATCCAATTATTTCTAATGGTCCCTTTTCACACTTGTACACTCTGCCCTATGCTTTATGCTAGCGATCTCCAAACTGATGCCCGAGGGCTGTATGTGGCCATTTGCTTGCCTTTATCAGCCCTTGAGGCATTATTCCTGCCACTGATACAAACATTAGGACATAATTTCTGCCACTGACACCAACAATGGGACATAATTCCTGCCACTGACACCAACAATGGGACATACTGTAATTCCTGCCACTGATATCAATGATGGGGCACTCTTTCTCCCACTGATATTAACTATTTCTCCCCCTAATACCAAAGATGGGACATTGTTTTTTCTCACTGGGCACAATCTGGACCCCCTAAAGTCTGAAGGAGAGTAAAATGGCCCTTTGCTTAGAAAGTCTGGAGACCTCTGCTCTACACCCTACACTCAAAAAAGTAAATTAGCGTTTTCCTTTATCATAGTCAGGCATCTTTGTCTACATAGACTTCAGTGGGAATGCCTGGGAATCACATTTTTACGCCTAAAGAATTCCTCTCCTCCTGCAGAACTGCTCTCCTCCCCTTTCCAATCATTGGAAACAACTCCTGAAGATTGATACACAAAAAAAATGCCTGTAACGTCTGAAAACAAAAAGATTCAAAATCACCAGGAATATGCTCTGCTTACACTCTGCTCAGGTTTAAATGCTGGATAAGTGTCTGCACATAGCCCCCCCTTCCCCAGCAAGTATACTTACCGCGCCACACTCTCATAGTGACCCTACTTCTCCACTAAAGCATCCCCACCTATCTAAGCGGTAGCTCCCACATTTTAATGTCCCTTTAAAGTGCCCTTAAAGTCTTTGTTGCACTGTTTTCCATTACATTACAGCTTTTTCCCAATGCACTGGATGTGTATCCCACTAGATGTATGCGTGTATACTCAAAGTGGTGCATGGCTGAAAGTCTCTGAAAGAACTAAATGAATCCTAAAGAGCAAGAAACTTTTGGTCCGCAGTGAAAATACTTTTGCTCCCCTTACTGCCTGGTAATCCTTTTAAGAGTGAGCTTATACTGTCTGTGAGAGCCAGAGCTGCCAGGCTTTGGAGGATGACATACTATGGTTTTTTTTTTTGCATACTTACCTTTCTTTTATAAACTGTTCTGTTGAACTGCATCTGTTGTTTGCTACATGTCTTGTTCCTCAACTTGGATCAGTCTTTCATATTCAACTGTGGCCTGTCTTTGAATATTTGAATTTGCAACACAATATCAGACTGTCAATCACTGGAGGTGGCTTTTGGTGGGGAGCACCATATCCCTATTGGCTTTCATTATGGCATCAGAGCCTCTAAATGGGTGGTGGGAGGAGAATGACTACAATCTGGTTAGGGTTGCCACCAATACAAGCTTATATGGATAACAAAACTGGTGACAACTGTACCCTGCACTAAGAAACTTCTGGAAAAGCTTAATTAAAATGGAGAACAAAGGTATTGACCGAACACTTTTCCCAACCATTTTAGAAATACCATTGAAGAGTTTGGGCAACGGTCATTGAACATTCTGAACAACTAAAAAAAAATATCATCATGCATATAGATAACAGCAACAAAACCTTGTTGTCGGGAAAACTCATGCTGAGGTGCCTTTAGCTTAGCATACTCTCAAGAATCCAATGCAAAGACAAATCAGCACATATGTGAAACTGTGTTTTGGTCTGCCACTATACTTACAGTATGACGAGACAGGAGGGTATGGAACTGGAATTCCAGGTAACAACTTTCGGCCCTCTGGAGACATAGTTGAAATGTCAAAAAAGAAGGCTGCCCACCTGATGACCCAGATGATGTAGCTATCCCTTTTACCACACCAATCTCATTAACAAGAGTGCCAACCTACCATGAGGACTGAAACATCAAGTCCTATGAGCAAAACAAAACTCAAGCTAAAAATCATTTCCTTTTAACTTTATTATGGCAAAGGTTGTGACATTTACACACAAGCAACTACATTTTAGGAGAAACTGAACCATAACATGGTATGTGGCAGTATATTTACAGGATTATTATATTATTCATTTTTATTACATTATTTATTTTATATTATATAAAATTAGAAATAATATTTTTTTATTTTTTCCTTCATGTGTGTTTTTGCAGGTTGATAATTTATATAAAAGGTAATACACTATTTTGAGTTTATTTCTTTGAGGTACACGAGGAATCTGGAAATATCACGTGGAATTAAGTAGAGAGATACAATATCTGTTTGGAGGTGAAAACACTTTTTGAGCCAATGACCCGGAACAAGCATACTATAGATGACTGCAGATTAGAATTGTCAAACTTACCTATCTTTATACATCCCCATGTTCATTTCAAGGCAGTGACTCAAAAAGCACTGTGACCAAAGCATCCAAGAACGAACTTTCTCAAAAGATTTTGGACCACTCATGCCAAGTATAAACAAACACCTGTTGACACAAGACATACGTTATGCATAAAAAGATTGTGTACTACAGTGTAGTGGCCAACAAACTTTCAAAGTATATTTTTTTGTATGTATAGACTGGTTTTAGGGTTGCTGAAAGTTGATAACTTTACTGTGATATGCTTGGCTCTCCAGTGCAATGTGCTGTAATCCTGGTATGGCAGTATTTGTTCTCATATGTAATCTCAGGGAATGTAAGGGTAGGATAGTGGTTCTTTGTCACATCCTCCATGTTTCCCTCCTCGTTGGGTGCCAAGCAAGGGTAACATGAGAGGCCTACCCCAGGGTGGGTTCTTCTGGGCTATGCAAGGTACCTTATACAGGGTCTTTCCTTTTACTTCACATACATTATTATTAATATACAGGATTTATATAGCGCTAACAGTTTGCTCAGTGCTTTACAATATAACGGGAGACAATACAGCAACAATACAGTTCAATACAAGAGGGATAGGAGGACCCTGCTCCTTGGAGCTTACAATCTAGGAGGGAGGGACTAGTGGTACAAAAGGTAGTAACTGTGGGGGATGGACTGGTAGGAAGAGTAGAAGATTCCATTATTAGCTGAGGGCAGGATAGGCTTCCCTGAAGAGATAGGTTTTCAGAGATCGCCTAAAAGTGAGCAGAGTAGGCGATAATCTGATAAATTGGGGTAGAGAGTTCCAGAGGATGGGGGATGCTCTGGAGAAGTCCTGGAGATGAGCATGGGAGGAGGAGACAAGGGAGATAGAGAGCAGGAGCAGATACATGGGCTAACTTTGCTCTGTACTGTTTTCACCAATTCCCTGGAACAAGGCTGAGGTTGCCATCAGGGAATACTCAACCTTAAGATGGGCCTCTATTCTTAGAGATGAACTTGCACTATGTACATTTACAGCACAACTGTATTCCAGTTGATTCTTGGGTCAACACGTAAATGTACATCTAACCATGATAGCTTGGAAATATGTGGGCAGTGCCGAACACTGACCACCTGTCCAGCGTTTCCCATTGCCGGTTCTGGTAGCAACATGGAACACCGACATGCATATAGTGCGGCATCCAACGTGCACTTGACTTTAACTTCCATACCTATGTACAGGATGGGGACCTCTTCAGTGCAGTTCCACTCCGTTTGCTGTGGTAGCCAAAATGTGGCAAAGGAAGTGCTGACAACATCTCCATCATGGCTAGAGGCAATTCTACCTATAAGAGGCTGCTTACTAACTGTACCTTCTGTTTCTCATGGCAACCACATGTATAACTTGCTATAGAATGACTCTTAATGTGCTGACTTTTCATACCCCTTGTACTAGTGACCAAAGCTGTAAACTAAGGGCAACGTTGTGCTGGTTACTTGCAGTACACAACTTTTAGTAATTTCAGACAGGAAAAGGGGACATTTTCAACGCTTTACTGAATAAAGTGCAACAGTACAAAGTGCAGCATGACACAGTTTTTTCTTAAGTCCTTAATCCCTAATACTACTGAAGCTATGTGCTGTCTTGGCATACCTGCAAAGCTAGAGTTCATGTAATTACAGAGTCCATCAGAAGCATTCTCCATCAGCTGGTATCTTTGGGGAGAACCCCAAGCTCTGACGACTTCACATCTTGGTGACAGATGGTGGCATCCTTGTACTTCTCCCAGGTGCAACTCTCTTCAAGGAACTGGGGAGAAAGGCAGGACCGTAGAAAAGAAGACTAGACAATGGCAACAGCAGTGATGGCCCTTGGATTCAGCCCACTGTCCTCTTTTATACCCACAGGTGATCCCGCCAAAAGCTAAAGAACGGGGAAGGACATTAACCCCTATGCTCCAATCCGGGACAGCACCTACTGTATCTAGCTCATTTCAATCAGGATGGCAGCACTGTGAGAGTTAAGTATCTGGGTTGAGTTTGATTCCATGTTGATTGTCATTAAAGGAATTCTAAAGTTACAGCATACACTTAATTTATTTTTATATTTAATAATTTTTTAACATCAGCATTGTAATAGCAGTACAAACAATAGTAATGTTTGATAATCCAGTACAAGCTTACTTATATTGTGACATCTACCTCTCTGTTGGCCATCTCTTTCCACACCTTCCAGAATTCTCTGCATGCATTGCAACTTCCTCTGTGCTGTTTACATTTAATTTCTAAGGACTACATATCCCATGAAAGAAGTAGGCTAGAAATAATTGAAATACACTGCAGAATGAACATATAATGTATGTGATATACAGTATATTTTTGCATTTTAAATTTGGGTTAGATTTAAAAAAAATTTATTGCTACAAAATGTAAAGAATACTACATTGTTGCTATTTAAGGGAAGATTTCTGACCCAACTAATCTTTCTCCTTAGCCTGCAACATAGATGTAACAATAAATAAAATTCAGACTCTTTTAAAAGCCTTTTAACAACTTCCCGTCAGCCGTATGGATATATGCAGTCCCTTGGCGGGTGGGCTTTCATGCAGAGCGGATGCAAATAAGTGTCCTTAAGTAAACACTTTACTGTGCTGAGAGCATGCGCCCTGCATGCTCAAAGCACAGTAACCAGCGAGTAAAGGAAAGCTTTCCGACAGGGGCGGACTGACCATTTGGAAACTCGGGCACTGCCCGAGGGCCTGGGGTCAGTAGGGGGCCCCATGAGATGCCCATGGTACCTTTTTCATAGGCTTTTTTGAGTTTGGGCAAGGACACAAGGGCCCCATGATCCCCTATTGCCCGGGGGCCCCATGAGTTGTCAGTCCACCCCTGCTTTCCGATCATGTGAATGCCATGACAGTCTATCACAGCATTCACATGATCGGAATGCTTGACTGCTAGCATTTAGAGCAGAAGGCTGTGAACATGGTGGATAGAACTAGGCTCAGTGTCATAAACAAGCAAACATTAAGGGTAGATTTAGACATGTGTCTAAATCTCCCTTTCTTCTGAAGCCCAATCCATGTTCAAATTGCACTTCAGAGGCCACTATTAGGCTGTGAGGAAGTGATGTGACGCCTCCTCACCACCTGTTTTACCCCATTTTTGCTGGAAAACACCCTGCAATCGTGTGCACTATGCTACCCCAATTTCTTCAAGTCTGTGAATGCTACATGTTGGGTAAACATTGCCGCTGGAATGAAGCAAAGTATTGCGACCGCGGCATATAAACACCCCTGTCTGTTGCAATTTGCAGCTTAACAGGGGGGGCAACTGGTAGCCAGACAAAATGCAGCTCAACTGTGCATTTTGCAGCTCTAAATGTAGCCCTAACGACAGGGAAAAGATGCTCCTTGTTCATTTACATTTTAACAATGGTTTTCACAGCGAAGGTCTATAAACCAATATGCTGCATATTTAATGTTTCTATGTTTCGCTCTGCAAGTAAATAAAAAATAAAAAAATGATTGAGCTTGATATCTAGAGGAAGCTGTGATGTAGAAAGATATTGGTGTGAACAGGGAAAGCGAGCCAAGGGATACAGATTTCTGTGAACCTGGCAAAAACGTTGACAGTCATTTAAAGGTGATTTCACTGGCAATATCCATGCATGAGCGACTAGCTGATTGCTGGGGCAGCCTTTCTGAAGAGGTGACTTCCAAAGCTGTCAAAGCCACTTCACTCGACTGAGCTGAGAACCCAAACCTATTGAGTTTGTAATGAATTTCAATTATGGTCAGAGTGTGGAATGCCAAACATTGCTTTGTCCCACTGTGCAATGGGCTAATCAAGGAGGCCTTGAGTCACTTTACAAGGGAACTTCTCCCCCGTGTGACAGAGATCCTCTGTGCTACCTGGGAAACTCAAGACAGGTATTAGATGGGAGACGTGTCTTGTGCATCTTCAGGCAGTGAGACTCATGGTGCCAGCAGAGCAGACCAGTCACAATGATCCTTTTCATCCCAACACCTGGGAGAATGTCTTCTGTGGGTGAGGGTTAGACATGCTAGATAAAGTTCCACATGAACCCCTTTAACTATTCAGTTTATTGGACTGTTGCATCTATTTAACTTTCCATGGGTTAACCAGGCAATTTGAGAACACTGCTAAACATTATCATGACCAATCACAATGCAGTATTGCTGTCACCCTTAGACGGCCTAGGATGGATTTGTTACATTGTTGTCCCTATTGGGTTATTTTAATCACAAAAACATTCTCAGCTCAGGCCTTGCAATTACGAGCTGTGAGGAATTTGATATTTTAAGACTTAAAACAAATGTTTTACAAGCTCTTATCCCATGCCTACTGCTGGATACATGGTGCTGAGCTTTGTCTGTGCCCAGGGTCTCAGGCAATAAGAGAGCCGCTCTCAGCTGATTGCACCTGTATGCAGTTCATCATAAAGCCATCACAAGCTGTCTGGGGATCATACAGTTTAGTTACGGAGGGATACAGTGTGTGGGTGTGTGATGGGGGAGTCCTGTGAGATCAGGCCTCACTCTATATATTAAGGCTATGCATGGCGTATATTGGAATCAGGGAGTGTAGGAAAAGTTCTTAAACTTTTAAAAGACGTTTCCTAAAAAGTCTTTCCTTGATATGCTCTGGACATAACCTCTGGTAATAACATTAATATGTGTGGCATGAGAGACAGAAAAATTTATTAATTCATGAACAACAAACAATATACAACAAGCTCAGACTGTGAGCAACACAAGTATATCATTGAAATTGCAAATGTTAAAAGAGAAATTAACTCGTACACACAAAGCAACTACACATTTACTTACAGAAAGTATTGTTTTACCATGCCTGATTATAATAAATGTTCCATATATAAAATCAAATCTCTCCGTAACTCCAAAGGAATTTGTTATGAGAGAAATACATGACGTTGTCAATGCCATGTATTTCACTCACTGGCCTGCCTCGCCGCTGGCTATCCCCGCTTCAGTCGATCCTGAATACGGCTGCCAGACTCATTCACCTTTCCAACCGCTCCATTTCCGCCACCCCCCTCTGCCAATCCCTCCACTGGCTTCCGATTGCGCAACGGATCAAATTTAAAATCCTAACACTGACGTACAAAGCTGTCCACCATACTGCCCCGAACTACATCACTGACCTAATATCCAAGTACCGCCCAGCACGCACACTCCGCTCCTCACAAGACCTCCTTTTCTCTAGTTCCCTGGTCTCCTCCTCCCATGCCCACCTCCAGGACTTCTCCAGGGTGTCACCCATCCTCTGGAACTCCCTTCCCCAACCCATCAGATTATCACCTACTCTCCTCACCTTTAGGCGTACCCTGAAAACCCATCTCTTCAGGGAAGCCTACCTCACCCCCTGCTAACTTGCTGACCTCCTCCACTCTTCCTACCACTCCATCCCCCACAGCTATCTCCTCCTGTACCACTATCCCGTCCCTTCTAGATTGTAAGCTCGAAAGAGCAGGGCCCTCGATCCCCTCATGTTTTGCATTGTATTGGTATTGTTCTGTCACATGTTCTGTCCCCCTTTGTAATGTACAGCGCTGAGTGAACTATTGGCGCTTTATAAATACTGTATAATAATAATAATAATAATGCCCATCAAAATGTGTTAGTTCCTTAGCTGTTATGCTGATTTTCCAGCTTCATTCTTTTTTACTTCTTTGGGGAAAGTATGGGGGTTGTGGAACTACTAAAGTATCTGTATGTTGCACTGCCCTTTACTGAATGTACTGGCCATGGCAGAATATCTGCCCATACTGCCTGAGTAAAAATGACTGCCCATACTGTCTGTTTTAGAATTACTACTCATGCAGTCTGTGGTGGACTTACTACCCATACTGCCTGTGGTGAAAACACTGTCCATACGATCTGTGGTAGAATTACTGCCCAGGCTACTTGTGGTAGTATTGCTGACCATACTGCCTGCCTTAGAATTAATGCCCATACTGTATGTGTTGAAATTACTGCCCATATTGCTTGTGGTGCAATTACTGACCATACTACCTAAGCAGAGATTACTGCCCATACTGTATGTGGTAAAATTACTGCCCATACTGTATGTGGTAAAATTACTGCCCATACTGTATGTGGTAAAATTACTGCCCATACTGTATGTGTTGAAATTACTGCCCATATTGCCTGTGGTGGAATTACTAACCATACTACCTGAGCAGAGATTACTGCCCATACTGTATGTGGTAAATTACTGCCCATACTGTATGTGGTAAAGTTGTTGCCCGTAATGCCTATTGTAAAATTACTGCCCATATTGCTTGTGGTAAAATTGCTGCCCATATTGCCTGTGGTAAAATTACTGCCCATATTGCTTGTGGTAAAATTGCTGCCCATATTGCCTGTGGTAAAATTACTGCCCATATTGCTTGTGGTAAAATTGCTGCCCATATTGCCTGTAGTAAAATTGCTGCCCATAATTTTTATGTTGGAATTATTGCCCATACAGTCTGTTTTGAAATAACTGCCCATATTGCCTGTGGTCTGTGTTGGAACTAATATACTGTAGTAGAATCCTTGTCTGTACTGTCTGTGGTAGAATTACTGCCTATATTACCTCTGGTAAAATTACTACTCATGCTGTCTGTGGTAGAATAACTACCCATACTGTGTGTAGTTTAATTACTGCCCCTATTGCCTGTGCTGAAATTATTGCTCATATTGCCTTGTTAAAATTACTGCCCATATTGCCTTGTTAAAATTACTGCCCATATTGCCTCTGTTGAAATTAGTGTCCATATTGCCTGTGCTAAAATGACTGCCCATGTTGCCTGTGTTAAAATTACTGGCCATATCGTGTGAGTTTTAATTACTGCCCATATTTCCTGTGGTGGAGTTGCTGCTTATGATGCCTATGGTAAAATTAATGCCCATTGTAGCAATCGTGCACACAGAGATGGATGCAAACCCCCATTTTGGTAAAGGCCTCCATCTTCGATCATTTTCTACTCCCAAATCAGCTTCCCTTATCCAACCTACCTCTCTGTTGAGTGACACGTGGTCCGTAGATGCTGAGTTCAAAAAGGCATCAAGGCCCAGCGGGGGAGCTCATGGCTATAAACCCCAATTAGCCTGGCACCCATATGTCTGCAAGACTCTTGCTGGAGAAGGATCGTAAAGCCATAAACCAATTCCTTCACTGAGTTCAAAGACATTCCAGATAAGCCATAAAGCAGACATCACATTCAAGACCCACTTTCCCCTATGATTACATATCTTGGAATATGAGAGACTTACATAAAAACCAGTCATATATTCAGACCGCTCACTTTAATACAAGTCGCCTGATAGGTTACACCCCCTAGCTGACAGCTACAGGAGAGCAGAAAATGATATCTCCTCAACCATCCCAGCAGGTATGTCATATTTCATATCTAGACGTTCAGCAGATGATTCTGCATATTAATATACTCGTGGATAGAATGTTATATGTATCCGGGGAAAGTTATTGCCCTGATATCAACTTGGGAGGGATTTTGGTCCTAGCTGGGGTCTCCACCTACACCTCCCTCCCCAAATGAGACGATTGATTCTCTGCTTCAGGGAGACACCCTGCTGAGTTGCTAGAAAAGCTGTTATGCTTGGAGCAGAAAGCTGAGCTGAGTTGAGCTAAATTGAAGATTCTCCCTTGTAACATCGGAACCAACTTTGGGAAATAAAGCACCCTTTTGGCTCAGGATACTTGAAAGCTGTTTAAACCAAGGCTTTCGGCAAGTACTTTATCTATCTAAATTCCTTTCTGTTATCTCTTTGCTGTGCTATTGTATATTGGCTACATCTTTTTCTGTAAATATTTTTATTGCACCCTTTTGACCTTTTAGTAATAAATCTTACTTTCTGAAAGTGTTGAACTGTTTCTAAAGCTCTTTAATGCAGACTAAGTACCCCTGCCTCTGAAGAACGCTACTGTGTGTGTGTTTTAAACTTCGGTATATCTCTGCCTGCGGTGACAGTGGTATACCGACGCTTATGCAAACATCCTAGTGCTATTGCTGATATTGCCGAGTTTCCTCTTTCCCTGTACAAAAATGAGGTGGTGGCAGTGTGAAAGGTTAATTGCATAATTAACCTGACCCAGTAACAATCGCTCCCAGGCTGCAGATACATAGATTGTGGTCCATTAGCTGGAAAATCTTTGTGCAGAGTGCAGCTGGGTGTGGCATTGTTACGCACGTGACAGCGCGGTTTTAGATTGGCTAGTCCTTTGGTCACGAGTTTGGTGAGAAGGGCTGGGGTCTAACGCCGCGTTCGTCACACCCATCATTTGTGAGTTGAAATTATTGCCCATATTCTCTGTGTTGGCCTGGCTAAATTTAGTATATAGCTCTGCTGTAGTTAGCTGAGCTTCAAATAATTTTTCAGGTCTGATTGAGTGAATCCCTTAACCACTTGCGAACTGCGCTATAGCCGATTGACGACTACAGCTCGGTTGTCCAGTTCTGAGAGGGAGTCATATGACATCCTCCCAGAACGCACCCTGGGTGCACGCACCTAGCGATCTTCGTGACACAGCTGATCATGTGATGTGGTAAAAGGCCAATCACAGTAGCCTTTTACCACATGATCAGCTGTGTCGAATGACACAGTCGATCACCGGTAAATGCAGTTGCCAGTTATCAGCTGCACTTTCCTCACGCTGTCACAGCATGAGGAAAGTACTGCCGATAACCAGCAATTGTCAGAGGACAGATCGGCACCGATCATCAGGGCACTGATTATCAGTGCCCAGCACCTGTGCCCAGCAGTGCCACCCACAAGTGCGCAGCAGTGCCACCCACCTGCATCCATCAGTGCCTAGTAGTACCATCCACCTGTGCCCAGCAATGCCACCCACAAGTGCGCAGCAGTGCCACCCACCTGCGCCCATCAGTGCCTAGTAGTACCATCCACCTGTGCCCAGCAGTGCCACCCATCAATGCCCAGCAGTGCCCCCCATCAGTGCCACCCATCAGTGCTGCCCAGCAGTGCCACCTATCAGTGCCCATCATTGTTGCATATCAGTGCAGCATCATCAGTGCTGCCTCATCAGTGCCAGCTCATCAGTGCTACCTATCAGTGCCCATCAGTGCTGCCTATCAGTGCCCATCCCGGCAAGAAGGGGATATAAGTGCCCGGTAGGCAAGTGGTTAATATGATGGCTGATTGCTTCTGCTGGCCTCTGGAAGAATGTTCCAGAAATAGTGTGGGAGGATCAATTGCTAGGCTATGAATAGTTATCTGAACCTAGCCAATTGCTCGGAAGCTGACCAAGTACACATGGCTGGGGAGAAGATACATATTTGGGAGGATCTGATCTGAGTTCTCTCTCCTCTGGGGCTCCCTCCCTGGGAGGAAGCATGTGAGTGTGTTCTAAAAAACCTACTGCTACTGGGCCTCAGCAGGTGCCATGTGCCTGAAAGATGCTACTTGTAGAAGCTGGGCTATAGAAAAAAAATCTTCACTGAAGAGTGTTGCAGGGGAGCTGGATAGGAAGTGCCACCTGAACCTTGTGAATAGATGCTTTCACCCAGAGCTCTAGGTACTGAGGTGTTATTTTGAGGGTTAGATACCAAAGATTGCTGAGTAAGAACTGTGCCTTTGGTATCCTGCACCCTCTGCCTCATCCCCACATTTGTTCAAGAGCTGCAGTAAATCTCCAAAAAGACCTCTAGACAGAGCCTTAGTTTGTCGGTGTGCTTCTAGGGCTGAACACATTTGGCTAATGCATCAGTCAAAATCCCTCTACAAGAGTTACATAACAATGTTAAATTCCCATCACAAATAATTTAGGTTTTTGTGAAGGCTAAATACAACACCTTCATAACAGCTTAATATGACCATGCTTGGTCGGAAGTTACTACAAAGATGTGCATGAAGGTATATTTTGTCATTGTCAATACAGGCAGTAATGGGCAGTACTAGATACCTAGGGCAGTACCTAAAATAGTAGGTATATTTCAGTTGCCTAAGAGGGGAGCCACAGAGAAACTTTGATGAAAGAAAAAAATATAATTGGCTGACATCCTGGCAAAATGATAGCTTGTCAAGGTCTAGAGCACGGGTATGTTATATACAGAGATAAAGTCTAAGCAGGTTAGTGTAGTGGAGTGCCTATTTACGCTCCATATCCAGATGCAAGAATAGGCCCCTTTTAATTCCTTTTCCAACAACTCTCTCGGTTTCTGGACATGCCAAGGGTTCTTAGGTTTCCTTTCTCAGCAATTCACTTGATGAGGCAGAGGTAACTAGGCACGTGATCTTCAGCCAGGTGAGAGGCCCTTTACTGTCAGAACCATCATGTGGGGGGCAGCTGGGTCAAAGCCTAATAGCACACAGCTACTCCAAAACACCCTACTACCAGAGTACTGCAGTTTCAGTGGGGGTGGGTGGGTGTGTGCCTTTGGCCTTTGGATACCTCCACTTGTTAATCTGTGTTAAGAAAGCAACACTGGACTTCACTTAGAGGTATGCTGTTATTGGGGAAAACCAATACTTGAGTGTTTTCAACTGTTTCACTGAAATAGTGATTCTTAGCTTGACTATTGGTATAGACTCTTGTAGAGACTATGCTATGCAGTCTCATTACCTTGATTCAACCACAAAAACATTGATGTGAAGAGTCTGTAAGCAGGCGCTTACAGGGCATCCTTGAATATATTAATGCTGTTGTATTAATTGCAAAGATAGATTGGGCTTCCTGGGACACGAAGGGTTAGCTGTGTCTCAGACCTTTTCCAGGTATTTTTGACAGGTCCTCTGGTAGCAATTGCGTTGGTGCTTTGACTCCCTCCCTAGTGGTTGATTCCTCTGGCGCATTCAGGACCAAATGTGCGGCACGGAGACTCCATGAATTTCACCACAGTTACGGGAGAGAGCTAAAGGAGTTAAATTGTAGATGTATAAAGGTCCACACTTAGTGCACGTTGGGACTGAGA
Source organism: Staurois parvus (assembly GCF_062004578.1). Lineage (NCBI taxonomy): Eukaryota > Metazoa > Chordata > Amphibia > Anura > Ranidae > Staurois > Staurois parvus. The sequence continues at coordinate 5,948,950 of NW_028317925.1, read as the reverse complement.
GTGGAGTGACCGGAAAACCAGGCTGGTAGAGCGGGACACAGATGTCCCTCTTGAAATACTGCAGTTAGAACAAAAAGATATGCAGTGTTACAGGAAGAGTGTCTCACAGCATAGGAGCCTCAAAGTAATGTGTAATTGTGCAAGGTAAACAGCTCACTTCTAAACACAGAGTGCCGTCTTAATGTTGATGCCACATGAGCACGGTCCTACCTGGTCCCAGGCATTATTGAGCACATTCATAGAAGAATCCCAACTTGTAAGGGTGAGTTGTCCCCACTAACAAATTCACGTTTGTGCTGCTTTCATAACCTGTTTTTCTATTATTCTGTAATGTATGCTTATTTTTGGTGTCACTCTGAATCTGTTTTGCATTATTGCTTCTAACTTTGCACCGTTTATGTAAATTGAAAGTTACAGTTACTCTATGACCTATTCATTTAGCTGATCACCCATTTTGTCAAATTAACCTGAAAGTTGAAACTAGAATGAAGAAAATTAAACTTCCACATCAATGCTAGGTACACATGGGAATTGGATTTTTGCTCAACCCAGAGGGCTGAACGAAAAAACTTACAGATTGCCGTATTAACACATCTGATGTTAGTGCGATGATCTCCCCTGGTGATCTATTGTGTTCTGACAGGGGGACTGCCCCCCTCCAGAATACACTGATCAGCACTTGCAGCCCCTGGAGTGAGACCGGTTTCTGTTGGACGAGGGGCTTGTACATATGGACCAATAGTTGGCCGGTTCCTGTCAAACCGACCACTTTTGAACAATTTGTGGCCCACGTGTACCCATCTTAAGCAAAATGTCTTTGCCATTTGTGTAGCCTATATTGGTTTTCTTAAGAGTTCCTAGGGACATGAGACTTTTTTCTCAAAGTCATTGAGGGAAGATTTGGAAAAAACTGCTCTACCTGCGCTGATATTCATGTGTAATATTACAAAAAGAAATGTAGGCACACTTCCACATTTCTGGAGAATTTTCAGTTGAGGTTTTCAGTCTCTAATACAGGTTTCTGAAACACATACTGTATATTTCTATTGAGACAATAGCAATGAAATTTATTCTTTGTCCTTATGCTACAAATATTACATTGGTTGTATTGCTCAAAAGTCATATTAAGTGAATCTGTCGGGTTCAATTTGATGAGGGTTCAGTGAAACTTCTTTGAAATTTGGAAAACCTGAACTTACTGGCAAATCCTATTGAATTCTATGGAGGAGGAGTAAATCCTCAGACAAGTCATGGGAGCTGGGAAATGCCATGGGGGACATGTACCACTGCAAAAAGTGGTTTGGAAATATCATACAGTGATGAGAGGTCCTTTTTATGCAGCTTTGGGCAGCAACACTGAAAATACCTAAATCCTTTAAAGTATATGTGTATTCTCACATTCTAAAACAACCCATTAAGTTTATAATAGAAAAGGCTAAACACTTGTGTATCATTTAAAAAAAATAAAAAATATATTTCTTAAGTTTTAGGTGATCACATGATCTCTATTTTCAGCTGCTTAAGAAGCTTAGAGAGCTGGGCGTGGAGAATGCAGGCGGGAGGCTTGGGGGTGCAGGATGCAGAGATCAATGGTTTGCCTATTAGCCTTGAAAACATCTTTCTTAAAGAAAAAGTACAAAGCTGGCTGGAAATATAATTTATCATCAAATTATATTTTTTATATTTCAAAATGTCACTTTTGCTTAAGTACATTGTGGAGATGCGCAGCTTCACAGGCGGGTTTAAGGCATCCCCCAAACATATTATTTAAAGTGGAACTTCACCCCCCATCCCCAATCACCAGTTATGCTGGGTTAAACTCCTCTTCAGCTGGCTACCTGTTGCAGGTTCAGGCAGCCAAGCCCCAATGAAGCTGCAATTCCCCCCTGTCTTTTCTGTGAATGAGCTCCAGCACCCCTGGGATATGTGACGGGAGTTCCCCAAGGGGCTGCAGCACACATGATTTTGGCCTACACCAGAATGGTGGAGGAAGGCAAGGCCACCAGATTACAAAAAAAAAAGACCCTGAAGAAACCTCCTCTAATTATTGTGGGGGTGGGGGGAGGGGTTGGAGTCATTTACCCAAACTTAATTTACAGAGTTCTTTAAAGGAAATGAGAAGTTTTAATGTTTCACTTTAAGCCTCATTAAAAGTTCTCAGTTTGTGGATTGTGTGCAGTGTGCCTACGAATCATACCCAAGCAGATTCGCCCATCATTAGTAGTGTAAAATTGTCCAGAAGCAGTACAATTTTAATGATCAAGGGGAAAGGGTAGTATATATGGACAATATGGGGTTTATTTACTAAAGCTGGTTCACTCAGAATCTCGTGCACTTCTGCACAGAAACCAATCAGCTTACATGTTTTATTGCTAAAGCTTAATTGAACAAGCTGAGGTTAGAAGCTGATTGGCTACCATGCACAGATGCACTAGATTCTGGGTGAACCAGCTTTAGTAAATAAACCCCTATATGTTAACATGCATTATGCCTCTGAAACCTTATATGGGAGTGTTCATTTTTTGGATAACAAATTTGATATATTATAATAAAATTTAGATTTTTATGTAAATATTTTTCTGATGTTTTGTGAATATACAGTGGTTAGACAAAAAAATGGAAACACTACATGATTTGCATGTATAAAAGTGACAACATTGAAAGTGGAAGTGGTGTATCATTCCTTTGCTTCCGCTGTGTGATGAGACACCTAGCTAACAGTCGGGAAGCCTCACTTTCGTCATCCACTGAGTCATGAGGAGTCATGTCAGAGCTTACTGAGCTTCAAAGAGGGCAAATTGTTGGTGCTGGTTAGCTGGTGCCTCTGTGACTGAAGTTGCCAGTTTATTTGCGTTGCAAGGTACAATATCAAAGGTTATGACTGCATATACAATTTCCGGGAAAACGTCGTCTGATAAGCGATTGACATGGTCAACTGACGGAAAGAGAAAAAAGGGCATTGCACAGGATTGTGACCCGGAACCAGAAAACAACGGCTGTGAAAGTGACTTCAGAGCTCAAACTCAGTCCCGTGAAGACAACAAAAAAAAAATTCCTGCTGCAAGGTAATATCATAATATGATAGTATGTGTCACATGCTAGCACATTACGAAATACTTACCTTAAAATGTAGCCCTCCCACAGTGTACTGTCACTGCTGACAGGGCTTCCATCTTCACCTGGTCTTCCATGTTCACAGGCTCCAACCATTTGAATGGCTGAGCTGCATTAATGTCACTCCTGCACAGGGTTGTGGATAAGGGGGTACCACCAGTCCTCCTGTATGGGGCTCAGGCCAGCGAGGGGGCCCAGGCAGTTGGGTTAATCAGATGTGGCAGGGAGGGTGATCGGCATAGTGGTGGGGGGTTAATTACGATTCTGCGACTGAACTCAGTGATGTGCAAACTTTTTGCTCTATTTCAAATTTCAGTATTTTTGGTTTGATTACATTATGGAATTACATTTATTATTATATTATTATTTTTTTATAATTATTTATAATTATTTATTATATTATAATTTATGATTTTGTGTTTCAAACTTGATCATACCCAGGATGTTTGCTACCCTCTTGTTTGGACAGATTTAAGTGAGTTATCCCAAGAATTACAGGACTACAATATAAAACAACAAATTTCCATGCAAAACAATGTACCACTTTGACATTCAAAAATATTGATATAATTAGACCGCTGGGGAGGTTAAATCAAATTCATTATGGCAAAATTTTGCTTAGATGTCCCAATTTTTACCAATGTGTAGTGATGCAAATTGTTCTTAATTTCCGTAATCCTTAGTAATGAATAAGGTTCCGGAGAAGGAGTCTTACTAGAATACCTAGAATCCAGAATGATTTCTCAGGGCTACAAATAATTGGCTTCTAATGGGATGCAATATAGGGATTCTAGGACAGTCTTTATTACCTTTATAACTTTTTATTTTGTGTAGTTGAGAATACTTTACAAAGTTTAATTTGGGTTTTTTATAGATGTAGTAGAGGATAGCTTAGGTGACTGTGTTTAAATAAATAAGTAAATATAATAAAATATGCACAAGAGGCATGGAAGGGGATCCTGAGTTTTGGACCACCTCCGTATAACACATTAAATGATTTTATTGGAAGGAAGGGTTAATATTTTGCAGCTTAATTGGTCTTGATAATCATACTGACTGCGTTTTACCGTAGGTCAACACCCAAGTGTTTTCTGCAGTGTTTTGCAGAAACGCAGAACAGTCCATTTAACATGATTTCCTATTGGACGTGTTCACATCTCCGCGTTTTCACCCGGTGTGTTTTTTGGAAAGGGTCATGGACTTTCTTTAACGCAAAAAGTTGCATTTTTGGTTCTATAGACTTCAATGGAAACGCAGCAGAAAAATATGTATTGCATTTTTGCCCTGTTTTTGATGCATTGTAGTAGAGGATAGCTTAGGTGACTGTGTTTAAATAAATAAGTAATATAAAAAAAATTTGCACAAGAGGCATGGAAGGGGATCCTGAGTTTTGGACCACCTCGGTATAACACATTAAATTATTTTATTGGAAGGAAGGGTTAATATTTTGCAGCTTAATTGGTCTTGATAATCATACTGACTGCGTTTTACCGTAGGTCAACACCCAAGTGTTTTCTGCAGTGTTTTGCAGAAACGCAGAACAGTCCATTTAACATGATTTCCTATTGGACGTATTCACATCTCCGCGTTTTCACCCGGTGTGTTTTTTGGAAAGGGTCAGGGACTTCCTTTAACGCAAAAAGTTGCATTTTTGGTTCTATAGACTTCAATGGAAACGCAGCAGAAAAATATGTATTCCATTTTTGCCATGTGTTTGATGCATTTTTGCGTTTTAAATCTGCCTAGCAAGAAGAAAAATTTTTAAAAAGCAAAAAAAAGCATAACGCATCAAAAATGTAAGTGCAAAAACGAAATGCAGAAATGGCTCAAACGCAACCTGTATAGGTGTGAACCTAGCCTAAACAATTCCCCTTGGACAGCCTCTATCCCCCTGTCGAGGATAAAATGACATTTGAGATGTGGCCGCAGGTGGAAGGTTTCACAGTGTCAGCTGACATTTATCTGCTTGTCAAATAAAACTACTTGGATGTTTGAAACATAATTGGAGATTGGCCCGTTTTCTACAGTTGGAAAATTTTTTAACACTTGTGTGTGGGAGGAGTGGCATTCTGACTGTGGATCCAGTACTAAGTAAAAGGCACTTGATTACACCTATATACAGTTTTTTTTCCCCTCAAACTACCAATCAAGAAATTGGGTTTAGCTCTGCTTCCCATTCTTGTATCTGCAGCATAAATCTTAAATGCTAACCCGGTCCTAAACTAATATTTACAGTACTGGCCTTTTACAGTACTATGCTAATATTACATCACATCTACCCCTGAGACATTAGCATCTTGTCAGCTTTAGTTCATGTACTAAGCAACTTTTGTTAACATTTTTTTAATAGGTCTTATTGTTGATATTTGAAATAGAGCACCAAGTTTGTACATCACTGAGTTCAGTCGCAGAATCGTCGCTGTCGTCACTTTCAGTGTCTGACGAATTTCCCCAGGCATCACTATTGCTCAATTCTGCAAGTGATTCTAATTCACTATCGCCGTTTTCTAGCTGGTCTTTGACCTAAAGAGACGCTTTTTTGGATGCCATGGACGTTCTCAAGTTTCCAGGCAGAAAGAACGGTAAAAGTGCAGGCAGGGCACAGGACAAAGCACTAGGGACAAAACTGAGGTGGAATGGTCTGATATAGTAATGTAAACAGATTACAATGTATTGTGTGTATATCATGTTTTTACTTTTTTGAATCTCCTGCCGATTCCGCCCCCTGAGTTGTGACGGTCACAGGGAGGGGAACCCGGAAGACGTTTGCTGGCATTGGCCGGAGGACACAGCAGGAGGACATTGGGGGATCGCAGGACAAGGTAAATTTCACTACAGTGTAATCCCGAGTGTGGCTCGAGGTTACCGCTTTTGATACTGAAATTGAACCCGAGCCACACTTGGGATTACCACTAGGAAGATAAAGTGGTAGTAAACCACAGCTAAAATTAAAAAAAAAATCCCCTGCAAGGTAATGTCGTAATGCGCTAGTATGCATCATATACTAGCACATTATGAAGGACTTACCTTAAAACGAAGCCCTGCAGCGGCATGCTGTCACCGCTGACAGGGCTTCCATCATCACCCAGTCTTCCTTCCAGGTGCACGAGCTCTAGCTGTCTGACTGGCCAAGCCCTGATGACGTCACTCCCGCGCATGCGTGCGGGAGTCCCAGGCCATGGCACAGTGCTCTGCAGGAATGGCACGGGTATGCTGTTCCATCAGAGTGCATGCACGGCTCTCAAAAAGAGCGAATATCTCCTAAAACTGTGCACATTTAGGAGATAATCATTTTACCTACAGGTAAACTTTAATATAAGCTAACCTGTAGGTAAAGGTATAAAAAAAGTTTACTCCCACTTTAATAAAGAAAGTCGAATTAAGGGGTGTTTTTTCAGTGTCAAATTGGCTTTAAATTGTATTCTATGTTTTATGAAAGCTCTTTCACAGCTCTTGGGAGCTTTTACCTTTTTAATAAAAAAAAAGATTTTTACTTTTTTATTATTTTTTGAGCAGTTGTAAAGAAAATTATTTCTTCCTAATTGCACTTCAGTTGCAGCTGTTGTCGGCATAGGTTTGTTTATCAGCAAAGCCATATGATCCCCATCTGAATCCTGACCAGGTGACAGTGTTAGAAAACAAAGTCATGTGATTTTTTTTTTTGCCTAAGCAGTTTGCATGTTGAAATTTGAGACTAATTTCAACTGAATTTTAGCAAAGCCATTTTAAATCTTTTTAAAGCTGAACTCCGAAGAAAGTAAAAATCCTCCCTTGCAGTGGGGCTGCCCCTGCATTACAAGGGTAAACATTTGTTTAATTCTAAGGGACTTGGTAAAGCAGTTTTTTCCGCTCCCACAGGCTCCCGTCATACTACTAGAACATCTCTTTTCCCTTCTGCTCCAGTGGTCATAGGTCCTCTGACATCAAGTACTATGCAGGGCCCTTAGCCCTGCATTGGTTGTGAAGATTATTATTATTATACAGGATTTATATAGCGCCAACAGTTTGCTCAGCGCTTTACAATATAACGGGAGACAATACAGCAACAATACAGTTCAATACAAGAGGGATAGAAGGGCCCTGCTCCTTGGAGCTTACAATCTAGATGCTGAGCAACAGTCTACCACTGGAGCGTAGAGGAGAACAAGGGAGCCCTCCTATATGGACATTTTATCATTGCAATGTGGAGCAGCCCCACTGCCAGAAATTATTTTCCCTGGAGATAAGCTTTAAATGTACAGTTTTTATTAAAATAATATCTGTTTATCCTGCTGTGAAAAGTCCCTGTTAGTCTAGGTTCACACCTATGCAGGTTGCGTTTTAAGCATTTCTGCATTGCGTTTTGCATTTTTGCACTTGTGTTTTGCAGCGTTTTTGATGCACTTTGCATTTTTTTTTACATTTTTCTTGTTGCTAGGCAGATTTTAAATGCAAAATGCATCAAAAATGCAGCAAAAACACAATGCATGCTTTTCTGCAGCATTCCAATTGAAGTCTATAGAACCAAAAATGCAATGTTTTGCATTCAAAAAAGTCTCTGACCCTTTCCAAAAAACGTACCAGGTGAAAACGCGGAGATGTGAACCTGTCCCATAGGAAATCATGTTAAATGGACTATACTGTGTTGCTGAAAAATGCTGCAGAAAGCGCTTAGGTGTGAACCTAGGGTGAGGGCCAGTTCACACTACATGCGTTTCAGTAGCTTTTTTTCTGCATCCAAAATGCACAGAAAGTAGGTTATATGGTTGTCAATGTCATAGTTCACATCAGTGCTTGCAGTTCTGGTGCGTTCCAGTTGCAGAAAAAGAAACATGCTTCATTTTTTCTGCACAAAACTGTACTGGAAAGCGGTAAAATGCACCGGAATGCACCAAAATGCACCGGAACGCACCAAAATGCACTGCAATGCACATGCCCTCGAATGCACACGCCCTCAAATGCATTTTATACTCGACAAGGAGACAGCCCTATTCATGTTGTGTTTGAGCCGTTTCTGCATTGCGTTTTGCGTTTTTACACTTGCATTTTTTATGTGTTTTTAATGTGTTTTTGATGCGTTTTTTAATTTTTTTTAATTTTTCTTCTTGCTAGGCAGATTTAAAACGCATCAAAAATGCATCCAGACACGGCAAAAATGCAGCAGAAATGCAATACATGCTTTTCTGCAGCATTTCCATTGATGTCTATAGAACCAAAAATGCAACTTTTTGCATTGAAAAAAGTCCCTGACCCTTTCCAAAAAACACACTGGGTGAAAATGCAGAGATGTGAACATGTCCCACAAGAAATCATGTTAAATGGACTGTACTGAGTTTCTGCAAAACGCTGCAGAAAACGCTTAGGTGTGAACCTAGGGTGAGGGCCAGTTCACACTACATGCATTTCAGTAGCTTTTTTTCTGCATCCAAAATGCACAGAAAGTAGGTTATATGGTTGTCAATGTCATAGTATACATCAGTGCTGGCAGTGCCAGTACGTTCCAGAAAAAAAAGTAGAACATGGTGCATTTTTTCTGCACAAAACTGTACTGGAACACGGTAAAACGCACAAGAACGCACCAAAGCGCACTGCCCATATTTAAATTGGAGAAAAAGAGTGGAAAAATTAAATGGTATGCATAAAAATGCACTGGAACGCATCAAGAATGCACCGGAACTTACCAAATTTTTTTTCAATGCAAAAAGTTGCATTTTGGTTCTATAGACATCAATGGAAACGCTGCAGAAAAGCATGTATTGCATTTCCGTTGCGTTTTTCCCATGTATTGATGCATTTTTGATGGGTTTTAAATCTGCCCAGCAAGAAGAAAAATTAAAAAAAACGAAAAAACGCATCAAAAACGCACATGTATCTGGACTGCATTTCTGTAGTGTGAACCAGCCCTTAACCACTTGCCGTCCGCCTGCTGTTTTTAAACGGCAGGACAGGGGCACTCCAGGAGCGGGTTGCCGTTCATAAACGGCACCCGCTATTTCTAGTTGTGCGCGCTTCCTGGGAAACACTGATCTCTGTATGAGGTCCCGATCATGTGATCACTGATTGGCCAATCAGTGATCACATGCAAAATAGTAAGCAAGATGTCACTTGTGACATCATTGCTTACTACGTGTGAAATCTGTGAATGATCACAGAGGTCACATGGTACAAGGTTATTCACAACAGCCTTGTACCATTTGACAAGCTCTGACCAATCACAGCTCACACAGTATTTCTCAATGGTTGCAAGAATGCAGACAGAGAGAAAGAGAAATTATTGCTTTTACATCCTATATGGGTATAAAAGCAATCACTGTAAAAAAAAAAAAAAAATCTTCATCACTCCCCACAAGTAGTACAGTGTCACCACGATGACACTGTACTGTTAGGGTGACAGTATGTAAAAAAAAACATAAATAATAATATAAAAAAATTAAATAAAAATTTTAAAAAGTTTTTTAAAAATTATAATTTTTGGTTATAAACTAATTTGGCGTATTTTTTTTTTTACTAAAAAGATAACGGAATAAATTTTGGCCAAGATTTATGATGAAATATTATTTATTTGCAAAAGTTTATAAGAAAAACACTTTTTTTCTAAATTTTTGGACATTTTCATTTACATAGCAAAAAAAATAAAAATCCCAGCGGTGAATAAATACCACCAAAATAAAGCTTTACCTGTCTCAAAAAAATGGTAAAAAATTCATATGGGTACAGTGTTGCATGACCGCGCAATTGTCATTCAAAGTGTGATAGCGCTGAAAGCTGAAAATTGGCCTGGACAGGAAGGGGGTACAAGTGTCCGGACAGGAAGTGGTTAAAGAGTGTGGCAGCGCAGGCAAGGGAAAACTACTCACTCTTTTTTTTTTTTTTGCAAGTAGACCTGATTGTATTTTTTTGTTTTTTACTGGTAGGGTCGCTTTCAGATACTTCCTGTTATAGAGTGACAATAATCCGTTCCTGTCTGCCAGTTGCTCTCCTGCATTGTTAATGTGTCACATGTGCTTCTGGTGGATGCTATGGGTAGCTGTGCTGATGCTCAAGGCAAATTTACCATTGAGCAAGCTACCACTGGAGTGTATGTAGACAGGAGAAACTGGATGAGATCAACAGCACTGAGATGCAGAAAATTGATGAAAAAAAGATGAACATTTTTTGAAAAAAACAAAACATGGTAGTTGTTTATGCAACAAAATGCTTTAGCAAAATAAATGTCATCCATCTACTTCAACAAAACTAATCACTCAAAACACAACAAATACCTTCTGAAGCATAACATTATATAGTGTCTGTGAAGGCAACTAGCACATTTATGTACAGCAAGGTGTGAGCCTAGAAGCACTTGGAAATAGGAGTTTCCTTTCTACGCACGTTGCAGCTGAGTCAAATCAATTCTGCTGAAAGTTTGGGGATGGTCCCTTAGCTACAGAGTCTCAGTAATCCCTCAGTAAAGGCGATGTAAAGTGATCCCTTTGGAAATTCATGTGTATGAAATTAGGTATAATCTGCATGGTAAAAACCCAAGTTTTTGGTCTAAATGTAGTTGTACAATATTTGTGCAGATGGCCGTATTGTGCGGCACCCTTTATAGCACGAGTTTATATCTTTCTTTTTACAAATGCTGTCATTCTGTAAAGTTTAACTCATTTACCAGCCATCTGATGCATCTTTGTAAATGCGGTCCTTAAGAAAACAATTATAGGAAAATAATCTGATAAAATAATAACTGAGGTTGTATAAATTTTCTCTTTTCTTTCACCTTCAACAGTTCATTCAGTTGTAACCCTCTGACTTCTGTCTAACCCTTTTTGAGACCAGCTCTCTGGAATATTTATGTATTTATTTCAGGTACTTATATAGCACCGTCAATTTACACAGCGCTTTACATATATATTGTACATTCACATCAGTCCCTAACCCTCAAGGGGTGTACAATCTAAAGTCCCTAACTTACATTCTTACATACACATTTTAGGGCCAATTTAGACAGGAGCCAATTAACCTACCAGCATGTCTTCGGAGTGTGGAAGGAAACCAGAGTACCCAGAGGAAACCCACACAGGCACAGGGAGAACAGGCGAACTCCAGGCAGGAGGTGCCATGGCTGGGATTCAAAGAAATGACTCTAGTACTGCCAGGTGGAAGTGCTAACCATTTCGCCACTGTGCTGCCCAGTCACTGCTGCTGTTCCATTAAAGTCAGCATGTACAATGCAATATTGTTATATTGAATAAATATTCAATCTGAAAATTAGGCCACTCTCGCAATAATTATTTAGCAGTACTCCATAAATAGATTAACTCATTAGCAGTTTCCTGTAAGAATTGTGCAACCCTTCAGAAAAATAGAGCGCTAATATACACACTATAGAACATTTATAAAATATGCAAATTATCAATTCACTTCACAAACTAGAAAGAATGTGAATTTTACAGTTTTGCCAAAGCAAAAATTTTCACTTTTAGTCATTGGGCTACATGGGTGAAATTTGCTTTAAGAAGTCTACTCTTTTAGTAACATTATTTAGTGGATGTGTTTTGGGCGTAATTGAAGAAAGTTTTCAAAGGTTTCAATTTGTGTTTTTTTTTTTCCTTTTTTGTGTGTTTGATTGTTATTTGTGTACTGTTGATTTTACTGTCTATTCTGTGAAAAAAGTAAATAATGAGGGTAATGAGCTCTTTCAGCGTTACCTATAATGCTTCCACCTCCCCCTCACTCCCCCTCTCTGTTGGGGTCCCTCAAGGCTCCGTCCTCAGGCCCCTTCTCTTCTCCATCTACACCTCCTCCCTTAGCCAATTCATACACTCTCACGGCTTCAACTACCACCTATATGCCGATGACACACAAATCTATCTCTCAACCCCCCACCTCACCCCCTCAGTCTCTGCCCGAATCACACACCTACTGAGCGACATATCAGACTGGATTTCGCTCCACTTCCTTAAACTGAACCTCTCCAAAACCGAGTTTCTTGTCTTCCCCCCAAGCACGGACACCACCCCCCATTGACTTCTCCATCACATCCAATAACGCCACCATCAAACCTGCCCCGCAGGCCAGAGTACTTGGTGTCATTCTGGACTCCAACCTATCCTTCCAGCCCCAAGTCCAATCTTTAACAAGCTTGTGCAGGCTCCACCTCCACAACATCGCCAAAATCCGCACGTTCCTAACCCCAGAAACCACTAAACAGCTCATCCACTCCCTCATCATATCATGACTCGACTACTGCAACTCCCTCCTCACTGGCCTACCTCGCTGCTGGCTATCCCCTCTTCAGTTGATCCTGAATACGGCTGCCAGACTCATTCACCTTTCCAACCGCTCCATTTCCGCCACCCCCCTCTGCCAATCCCTCCACTGGCTTCCGATTGCGCAACGGATCAAATTCAAAATCCTAACACTGACGTACAAAGCCGTCCACCATACTGCCCCAAATTACATCACCGACCTAATATCCAAGTACCACCCAGCACACACACTCCGCTCCTCACAAGACCTCCTCTCTAGTTCCCTGGTCTCCTCCTCCCATGCCCGCCTCCAGGACTTCTCCAGGGTGTCACCCATCCTCTGGAACTCCCTGCCCCAACCCATCAGATTATCACCTACTCTCCTCTCCTTTAGGCGCACCCTGAAAACCCATCTCTTCAGGGAAGCCTACCCCACCCCCTGCTAACTTGCCGACCTCCTCCACTCTTCCTACCACTCCATCCCCCACAGCTATCTCCTCCTGTGCCACCATCCCCTTCCTCCTAGATTGTAAGCTCGAAAGAGCAGGGCCCTCGATCCCCTCATGTTTTGCATTGTATTGTTGTTGTTCTGTCACATGTTCTGTCCCCCTTTGTAATTTACAGCACTGAGCGAACTATTGGCGCTTTATAAATACTGTATAATAATAATAATAATAATGAGAGACCACAAGAACAAGTCCAGAACAGTTAAAATGAGCTTCCGTAACCCTCAGAAGCCACTTAAAATAATTTGCACCCTTAAAACCTATTTCCTAAACTGTGGTGACTTACTCACCTAAGTTTGCCATCCAGGTCTCTCACTGGCGCTGTTTCCAGGTGAAGGAGACCAGTTATTAAGCCATGAAGATGTCCCACACAGTACCCTCTTGCCAACATTACTGCTGAGACTGCTCTTCTGGATTCTGAGGGAACCCCGCTACTGGACCTCCAACCGGAAGTGTGAACATATAAGTAGTGAACATATAAGCAGTGGACATGCACATCTAAAAAAGGACCTCTTCTTTTGTACACAAAAGAAGAGAGAAAATTGGAGACCGAAATGCATGCGACTAAGAACATAGGTGAGTTAGAGGGCCATTATGTAGATTTTTTTCTATGACAGTGATTATTTACAGAGGTATTATTACAGGTATTTACCTAGCACCATCAATTTACACAGTGATTTACATATACATTGTACATCCACATCAGTCAATCACCCTGAAGGAATGTACAATCTAAGGTCCCTAACTCACATTCATACTAGGGCCAATTTAGATTGGAGCCAGTCAACTTACCAGCTTATCTTTGGAGTATGGGAGGAAACCCATGCAGGCTCAGGGAGAACATGCAAACTCCAGGTAGGTAGTGTTGTGGTTGGGATTTGAACCAACGACCCTAGAGCTTCCAGTTACCCACTTAGGCACTGTTCTGGGGTAGGTTAAATGTGCATGTGTGTTTAAGTTGAGGAGGTTTAAATTTCACCTACATTTAGATATTTCAATTAAGTTTCACAGTTTTGCTGACAGTTTGTGGGAAATAAAAGCCTTTAGTTCTGTTCATCCCTATTCATAGCTCTGTTTAATCTACTTACCTAAACAATATAGATAATTCAGCTCTGGCCCTGGAGTCATGAAACAGACCCTAAACTCCAGAGCTAAACCATTGCCATCCCTACAGTACTGGAGTATGATGATTGCCCTATGTGACATCAGAACAGTTTTACTGAAAGGGCATACCTTAACACCCCAGAAATTGATTCCGGAGGCAGAGGTGGGATGACAGGGGACCACTGATATAGAAGGAGTGATGTATCCCCCTATACTCAGAGCAGTATTAAAGAAAGAAAATGAATACTTAACCAGTTCCCAACCACGCTATAGCTGAATGACAGCTACAGCGCAGTTGTGTAATCCTGGGACGATGTCCATGGACATCATTCCAGAACATGCCCCCTTGCATGCCCCCTACAAACACAGGATATGGTAAACGCCCAATCACGGTGGCCTTTGCCACGTGATCAGCTGTGTCCAATGACACAGCAGATCACCAGGTAAAAACAGTTGCCGGTTATCAGCTGCACTTTCCTCATGCTGTCACAGCGTGAGGAAAGTACTGCCAAGAACCGGCAATAGTCAGGGGATCGGCACTGATCATCAGGGCACTGATGATCAGTGCCACCCACCTGTGCCCTGCAGTGCCACCCACCTGTGCCCTGCAGTGCCACCCACCTGTGCCCATCAGTGCTGCCCAGCAGTGCCACCCATCAGTGCCCAGCAGTGTTGCCCATCAGTGCCACCCATCAGGTCCCAGCGTTTCCACCCATCAGTGCAGCATCATCAGTGCTGCTCATCAGTGCTGTCTATTAGTGCAGCATCATCAGTGCCACCTATCAATGCCACCTATCAGTGCCCATCGGTGCTGCCTATCAGTGCAGCCTCATCAACGCACATCAGTGATGGAGAAAAATTACCTGCCTGCAAAATGTTATAATAGAAACAAAGGAAAACTTTTTTTTTCACATTTTTTTCTCCATTTTTGTTTATAGCGCAAAAAATAAAACATCCAGTGGCGAGTAAATACCACCAAAAGAAATTTCTATTTGTATGAAAAAATTATAAAAATTTTCATATGGATACAATGTTGCATGACCGTGCAATTGTCATTCAAAGTGTGACAGCACTGAAAGCTGAAAATTGGCCTGGGCAGGAAGGGGGTATAAGTGCCCGGCAGGCAAGTGGTTAAAGTGTACCTGTGCCCGTACTATGGACAATAAACTATTTACACAGAGCTGTAAAGCTAGCCATCCCTAACCTCTGCTGCTTGTAAACACTTGACCTCCAGAAGGTTTTATCCCCTTCATGACCAGGTCATTTTGTTTTGCTATTCAGCAGTGTGCTAATTTAACTGGCAATTGCTCAGTCATGCAACACTGTAACCAAATTAAACTTTTATATCATTTGTTTTACACAAATAGGGCTTTCTTTTGGTGGTATTTATTCACAGGGGTGGCTCTAGCCTAAAATTTTTGGGGGTGCTGTGCAGATGCTAGAAGCATAAGTGGGGGAGCTGATGTGGCGTACATAGCCACACTGGCTTGTGCACATGGGCGTGGCCAAAAGGTGGGTGTACCACAATGGGCGTGGTCAAAACAAGTGCTTCTTCACCTCTTGCACCTTCACACCTCAAATCAGCCAAAATTTCTACACCTTCACACCTCAGTTCCTGCACCTTCAGATCCCAGATCAGCCCCAATGAATGCAGCTTCAGGCAGCATAACCCCCCCAGTTATTGCACCTTCAGACCCCAGATCCAGCCTGATGATATATGGTTTATCAGGATGCAAATAACCCTCAATGCACACCTACACACACACTTTAAACCTCAGATCAGCCCTAGTACTTGAATGTATGCAAATTTCCAGGTGATGCGCATATAAAAGCAGCAGCTGCAATAGGGGCATCCCTCTATCTCCTTACCCATTCACAAAAGGCCTTGTACATTTTTTGACAGAATATAACGTGTTCTGTGAATGAAGGAAGAGAGCTCATGCTGCATCCACATATTTTCCATTCTCTATTCATAGAACACCTTGTATTCACCATGGGCAAGGAGATAGGAGTAAGCAGTAATGACACTGTCATAGCTGCTACTTTTATCCCCGCAGCACTACCTTCTTTTACAAAATTCTTCTTCTACTTCATAATAGGGCTTAAGTTACTGCACTTGTGCATTTTTTAAAATGACAGGTTCCAAAAAAAATGAGGTGCAGTTCACAATGCATTTTGGTGTGAACTGGCCCCTATTGTTTTCTAAAATCAATAGTTACCAATAGAAGTTCTAAAGTGGTAGTTTCTCCTATTGCTAACTACTGCTTCACAACAGGGTTTTATACTACTACTTTGGGACTCCATACCGCTTCAGGTTCAATAAGAGCACACAGTGATGTGGGGGGAACTAAAGCAAGTGGGCGAGAACCACCAATATAGCTTTCTATGTAGGTGGGCGGGGCTAAAGCAAGCAGGCAGGATCCATCAGTGCTGTGTTCTATGTAGGTGGGTGGAGCTGAAGCGGGTGGGATCCATCAGTGCTGCTTTCCATGAAGGCGGGAGTTTGCTGAAGCAGGTGGGCACCAGTGCAGTACAACATCATCTTATGACTGGTGATAAAGGTTACTGACTGGTGACAATATGTAAAATAAACAAAAAAAGAAATAGTTTTTAATTCAATCTTTTTAAGATTTGTTTCTTTTTTTAACATTTTTTCTTTTTTTGCATTTTGTTTTACATACTGTCATCATAGTAGTTCAGTGTCACCATAGTGACACTGTACTACTCTTGGGGGGGATCAACGTTTTTTTTTTACACTGTTATTGCTTATGACAGTGATCATCACACAACAGTGTGAACGCAGCTATAAAGCGCTTTTATTCTTTGTTCAAAATATACAAATATTGTAGTGTGCATAATCTGGGCACAGGTTCTCTATAAAGGATAACAGTATATTTATTCCTATGGCGATGCTGTCTACTATTGGTCCTAAAGATAGGCATCCTCTTCATAGGAATGATTTTAATTTTGTTCGCACAGAAGTAGGCCTAGTCTAGAAAATTTGCATCAGTCCTGGGTCACGTGGTATAAATCTGGCAGAAGCATGGGCAGCGAGTATACCAGGTGGGTGCTGGAGGTCAAATTATATTGAATTATTCTTTGATAGCTAATGGCAACTGATGATTTAATAAAAAGTCCCCTACCTTACCAATTTTTCAGTGCTGGGGTGTGCATTCCATAGCAAACAAAGCTTGTTTGTAAATTCAGTACATATACAGTGGGGCAAAAAAGTATTTAGTCAGCCACCAATTGTGCAAGTTCTCCCACTTAAAAAGATGAGAGAGACCTGTAATTGGCATCATAGGTAGACCTCAACTATGAGAGACAAAATGAGAAAAAAAATCCAGACAATCACATTGGCTGATTTGGAAAGAATTTATTTGCAAATTATGGTGGAAAATAAGTATTTGGTCAATATCAAAAGTTCATCTCAATACTTTGTTATATATCCTTTGTTGGCAATGACAGAGGTCAAACGTTTCCTGTAAGTCTTCACAAGTCTTCTACATGGATCAGTCGTCCTGGTCCCTTTGCGGAGAAACAGCCCCAAAGCATGATGTTGCCATCTCCATGCTTCACAGTAGGTATGGTGTTCTTTGGATGCAACTCAGCATTCTCTCTCCTCCAAACACGACGAGTTGTGTTTCTAACAAACAGTTCTATTTTGGTTTCATCTGACCATATGACATTCTCCCAATCCTCTTCTGGATCATCCAAATGCTCTCTAGCAAACTTCAGACGGGCCTGGACATGTACTGGCTTAAGCAGGGGGACACGTCTGGCACTGCAGGATCTGAGTCCCTGGTGGCGTAGTGTGTTACTGATGGTAGCCTTTGTTACGTTGGTCCCAGCTCTCTGCAGGTCATTCACTAGGTCCCCCCGTGTGGTCCTGGGATTTTTGCTCGCCGTTCTTGTGATCATTTTGACCCCACGGGGTGAGATCTTGCGTGGAGCCCCAGATCGAGGGAGATTATCTTTGGTCTTGAATGTCTTCCATTTTCTAATTATTGCTCCCACAGTTGATTTGTTCACACCAAGCTGCTTGCCTATTGCTGATTCAGTCTTCCCAGCCTGGTGCAGGTCTACAATTTTGTTTCTGGTGTCCTTCGACAGCTCTTCGATCTTCACCATAGTGGAGTTTGGAGTGTGACTGTTTGAGGTTGTGGACAGGTGTCTTTTATACTGATAACAAGTTCAAACAGGTGCCATTGGTACAGGTAATGAGTGCAGGACAGAGGAGCCTCTTAAAGAAGAAGGTACAGGTCTGTGAGAGCCAGAAATCTTGCTTGTTTGTAGGTGACCAAATACTTATTTTCCACCATAATTTGCAAATAAATTCTTTCCAAATCAGCCAATGTGATTGTCTGGATTTTTTTTCTCATTTTGTCTCTCATAGTTGAGGTCTACCTATGATGCCAATTACAGGCCTCTCTCATCTTTTTAAGTGGGAGAACTTGCACAATTGGTGGCTGACTAAATACTTTTTTGTCCCACTGTATGCTCCAGCTAGGGCTATGGATAAGGGGGTACCACCCAGGGGTGGACTGACCATTTGGAAACTCGGTCATTGCCCGAGGGTCCGGGGTCAATAGGGGGCCCCATGAGATGCCCCTGGTACCTTTTTCATAGGCTTTTTTGAGTTTGGGCAAGGACACAGGGGCCCCATGATCCCTATTGCCCGGGGGCCCCATGAATTGTCAGTCCGCCCTTGGTACCACCAATCCTCCTGTATGGAGCCCAGGCCAGCAGGGGGCCCAGGCAGCTGGGTGAACTAGGTGTGGGCAGGAAGGGTGATTGGCACAGCTGGGGGGGGGGGCGGCAATTACTGGAACCGATCCCCTGTATGGCTCTCTCTGCAACAGCTGAAAGCCAGCTGCTTCTCCTCTCCCTCGTGCTGGCTTTCAGCTGCTGTAGAGAGACCCATTCAGGTGACCGGTTTTAGTAATTCCTCCCCAGGTGCACCCACCACCCTCCCTGTGCACCATACATTTCCAGGTCACCCTGAGCGCCCCTACCCCAGCAGTTCTGCCGGCTTCCCACCGGCAGCTGCAAGAATACAATGGGATCCTTCAGGATGGAGAGTGGGGGAAGAGTCCAGTAAACATGTTGCATTTACCAGCTCCTTCCTTTCCTGAATGAACACAATGAATGATCGGTACCAATCATTCACTGTGTTCATTCCTAACTGAAGCACAGTAAACTCTGTTATTGGGGGGAGGCCCTGCAGATTGGCTGTATGGGGTCCCGTGGTTTCTAACAGCAGCCCTGCTGGTAGCCTGTGCACACATGCCTTCAAACATTGTAAGTTCATAGTAAATACTGTAGCAATAAGATGTAGTTATAGACTCATGGTAAATGCATTTAGGACATGGTCTGGTTTCCCACACGCAATCACTGAACTGGCATGAGTGCATATCCTAACAGTAAATCAGCCCCACTGCATCACCAAATGTGCAAAAAGCAGCTACTGATATTCACGCACTAAGACAAAATAATGCTAATTACAAGTGCAGGTTGGATAAATCACAATATCCCCCATAGGAGCTTATAAAACATGATAATAAGCCTGTGTTATTAAATCTCAGTCCTGGGATCAATAATATCTTGAAATGGCCCATTTTTACAGTATATAACAGGTTCCGTATGGAGCCTAGTAATCAGATGAGTATTTCAATGTTAATTTCTGAGATGTTGTCTTTATTTTGTTCAGCATATAATGATTTTTCTGTTTTAGACCACAATTGCTTCCATACATGAGTATGCCATAAATCTTCTGCAGGTGTGTGTGTGATATTTAGACTGAAGTAGTGATTCTGGGACCTTGTTATTGGAGCAATAGGTGTCCTAGCTTTAGTGGTTAAAGTTAAGCTTTGCAGAAAAGGGTCGTTATTTAATGTACATATAAACTTTATGTGCTGTAAAAAGCATTTAACCTTTGTGACCCGCTGCTAGCAGGTTACTAATTATGTAGAAAGAACACATCATTATACTAATCTTCATAGCTTACCCTTCTACGCCAGTCAGCTTACCGAGTGCAGCTCATGGATTGTATACTGGATCAAAGTAGTATGTCTTGTTCATTTTATAAAGACCGGAGCAACTAGATAATTGGTTGATTTTCAATTGGGGTCAAAATTAATTATGAATATTATTTTAAAAATATCTTAACGACTTGTTCTAAAATGTCATATATACTAGACACATGCACATAAATATTTATCTGATACTAGTACATTGCCATTAGGCTCATCATTATACATTTCATACTTGAAAGGAAATCCTGCATCAACTAACATGGAGCCGCACTTCTGTATCATGTATGAAATGCGGTTACGGTAGCCCCTTTTTCTCCAGCAATGTATTATACCATATATTGGAAATTGGTGTGTAATACCGCATACTTGTACAACTGTGGAGGATTGGCAAATGTCAATGTTCAATGCCGAGTTTTGGCGCACAATATATGTCAGGGTGCTATGCACACAGCTGTCTCAGGCATTTTGGTTGTGAGGCTCATTTATGAAAGAGGCCCGCTCTGCATTATATTTTAATTTATACAAACAAATGATAGTGCACATATGGCATCTCTATGAAATCTGTTACCAAGAAAAGAATACTGGAAAGTGCAGCAGCTCACCGATTCTATAAAAGGGTACATTTTCTTAACAGCTTTCTGCCTGGCCTATAACAGACTGACGGCTGAATGCTACCATCCAAAGTGGATGTTCTGGCATGAGCTGTCATCCTCTGTGTCCATTGGACGCAGCAGATGACAAATCAGTGTACCGGGCTGTTGCCGGTACCATGTGATCACTGTGGCCAATCACAACAGATCAAATGGCAATTGTACGCAGTGAATGGCTTCCAAACATAGCCAATGATTGAGTGCTATCAATATGAGTAAATTACAATTACTTTAACAGTTTTCTACCTGGCCTATAATAGACTGATGGCTGAGTGGGAATGCTACTATCCAAGGTGGACACTCTGGCATGAGCTGTCACCTGCTGTGTCCATTTGACACAGCAGATGACAAATTTATTTATGTATTTATTTATTTCAGGCACTTATATAGCGCTGTCAATTTACGCAGCGCTTTACACATATATATTGAACATTCAAATCAGTCCCTAACCCTCAAGGGGTGTACAATCTAAGGTCCCTAACTCACAGTCATTCATACACATACTAGGGACAATTTAGACAGGATCCAATTAACCTACCAGCATGTCTTTGGAGTGTGGGAGGAAACTCGAGTACCTGGAGGAAACCCACACAGGCACAGTGAGAACATGCAAACTCCATGCAGGAGGTGCCATGGTCAGGAATCAAACCCATGACCCATTTACTGCAAGGCAGACGTGCAAACCACTAAGCCACTGTGCCACCCATCAGTGTACCAGACTTTTGCTGATACTATGTAATTCCTGTGACCAATCACAACAGATCAAATGGCAATTGTACACAACGAATGGCTTCCAATCATAGCCGATGATTGTGTACTATTGTGTTGATTTCAGTGGTTGGCTACAGTGATCACATGGTCTACACAGGGCCAATCAAAGTGCATCCGTACCATTTATATCTGTGGCCAATCACAGCTTCACGATAGTACACATTGGATGAATGGATGCCATTCATAAAAAATGGTTGCTGATAACAGTGATTATCACTGTTATAAACAATCATAGTGTGTACAAAAAAAAAAGAAATCCTGATCACCTCCTCAGAGTAGTACAGTGTCACTATGGTAACACTGTACTGCTCTGATCACAGTATGTAAAAACAAATTTTAAACAGTGTGAAAAAAAATAAGTGTCCCTGATCACCTCCAAAGCAGGTATATGATGATATTGGACTGCACTGGTGACAGTATGTGAAAAAACAAATTTTTTTAATTTCTTAATTTTCCAAAAAATTGTGACAAAAAATTATAACGTCAAAAAATCAGCATGCCTCTTACTAAATACGTTTAATTGTCTACTTTCCAAAAAGGGGTCATTTTGGGGGGTATTTGTACTGTCCTGGCATTTTCGGGCATCAAGAAATGTACTGATTGATTTTCAAATATATATATCATAGTTTGTGGACTCTATAATTTTACTACAGACTAAATAATATACACTAATTTGGGTTATTTATACCAAAGAAATGTAGCATTATACTTTTTGGCCTAAATTTATGAAGAAAGATTATTTATTTGCAAAATTTTATAACAGAAATGAAGAGAAATTTTTTTTTCAAAATGTGTTTTTTTTTTTAATTTTTTAGCAAAAATAAAAAAAATTGGTGATTAAATACCACCAAAGGAATGCTCTATGTGTGGGAAAAAAATGTAATTGGTTACAGTGTTGTATGACTGAGAAGTTCCAATTCAAAGTGTGACAGTACTGAAAGCTGAAAATTGTCCTGGGCAAGAAGGGGGTTAACGTGTCTGGTATTGAAATGGTTAATGTAACATTTATACTTTGGAAACAAATGACAATAAAATATTCCATCAAAAGGCTCCCTGTATAGCTGCACTTTAAAAGATAATTTAATTTGCTTGTTATACAGTATTCTATATATTATATTGATTACAAATTAAATGTATTTAGTGCTTCAGGATTATATAACTAATATCTAGTAACATAATTTGTTGCTCCTTTCTTTTAGCTTCCTGCTGACTAAGGCTCCTTCATTTCTATACCATCTTTAACCACTTCAGCTCCGGAAAGTTTTATCCTCTTCATAACCAGGCAATGCAGTACCCAAACAAATTGAAATCATTTTTACACACAAATTGAGCTTTCTTTTGGTGGTATTTGATCATCATTGGGTTTTTTATTTTTTTGCTATATATAAGCAAAAAAAGACCAAAGATTTAAAAAAAAAAAAAACAATATTTTTTTCTTTCTGCTATAAAACACATCCAATTAAAAAAAACAAATTACTTCATACATTTTGGCCAAAATGTATTCTGCTACATGTTTTTGGTAAAAAAAATCCCAATAAGGGTATATAGATTGGTTTGCGTGAAAAGTATAGCATCTACAAACTATGGTATACAGTCATAAAAAGTCAAAAATATTGGCACCCCTGCATTGCTACCACATTTCAGTGCAGCACTTCATCCAGAAAATTGTTGAAATTACAAATGTTTAGGCATTCTCATGTTTACTCATTTTGTCTGTATTGGTATGACACAAAAAAGTGGACACAAATCTGACACATTCCATACAAAATCCCAACAATGGACTGGACAAAATTATTACCACCTTCTCAAAACTGTAAAAATAATTGCATTCCAAGTTTGTGATGCTCCTGTAATTTGTAATTAAACTCACCTGTATCAAATAACAGGTGCTGACAATATAGAAATGACACCAAGAACCAATTAAAATGGTGAAAAATTGACTCAACCTTTCTGTTGTGTGTCTCTGTGTGCCACATGGAGCATGGAGAAGAGAAAAAACAGCAAATAATTGTCTGAGGATTTGAGAACAAAAATTGTGGAAAAGCATGGACAATCTCAAGGTTACAAGTTCATCTCCAGAGATCTTAATGTTCCTGTGTCCACTGTGCAAAACATTGTTAAGAAATGTAAAGCCCATGGCACTGTAGCCAATCTCCCAGGACATGGACAAAAGAGAAAAAATTATCAAAGATTGCAGCGAAGGATTGTTTGAATGGTAGACAAAGAACCTCGATCAACTTCCAGACAAATTCAAGCTGACCTTCAGGCACAGGGTACAACTGTGTCAGCTCACACTATACATCGCCATCTGAATGAAAAGGGATGCTATGGTAGGAGACCCAGGAGGACTCCACTCTCTGACACAGAAACATAAAAAAGCCAGAATGGAATTTGCCAATACTTACCTGAGGAAACCAAAAATCCTTTTGGGAGAATGTGCTGTGGGCAAACTAAACAAAATTACAGCTTTTGTTTAAAGCCCATCATTCTGCTGTTTTCAGAAAAATAAATGAGGCCTTTAAAGAAAAGAATACAGTCCCTACAGTCAAACATGGTGGAGCTTCACTGATGTTTTGGGGTTGCTTTGCTGCTTCAGGCACTGGATGTCTTGACCGTGTGCATGGCCTTATGAAATCTGAGGACTACCAAAGAATTCTGGGGTGCAATGAAGAGTCCAGTGTCAGAATGTCTCAGTCAGAGGTCATGGGTCTTACAGCAGGACAATGACCTAAAAGATCTGGCAAAAATCACCCAGAAATGGTTTTAGAAAAAGCACTGGAGAGGGTATGCTACCAAATATTAAATTGAGGGTGCCAATAATTATGACCAGTCCCTTTTTGGGGTTTTGCGTGGAATGTGTCAGATTTGGTTTTTGGTTTCTCTACTTTTGTGTGCCATACCAATTCAAACAAAAGGAATAAACATGAGAATGCCCAAACATTTGTAATTGCAACAATTTTCTGGATGAAGCGGTGCATTATTTGACAGAAATGCAGGGGTGCCAATATTTTTGCCCATAACTGAGTATATTAAAGTTTTTTTTTCTTTTATACTCCTAATGGCGGTGATCAATGACTTATAATGGGACTACGATAGTGTGGCGGGCAATCTGACACTGGGGGAAAACTGACTAACTGTCACTGACATCACCAGTGACACTAATACACTTATCAGTGCTAATACTATACACTGTCACTGTACTAATGACACTGGCTGGGAATACATCTAGGGCAATCAAGGGGTTAAATGTGTGCCTACCAATGTGTGTGATGAGTGCTGCTTTTACTAACAAATCTCATTGTTTCATATTCCTGCTTTTCAGGAATGAGAAACAAAGGGATCATTCCTTCTGTACAAAGCCCTGTGTTGAATGTCAGCAGGTCCCAGGCATGAATTATTGGCTGGGACTTGCTGACAGACTCCTGCTGTGTACAACCACAGCACGAGTCAACGGGGGAAGGGGTGGTACACATGCACACATCCTATACTTGGAAGCAGGTAGCAAAATACCAGTACACTGCTGTGCCGACACGGGGCGCCTGTTTACAGTACATTGCAGGTGGGCATTCCTGATGCGGTTAAAGAGTAAAATGCATTATACCCCATTTTTATTGTTTTCAATAGAATAGGGTTAGAACATGCTCTCTGGTTTTACTGCTCCCCCTGGCTCCATTAGACATATTTCCCTTCAATTTCCTTTCTGGGGACCTCTTTATACCAGATAAGAAGTAAAAAATCTTCTGTAACAAAAGAGAGAAAAAGACAACAATAAAAAGCCAATTACAAATCATTTCAATAGCACATCAGTATGCAGAGAAGAAAAGTAGCAGAAAGTTTTACTGAAATCCCATAAAACTAACATTTCAAAGGCATGCAGACCTCCTTTATCAAGGTGACGTTACATAGATGATACCTTCTTTATCCAGATAGCGGGATCACATCTGGGCATGATTCCACAAGATAGACAATATTTTCCTTATTTAGCATGGCATCTCCAGTGCCCAAGCACTTGTCTAAAAACTTGACAGTTTCTTAATTTTAAGATTTGTTCTAGGCCCAAGGATAAGAAAATACAAATTGACAATATACTGTATGTAAAAGGTTGTAGAACTTGGTTATCCACAGATGATCTGTATTGTGCCATGTTAGAAGCTTGTGAGAGCGCTGATTACTGTGGAAGGGAGAGTGAGAGAAATTTAGGTATTTCTTCCATGGAAACATACAGTAACTCACTTGGGTTGATTTACTAATACTGGGGAGTGCAAAATGGTGCAATTGTTAACTGCAAAAACAATGGAAGAAAGGGCACACCAGCCTAGTGCATTACCCAAGTATAAAACTTTAATAGAAACACCAAAATATACTCACAAACAATTATGTATCAAAAGCATCATAATCTCAAAGCAATCAGGTCACCAGGTCAACTCCAAAACCTCGAGAAGACCCTCAGATGGCTGACGCGTTTCAAGGGAAATTTCCCTCTTCCTCAGAGCCAGCTGGTCTTCTCAAGGTTTTAGAGTTGACCTGGTGACCTGGTCGCTTTGAGATTGTGTATATTTTGGTGTTTCTGTTAAAGTTTTATACTCAGGTAATGCACTAGGCTGGTGTGCTCTTTCTTCCGTTGTTTACAGCTGGGCTCCCCCCGACCCTTAGAGGGCAGCAAGGCCTGTGCGGGAGATGGATGCCTAAAAACCTGTACTATTCATATCATCCCACAACTCTTGAGCGCAGGAGACTTTCTCTGTTTTTTCCTCTGGTGCTGTTGTGCATGGTAGCCAATCAGCTTCTAACATCAGCTTGTTTAAGTAGGCTTTGACAAAGAAACCCGGAAGCTGATTGGTTTCTCTGCAGAGCTTCACCAGACTTTGCACTCTCCAGTTAATAAATCAACCCCACTGTCTGATCACATAAAAAAGACCTAGCTGGAGCCATGCTCACTGTATAAAGAAATAGAAGCAACTTCTCCATGTCATGTAGTCTGGGAAAGCAATAACTTGCCTTCTAGAAGCTGGGAGTGATATCACTTCCTTCTATTTCACAGACTGGAAATGGCATATTGAGTATGTGCAAAGCATATGAAAATTCAGTGCACTCACACTCTGTAGAGAAGCCCTATGGACCTTGTATGCTGAGCCACAGGACTTTGCTGGGAAACAGTGTATCAGAGGACTACCTTTCCCAGAAGAGTTGGCATGTGGGTGGGTGTAGATATATACAGAATCCCGGGAGACTGGACAGGAAGGGAGTGGGGAGAGAGCTGGAGAGAGGAAGGAGAGAGTGGTGCCAACTGCCAAAGAACCAGACTAGACCGCAGAATCGGAGAGGCAGAAGCAAAGAGGAGCCACTGACTGCTAACATTTCCACCTTGTTCAAAAAGACAGTCTGCCAGGAGGTGACCCAGAGTGCAGTGACTGAAGCAACGCAATGTGAGCCTGGAGAACCTGTGGGGGCCTCTTCCGCTGAGAGACAGCCAGGACCTGCTGGATGCAGGGCCGGTGCTTCCACTAGGCAAACTAGTCAGCCGCCTAGGGCGCACTGCCACCTATCGGCACAGCACAGGCTGGCACCCTCTTTGTGTGGGATGCCACCATGTCATGAATGATCCTTCAGCTGAGGGGAGGGGTGACAGAGGGGAGGAAGAAAGGACAGAGGAAGATGCCTGGTATAGCAGCTCTGCTGCTGCTCCTTGCAGTATTCCTCTCACACTCAGTACCTTACTGGAAGCCGGCTGGTGGCTGCTGATCAGGGTTTAAGCCCTCCTCTTCCCATTCATCAGTGATCCATTACATGTGCAATGTGTCAGTGAGTGATGACATCATCACAATCTCACAGCCTGCTCTTCTAGTGCCTGCTGGGCCTGCTGATCTGTGTCAGTGTTGGTGGTGATGTCTTGTGTCGCATCTATCACTGTGTGGGATCGCTCAATTCAGGTGTTCTCTCTGTGTGTGTGAGCTGGGTTGCCTGCTATCACAGTGTTTTATCTCCCCCCATCGCCTGGGGAATTCCAGCCTGGGATCTGTCAGAGCGTGGATCCATCATCCTTCACTCACTGTCACCCTGCCACTGCCATCCACAGATACAGTCCATCCATAACACTGATTTTATCTTTAATATTGGTGCTGGTGGCATCTTATGGCACTTATTTTTGCAAATAAAAGAAATGTAGCAGTTTCATGGTTTGTTGATTTAATATTTTTTACTCTTTAGAAAAAAAATAGATTTATATTTTTTGCTGGGGGGGTACAAGTAGCTGGTGTTGCCTAGGGCACAAAATAATCTAGCAACGGCCCTGAATGGAAGCCACCGATCGGGTGAGAGAGTCCCACACACCAGTTAAGCAAGGGAACACTAACATTCTCCTTACAAGTGCTTCTTCATCTGCACACAGTTGTGGACATTGCATTCAGTTAACACATGTTGTGGCCTACTTCCCATAGCTGCTACTGTTGAACACATTTGCAGGACAGTCAAATCATCAGAGCTGACCGCAGTGCATGCCTGCAGGCCAGACCACATAAGTGCTCTCTGAACCATTGGCATATCCTCCTAAAAGAACTTCTGCCACCATTGCCATTGGTCACCACATCCCAGTGTAGAGTTGCCCTTTTACCAAGAAGCCCATTTGCCAGTTTACCCCTGTATTTGCCGAAAAGCTGCTTTTTTCCCAGCGCATTAAAGGAGACAACACGCAAGTCAAGTGTCGTTTAAAGGGAAAGTCCTTGTCCTTTCTTCTACCTCTCCTTTGTATCAATTCTGTCAGGAACTATCACCTACATCATCTACATACCCGCCTACTTGTGCACCAACTGGGACCCAGTAAGTGCGCAAAAGAGTCCTCACGGCACTTAAAGGAATATTGACTATTCTGGTCAAAGAGCTCTTTTACCTCAGATTTAAACCTTGCTGTCTGACTCTGAGGGCCCAAAGTGAGCTAGTCCCATTGTTGCTAGTTCTTATTGCTCACTGGGGTTGCCACCACCTCAGGTTGAGGGTATTAGGTTAATTTCTGAAAAGCAGGCCTGCTAACATTGATTGAATGTGTTACGTCTTTGTTTAGAGTTGCTAAGAGTAATTATTACCATCCCAAGTATCAATACCAGTTTGTACTGTTCAACCAAGTTTACATTGAAGATTAATAAAAAACCTCAAATCAGTTTACTATAATTTGTGTGTGTTTATTTTCTGGTGTTCATGTACTCTGGTTAAAGGAATCTTGTGGTGTCAGCAGGGCTTGGGCTTTCAGAGAGGGGTCCAGAACAACACGGAGCCCAAAAATAACTCAGAAACTCCTAAGGGGGTAGTGCTACACATATAAAATGATAGAGCTGTTTTTTTCCTATTGGTGAGAGGCTGGTAACAATGACCAAAGAGTAAACAACTAGACAAACAAAGAAAAAAACTTAAATTAAAAAACAATCTGTGTTTAACTGGTAACTGGGCAGATGGAAACAGACAGGAACATCTACATACAGTATATGAAAAATTATAAAAAATGTAGTTGGCATATTTGTCTTGAATTCTTCCTAAAAAATAGCACGGTATTTTTTATGCCTTAGTGCTCTTGTACATTCAACAAAGAACTTTATCTTCCCAGGATGAGTTCTAGGTCAATGAAGTCTCACAAGAAATGGAGTGAGATTTGTCAACAGCATGCTGTTTGCTGGAGAGAAAGATATACCTGAAAACCTGCAGTTGAAGGATCTCCTAATTTCTGGATAATCCATTCTGTAGATCTGTACTTTCTGAATCTTCTCTGCTGCTCTTGTATATTGGCCCACCAGTCATCAGAAGGGACAGCTCTAACATGACCAACCCTGCCTCTATTAGGTTGGCTGCCTATCCACAGAAACGCAGTGCAGAACATGGCATAGTTTATCGGTAATAGTGAAAAGATCAGCTTCCAGGAACTACAGGTAATACTGATAACTATACCTTTGCCTCTGCTTGCATTTTTATGTCCTCTTTAAGGGAATGAGAGCGAACCATGTGGACAGAGGACCTACTGCTGCCCAAAAGAGGTGAATAGAAGCCACTGATTCCTTGCAGTGAATCATTCTATAGTCATATAAGCTAAAGATATCATATTGCTAGTAACAGTCCTGTATCTATAGGCTCTGTTCAGGAATGCCAGATGGCATGCACAGTCACCAGAATCCATGTAAGTTCCATCCTTCCCTTTCACTGTAAGCAGAATTCTTTTACTCTCTACATCTAAAGAATAATACTGCTCTCTAGGATGTATTTTTTTTCTAAAGACACCTCACTAAATTATAAAAGTGCTATGAATTATTCATATATCAGCTTTATTAGTACAAATCATTAGATTGCTGCTAAACAATGCTATAACTTGTCATTATTGATCATTATATTGCTGCTCAACAATTCTATAATAATAAAATTATTTGGGTCTATTTATGGTCCATGCTTCATATTAATAGTCTATCTTATTTGTTGGAGAAATTACATTATCCAGATTTATTCTTAATTTATGCCAAATTTGGGGGCTGCCATGCCTGACTTGTTCTTAAGGCGTTTGTATAGGTTTGTTTTTTTTACCTAAAATAATAAATATGGTACACTTAAAATGTGCAATACCATTGCACAGAGCAGCCCCAAACCTCCTCTTCTTGGGCCCCGCGCTCGACTCCTTCTCTTCTGTGAGTGCCACCATAGCAAGCTGCCTGCTCTGCCGGCACACCTCCCGGCTTGCTCAAAAGCCAGTCTATAGACACTCACAGCCCGGCTCAGCCTTGCCCTCAGCTCCCTCCTCACAGGATTTGAATGACAGCAGAAGTGAGGAGAGCAACAGAGACCAGCACTGCTGCACACGGGCATAGAGCTTGATTGAGATAGGACTCAGGTAAGTATGTAGGGAGGTGTGTGTGTGAGGGGGGGTGGTACAACTACTGTGGCATTCTTTACCTTAATGCAGTAAACGTCTTACCTTTAGAACCAATTTAAATGTGCTGGTTTTGTTGTCCTGATCTTGACTTCACTACATACCACACTGCCATCATAATTGTAGTGTAGGGACAGCACCCAGTTTCAAGAGGTCTAGAGAGAATTCTCATCTAAGGGATTTCCTAAATAGTTGCTGGCTCAACTGGATGATTGCTGGGGACTCTCAATCATAAATGATGTTGTGACACATGTTGTGGCACACTGTTTAGGAATCTTTGCACTAAGGCAGGCCATAAACCCTGCAAATTTCTTTCCTGCAACCTTCAGGAAAGAACTTTGCTCGATTCCCACATGAACACAGTCAGTGTTGACAGGGGAATCCCTCACACCAAGCTATTGTGTTCTCCTGGTGGCGGGGCGGGGGAAGCTGTCCGGTAGAAGTGATTATTATAACAGCGATAAACGCATGTAAAATCCAGCAGGCTGGTTGTACCAAAGTTGATCAATCGATCAACTTGGGTACATTCAGCCTGCCCATACATGGTTCAAATCTTAGCCGGTTCCTGCTGATTCAAACCGTCTATAGCTGGCATAAGTAGTGAACCCGAAATCAGCATGAAAAACCCCAAACAATGCATATCTGAAAAAAGTGACCAATGCCTGCCCTCATATTTCATCATCCATCCTTACACATTTAGAAGAGGACGGTTTGATTTGCTGAATGCTGTAAACACGTTGGCTACAAAACAGCTGTGTTTCAAAAAAACAATAAAAATGCATAATACAATTAAATTATTCCTAGTATTAAAACAAACTATATTTCTGTTGTTAACTTTTTACTTCTTTTTTAAGTTATTTGTAGAAAAGCTATGGTTTGAAACATTTACAATACACCTATTTCAACTTCAATATTTGAAAGAAGTTGTAGCAGCATAACAAGTTTTTTTTTCCTCATCCTACTGGCGTCTATAAGTAATGTTGATTATTTTCTGTTCTCAACTTTTGGAGTAAAGATTAGGACAGCATAAAGGGAGACTACAAGACGCTTAGGTTTAGTCTCAAGTCAATATGTTATGAAGTTTTGTAACACTTAAAGTACTGCTGAAAAAAAAACATACTATTCTGTGGTCCATCTCTGGCTGAAGTTGTGACAAAAGAGTTAAATTGCTGATCCTGCCACTGAACAAAAACTCAAAGCCATGGAAGGGTGTCATTCATCATCTGGCCTTCCAGGCTGCACATGAGACCCAGCATATACAAACTATTAATCTTCATCGCCTGGCATGACATGTTCTCTCGTGGCTTATTTACTTCCCTGGAGTGGCTTTACCTTCTGTCTGAGCAAATAGCAGAAAAAGGAGACTATTGCAAACATGGGCGCCTTAACATTTGTACAAGCTGAGGTTTCAGAATACATGCTTGGCTGTTTGCTTTGGAGTCCACACAATGCTAGATAAACATTGTATTACATGAGCCTTTCCTGTTGGAGTTGGAGCTATATTGTAGTATGTGGCTTTGGTTGGTATACTCCTTCACTACTTGCACACAGGCAGAGGTGGCTCAAGCTACAAGCAAACCAAGTGGATATTCATTTGTTTGATATGTTATGTATCTTAACCATGTTTCTGCTTGTTATGAAGATATATTGCCAGTAGACTTATCTACTGTACATCCCTGAATGTCTCGACAGTTAATAATACAGATACAATTGCATTTGCCTTATCCTAGCGGTGTCTACTCAAGCTGCAGCTATGTTTAATCAGCTTATATTACTAATCAACAGATGTTATATGTGTAGGGCATCAACTAGTGTTCTTGCAATGGTGTAAAAGCACACTCTCTTTATTTGCAAAAAATGTAGATCAAGTAGTTTTACATTTCCTTTAAACCTAACTTATTAGTAATACAAATGTGTACCGGTTCATGAACAGGCTAATTTAGGCAACATGGTTCTCGGCTTTTGGGGATTCATAACATGCCAGTATGCCCTGCTGTCCAATCAGAATATATCTTAGCCAGATATTTAGTATTTGGCCAGATGTGCAATCTCACTTAATCATGTGGGAAGGCAATCTAAAGGATGATCACAGTGCATGTCAGGAAAAGGGTAGAAGAGCTGAAGAGGGAGTCGATGACAGTTAGTTTGGAGGAGGTAGCATCTGATCATGGACATTTGGAAAAAGACAAAAAGTGAAAACTGATTGTGGGCAATGGAGGGAGGAAAGAGAAGGCAAAAAGATCTCAGCCAGAATGGAAACAGGAAGGAGAAGAGAGATGCTGGTGGGGAGACAGAATCACAACTGATTGCTAACCAGGTATGGAGGGAAGAGATGAATGGAAATTAACAATAGAACTTCAGGAGAGAAGGCAAAACAGGAGTTAGGAATGAGACCTGAAGAAAAGCAGGAGAAGCAGAGCTGATCAGGGTTCTGTGGGAGAGGAGGATGAATATTATCTGATTGTGGACAGGGGACCAAGGAGGCTGAAAGGGAGCTGATTATAGACCATTGGGAGAATAGTTAGAGTGAGAACTGAGTGTTTTTAGAGAGGCAAGAGAAGGCACTGAGGTAGCTAAATATTTCAGAGTAAAGAATTGAAGAGAAGAATGGAAGCTCGTGATGTTCAGCTGGGAAAGGTTGCAGAGCTGGTTGTGAAGAAATTTCATATGTGTTTGGTAGCCTCTACTAGGCCAGCCAGGAGACAATTAGTACAATGTTCAAATGCTAAACAGCACGGAAGAGACAGCATTGCGATTTAATCACAGTACAAAGGAAAGGGGATCAGAGAGTGGGTAGTACTAGGTAGAAAGTTTGGGGTGGAGTGTGGTGTGAAAAGGGGAACACATGATCAGGCTGTAGTTTGGACAATGGGAGTTACTGTAGAGAGAGTGGGGAGAGCTGACAAAGAAAGTACTGTGGACAACAGTGGGAGACCTGCTGAAGTTTCTAAAGACTGAAAACTGTGGTGGGATCTGTGGGGGAGGCTAGTGTAGTTAATGTGAGGAAAACTGTGACACAGGTGTGGATAGCATAAAGCAATGTGGACCCTGGAAAAGGAAAACTTGTATACTGGGGTTCTGTCAAAGTTGTAAGGCGATGGATGTGGTTCTCTGCTACATTAACTAGTATTAAAACATTTCAGTGAAGAAAAAATCTCTATTACAGCCCACAGGTAGCAGGACTGAGCTTTACATGAGCTGAGTAGATTGTTAGAGATGATACCTTAGAACTCTTCATTCTGTACTAAGCCCTAACATGAACCAAGGAGTGGTGATACATGGTGGCAAACCCCTCCAGTGAAAACAGAAATTGCACTGTACTTTTACTTGTATACAGGATAGGATCTGTGATGTTTTCTCCCTTAGGTTGTTAACGTTTTTTTTTAAAATAAGGTAAAAATAGAAAGCTTTGTTTATTTTTCACCCTATACTTACCAAATTTCTAAATTGGGGAAGACCAATTTGCACAAAATACATAGATTTTGGACATGTTTCTGCCCCCTCCATTTATATACCATGAAGAATTATTACTCCGTAAATGATAAACCAACAAGTATTTTTTATAACTATTTTTCCTTTATATTGGCGTTCTAAAATAACAAATGCAATGATTTTTATGGACCAGTGGTCAGGTGCATTGCTTTGGCTAATCGTGGCTCTCACAATGAACTGTGAGAGCGCAGTGCATTGTGGGGCTCGGCGAGTTAGCAGCCCGCCAAACGCCCTTACCGTTCGTGTGTTCGGAGAACACATGAGCAGCAAATGTTTGAGTTGAACTTACATTCGACTTGAACATCAAGCCTATCCTTAATGTTGAAGTTGTCTTGTATCTTATCCAAAGCATTTTTTTCAATTCTAATGAGAGCCAGGAACATACCCCAGCATTTACAGTCATGACCAAAAATATTGGCACCCCTGCATTTCTGTCAAATAAATGCACCACTTCACCCAGACAATTGTTGTTTAGGCATTCTCATGCATTTATCGCGCATGTGCAATGATGTGCTATGGTAGGAGACCCAGGAGGACCCCACTTCTGATACAGAAACATAAAAAAGCCAAATTGGAGTTTGCCAAAACTTACCTGAGGAAGTCAAAATCCTTTTGGGAGAATTTGCTGTAGTCAAACAAAACAAAATTACAGTTTTTTGGTAAAGTCCATAATTCTACTGTTTTCAGAAAAAGAAATGAGGCCTTTAAAGAAAAGAATACAGTCCCTACAGTCAAACATGGTGGAGGTTTGCTATTTTGTGTTTGCTTTGTTGCTTCAGGCATGGGATGTCTTTACCATGGCATAATAAAATCTGAACACTAGCAAAGAATTCTAGGGTACAATGTAGGGCCCAGTGTCAGAAAGTTGGGTCTCCGTTTGAGGTCATGGGTCTTACAGCAAGACACATGTCAAAAAGCACCCAGAAATTGTTTTATACAAAGCACTGGAGAGTACTGAACTGGCCAGCAATGAGTCCAGATCTCAATCCCATAGTGCACCTGTGGAGAGATCTCAAAACAGCAGTTGGCAAAAGGAACCCTTCCAATCTGAGGTACTTGGAGCAGTTGGCAGAAGAAGAATGGTTCCAAATTGCAGTAGAGAGGTGTAAGAAACTCATTGATGGTTATAGGAAGCGGTTGATTTCAGTGATTTTTTATCAAGGGGTATGCTACCAAATATTAAACTGAGGGTGCCAATAATTTCATCCAGTCTATTTTTGGGAGTTTGTGTTGAATGTGTCAGATTTTGCTTTTATTTCTCCACTTTTTTGTGTCATACCAATACAAACAAAAGAGATAAACATGAGAATGCCTAAACATTTGTAATTGCAACACTTTTCTGGGCGCAGTGGGGCATTATCTGGCAGAAATGCAGGGGTGCCAATATTTTTTGCTATGACTGTATATACACACAAAAGTAACTCATATTAATACAATCACCACAGAATCTGTCAAGGAAGATGTAGACTGTCCAAGAACAGAACAGAAGGTGTAAACGTCTGTGAAATCACCCTGTTTTAACTACTGTACACATTCCAATCCCACAGTGTCCCAGGAAGTCTGAAACAGGTAGTAATCCTTTAACCTTTATTACCACGTTCTGATATCCCACACATGCAGCACCGAGAGCATTTCTAAAGATAACAGTTCTCAGGGTTGAAATGAAAAAAAACAAAGAACAGCCCACACACATCAATAACTACCCCATCCTTAGTCATTAGGAATAATTTCAGCAGATAAATCACAGAATTGTTCTAATCAGAGCAAAGATCATATAGCCAAATTCCTGCACTTGTGATGTGCAAAGTGAGACACACAATTTTATTTTCTGTATGGAACATATAAATATCAAAGGCCTCTGTATAAAGCATACCATGTGGAACATACATGGCACGCTAAGTAAAACTGCATGCTAGGCAAGTGTGACATTCCTTTCCATAGTATCCTTGAAAATGGCCAGAATATATTTTCAAATATTGCTTTGGAGTGTGCATGAGACAGTCAGTTAAAGGGAAACTAAAATAAACAAATACTTACCCTCACTCAAGAGATACAATGCCCAGGAGCTCTGTTTCTCAAGATCTTTAACTAGTCTTTTATGGGGAGTAGATCTTCAATAGTATAAACCTTTGTTCCAAATGAATAAAGTGTGTAGGATAATAGAGCAGGAACAAATATACAGTAACTACAGACAGTTCTAGAAGTTTTAACATACAGTAGTAATCTTTAGACTGAACAATTAGTAAGCCACTCATTACCTTATTAAGGGGTGTTCCTGTTGAGTAATGGGAGTGGTAGCCACAACAGTTCCTTGTGCATATGTTTTTAACACATTTACAGGAGAATGGAAACTGAGAGGCCTGGTAATGACTAGAACATGAATTTGCCCAAGTAATGTTGGCTGCAACCTCAAAAAATTCAGCTTGAAATGGCGGGTTTCCAGAGTGAACAATACAGTGCTCACTTCCTGTAGGAGAGATACCAAAGTTAATGTTTCCAGGGCTTATGGAAGACTTGAAGCCCAGCACGCTGTTGTCTGAATACCAGAATAGGGGAGAGTGGCAGAATGGGGAAAAATAGTTCATACTTTATCAGGCAGGAGAGTAAACAGATAAAACGGAAACCACAATATAATTTTCTGGAAAGCTAATAATGGGCCCTATAATCTCATGTACTTGCACACTTCCTGCTATTCATACTGGCCAAAATTCTCATCTTTTGCCTGGTCAGAATTTTTTTTTTTGCCTGTTCATTCATCTATTGTAGCACCTGTTGATTTATATGTATAATGTACAGTATATTCCACTATTATGACTCACTTCCCTGACATCCAAACCTGTTATGACTGGAAAACAGTCACTGAAGGTATAGTATAATAATAAATGTGATCAATTAATGTTAAAGCAAATTTGTCACATGCAAGTAAGGATGTTGAGTTGCAGTGCAAACTAAAATGCTACAGAAATTCCTTTTGCTTTTTTTTTTAAATTCTTTTCAAGATTAATCAGTAGATAATTATAAGACTTGGTACATTTTGTATAAAGAGGAATTGGAGCACAGCTCTGCAGGTCAGTAAGAGATTTTTCTTCAAATCTCTAAACTAGGAAATGTTACATATTTGCTATGAGGCCATATGATGTGTAGTTATGCTCTTAATTATACTGCAACATATTCTGTTTTCATCTTGCATTATAGTTGATTATATTTTTGCATTATATATTCCTAACCATAATGCATTCCAACCTAATAGCTCAATAAGTTGGAATATTCCTTAGCCATGTCACATCATAAATGAGGCCACTGTCAGGAATGGACTTGCCAATAGTGGTGGGACTCACCTGCCTTGTGGGCTGCAGTACCAGGGCTGGCCAGCGGGTGCTCTCAACAACCAGAGGTTCACTTCGGCAATTAGCCATCACCTGGGGCTGATTGCAGGTGGTGTATTTAAGGGATGGCCAGACCTGCAGTCTGTGCCTTGGTGTGTGTTTTTCCATGGGCCCCTGTACCTTGTA
The DNA here is from genome assembly GCF_062004578.1 of Staurois parvus. Taxonomy (NCBI): domain Eukaryota; kingdom Metazoa; phylum Chordata; class Amphibia; order Anura; family Ranidae; genus Staurois; species Staurois parvus. Next base: position 5,911,658 of record NW_028317925.1, on the reverse strand, counting down.
ACCTGCATTCCTGTTCCTGTTCCTGTTTCTGCCTGACTTGTTGCCGACCCTGCCTGATCCTGACCTCTGCTGACTTCTCCTGTTTGATCCCTGGCTTGTGACCCTGACCATTCTCTCCGCCTGCTCCTCCTGTACCTACCTGCCCAATAGCTATTGACCCGGCCTGCCTGACTACGTTGTGCTCTATATGTGTATGTACCTGTGTATCTATATCAGTTTAGGTTTGGGGTTTGTTTCACCTTGTTGTATGTATTTGTGTTAGCTTGGGGTTTGGTGCACTGCGTTTATATTTGTATTGTTAGTCTTAATAAATTGTCTTATTTATACCATATCTGAAGCCTGCGTTTCCCTGTGTCAGTACACACATCTCTGGTCACACCCGCATCCCTGACAGCCACAACTTTGTATAATTTAGCAGTCAGTTAGTGGGTTTTCGGGACTCATAATGTAAGCCAATTTATTTGCATGGCATCTAAGACTTCAGTGTTACATCTTTGGAGTGACGAAACTGAATATAATGCACAGCTTGATGCCTAGGTCAGGAATTATAGCTAGCAATTTTTTCTTCTGCCTATAGCAGCCCACACTCCTTTAAGGCAAGCAGCCCTACCATTATTTGGTTTCCCTCAGGTCTTAGTACACAATGCTGAAGTTCCTGGCCAAATGTCTCAGGGATTGGGTGAGTATAACAAGAAAATGTACCTGTAGCCTTGAGGAAGACCAGGCAAGGCCTGGGGCACCACTGGAAAGTGTCCATGTGACAGTCCAAAGTAATGGCAGGTTGCACATAAGTGTTCAGTAAACAGTTCTGAGGTTAAGGCTGGCACTGGGCAAGAGTAATCTAGAAGATGCTTCTGAGGTCAAGGCGGCTGGTGGATAACTGCAGTCCAGAAAACAGTCCAAGGTCAAGGCATGCAGCAATCTGAAAGAGTAATCTAGAATCTGAGATGGGAGGTAAGCAACAAGGAATCCATGGCAGGAATAAAGTTCAGGGACTAGCAAAAATTCAGGTAGGGAGCCAGGAAGCAGGAACGCTATCCAAAGCACCAGAGCCCTGGGCATGTGATGCTTAAATAAAGTGACAGACAAGTTCATCCAATCAAGGCAGAGCAGTCAGAGGCAGGGGTGTGTGGCTTCTAGCTAATCAAAGTAAAAGGGAAGGATAGGCAGATGGAGTGACGCAATGCCTAGCATTGAGAACACAAGCGCCATAGAGATCAGCTGAGTGACAAGGATGGAGATAGGAATGTGCGATTGACTGTCCTAACATTACCCACCTATCCCCACAGAGGGGTGCCAGTTTCCTCTGAGACAAGTTTGTCTTTCAGTAATACCTAGACTTTCAGTTGACTGAAAGTTGACTTTGAGTAATGCCTAGATGTTCATCCAGCTTGGTGTATTTGACTTCTGACCATGAGCCTGTGGTGGAATGGAATTATTAACGTTCCCGGAGGTATGCTGGCAGGAGCATGGGACTAAACTTTGGATATTAAAGCAGACATCAGGAAAAAGGATAGCCAAGATCTGAGTAGAAGGCAAAATGATATGGTGTTCAGGGGACTACTTGGAGTAAGGCTAAATGGTGTAGGAGAGGGCATCTGCTTTGGAATTCTTAGGCCTAGGGGTAGCTCATTGTAAAGTATAGTAAGCAAAAAAGGAACCAACTCTCAGATGTTACGGAGAGTGACTTACGGAGTGACTATGCTACAAGTTAAAGGTCACCTCTGTTTTAGAAGCAGTCTTCCACGCACTGCATATCAGGTTATTGGCCTCCTCCAAATAAGAGAATATCTGGGCCCTCTTAATCCAACTGGAGTTCAGTGAAAGTGGCAGTGCATATTTTATGGATGCAGTGATCCTGAGGAAGTCACGAAGGCATGACATAACGCGTAGATCCGCCATGGTGATGCACCATCTTGCTACTCTAGTTACATACAGTACACCCATGCTGAGTGGTGAAAAAGCCTGTTTGTGATCTGCTAATATGTGAGTTTGAATTTGGCGATTTTTATGTAGTTTACATTAATAAACAGTATTGCACTATGGGAGATTTGCTTTTTATACTTTCATGGTCCTAATATGATGCTCATCCATTGATTTATACATGAAGATACCTGTATATCGAGGAGTGGTTTGCTTTGGAGTGCTGTGGAACCTGAGTTGCCTGGAGAGTCATTATCTGTAGGATCCTGGTAGATCCAAGAGGCGTGTTGACCCTTGTGGTTCACATCAAGGAGGTGAGGGGGCATGCCTGTCATCTAGGATTCATGCTCACCATTTGCACCAGCACTGGAGCACTTTTTATGAAGATAAAGGCACTGCCACAAAACAATAATTGTTATTGTGATTTTGGACACTTTGCTATTATGTTTACCGATTTATGTGGTATATTTCACTAGTAACTTCACTTATATTATCATTGGTATATATACACTATTATTGTAATTAGTCACTCATTTGGGAGTTGGTCCCTTTCAGGGATTGGTTGTTAGCACTTTATAAGGTCTCTGGATAAGACCCATTTACTATTTGCACTTTAGTACAGTTGTGTTCAAAATAATAGCACTCTGTTGAAAAAAATGAATAAAGCTCAAAATCCTTCTAATAGCTTTTATTTCCATACACACAAATGCATTGGAAACACTACACATTCTATTCCAAATCAAAACATGAAGTAAAATATATCAAATTTGTGTTGTTCCTCTAAAAAAATTGAAGAAAAGTGAATATTAGACTGTTCAAAAAAATAGCAGTGTTTGTATTATTCTTTACAAATACAAACATTCACTATATATACTGAAAAATGTTTGAAGATTTTGCTTTCCTTTGAATCACTTAATTAATATTTAGTTGCATAACCACTGTTTCTGAGAACTGCTGTACATCTGTGTTGCATGGAGTCAACCAACTTCTGGCACCTGTGAACAGGTATTCCAGCCCAGGATGATTGGACTACATTTCACAGTTCTTCTCTATTTCTTGGTTTTGCCTCAGAAACTGCATTTTTGATGTCACCCCACAAGTTTTCTATTGAAATAAGATCCGGGGATTGGGCTGGCCACTCCATACTGTCAATCTTGTTGGTCTGGAACCAAGATGTTGCACGTTGTTACTGGTGTGTTTGGGGTCGTTGTCTTGTTGGAACACCCATTTCAAGGGCATTTCCTCTTCAGCACAAGGCAGCATGACCTCTTCAAGTATTCTGATGTATTCAAACTGATCCATCATCCCTGGTATGCGATAAATAGGCCCAACACCGTAGTATGAGAAACATCCCCATATCATGATGCTTGAGCAACCATGCTTCACTGTCTTCACAGTGTACTGTGGCTTGAATTCAGTGTTTGGGGGTCGTCTGACAAACTGTGTCCGGCCACTAGACCCAAAAAGAACAATCTTACTTTCATCAGTCCACAAAATGTTGCGCCATTTCTCTGTAGGCCAGTCAATGTGCTCTTCGGCAAATTGTAACCTCTTCAGCACGTCTTTTTTTCAACAGTGGGACTTTGCGGGGGCTTCTTGCAGATAGCTTGGCTTTACATAGGCGTCTTCTAATTGTAACAGTACTCACAGGTAACTTTAGACCTTCTTTGAGCTTCCTGGAGCTGATTGTTGGCTGAGTCCTTGCCATTTTGGCTATTCTTCTATCCATTCGAATGGTAGTTTTTTCGCTTTCTTCCATGTCTTTCAGGTTTGGTTGCCATTTTAAAGCATTTTGCGATCATTTTAGCTGAGCAGCCTATCATTTTCTGCATTTCTTTATATGTTTTCCCCTCCTCAATAAACTTTTTAATCAAGGTACGCTGTTCTTCTGAACAATGTCTGGAATGACCCATTTTCCTCAGAATTTCAGAGAGAAATGCACTGTAACCAGCATGTACAACATTTGCTGCCTTCCTTCCTTAAATAAGGGCAATAATTGCCACCTGTTTTTCAAAGAATGAATGACCTCACTAATAGAACTCCACACTGCTATTATTTTGAACATGCCCCTCTCAATTAGTGATTCAATTACACAGAATCAGCAGCATGCATGTCATGACTGTTGGGTCTGTTGGATTTCTATTACTCTACTACACCTGCTAGTAAATTATTTGCCATGTAGAAATATCATTTCTACCAAAAACAGTGATTGATCAGGTTAGTGATGTCTGACTACTATTATTTTGAACACAACTGTATATAATATTATCACATTTTTAGACACCTTTTACAAGATCCTGGTAGATCTTACACAGTAATAACACTATTATGTGATATGTTTATTTTTGTATATATTATGTTTATTTAGCGCTTCACCACTATTATTATTATTATTATTATTATTATTATTATTAAAATCTATCCTGCCCTAGCTCAGCCAGATAGGGGGCTGAACCAGCTACCGATCACCTGAGTGGATCCCAACATTATTGTCAGGATCCTTCCAGAGACAGAGACTAAAGCAACTCAGTGACTTCAGCTGACAGTGGGCTTTGGCCTGATTCTGGATCACAGAAGAGCACAAGTATGTGCTTTCTTATGAACCAGAAGAGAAGTATGGCCAAAAAGCATTTCCTTGCTCTGTCCAGCTGCTGGGAGCAAAGAAAGTGTTGGGTGCTTCCAAGTATGGATGAACTTGTGACTTACTCCACTTCTCATGTGACAGCACAGATGCCTTGCGATTGGCCCAGTACTATCACAGGAGGGTGGGCAGAAGTCCCTCAGCTCTATGTAAGATTTATTTACAGTGACTTATTGCTAACACAAGTTTCCTTTATTATTCTCAGTGGCTGAATGGAGTTGTGGGGGAGCTGAAGAAATATGAGCATATGTGGCTAGGGTGAGTGACATTAAAACAAGGTCAAAGCACAGGTTTGCTTTAAATATTCGTTTTATAAGGAGTACCCAGCTGTATGTGTGCCTGCACTTTGGCCATTGAAAACTATTATTAATGCTCTTCTTGCTGACTAAATGATTATTTTGCTTTGCTGTGTTACTATAGATTTACCAACATGTATCCCAAAATACTTCTCTCTTCATTTACAAGATTTGGCAGGAAGCAGTAATATTTAAGCAGCACAGTAATTTATCTCTATGATTGCTTTTATATTCTTTGTCAAAAATCTGCCTGGGGGTAAACATCATTTTTTGTGTGTCTGTACAAGGTTTGGGCCTCTGCCAAAAATACAATTTATGAAGAAGTGGGTGCTTGTTGTTCCTTTTACCTGTGGGAAACGCCACATCAGGACAAATTACCCACTTTGCTCTGGAAACCTATTTTTTTTCTGGGGGCACTTTTTGAGTTTGCAAGCAGTATTCCTTGAAGAGGACCTAGTCCATTTTATTTTAAGGATTTGTTTTTAAGTTTGCAAGTTTATAAACTTGCATTATATTTTTTTTCATTATTTTTTTATTATGTGTTTAACATCTATATCTGGCAGGTAATATAAATGGGAAAAGTCCTGGAAATTTCACATCTCTGCAAAACCTTGTAAGAAAGTGTATGACAGCCTCAGCCCAGGCTCCAACCAGGCCATGCCCCAGGTTGAGACTGTCAAACACCTTCTTACAGGGTTTTGCAGAGATGTGCGACTTTTAGGATTTTTTTCCTTTTCCATTAGATCTTGTCTGCACTCCAAGAAGTTGCTACATAAGGGGACCCGTTGGATCCTTGAGCAGCACCTGTCAATTTAGATTGGATCTAAATCTCACAACTACATTCCTAAACAAGGTGCCTTCAGTCTTGCAAGGCATTCTGGGCATTTCAAAGGCTTAGTTCCCCTGTGGGACTATGTTTTATATTACACCCATTTTTGGATGGTCACATTTCCAACACCCCCCCCCCTTCAACCCCCACACCCCCATTTACCTGAATTGTGGGGGCTTCTTTCTGAAACAGCCTGCTGCACCTGAATATGAATTTATCACAGCTGTGCATGGCTCTGTCTGGATTTATTCATGAAAACATATAGTGGTTTAATATGTATTTTCTTACTTGGTTGATAAAAAGGTAAAAAGGAAATATTGAAATATTTCATATTAATATTTTGTATTCTACGTTTTTGCCAGCAGGTGTCTCTTTAGGTTCCTTTTCACGTGATTTCCAAGCCCTTCTTACTACCTGTTGAAAAAAATCCATTTTCAGAGCCCAATAGCTAAAGCTGAAATTTCCCCTACAAGTAAATATTGTAAGTATGAACATTGATTTCTCTACCTCATTCCCCCTCCCTCTGAACAGTTCTATTCAATGTTTCAATCAAAGAGAGCATGCCTGAAATGAAATACAGTGGCTGTGCTATATATAGATAAATAAGTATACCATATTTATAAACTTCTAAACCTAAAATAAATTTTAAAACAGTACCTTAAACTATTATAATTTATTTGTAACTCATTTCTCCCTCTTCCTGTTGGGAAATGGTAAGAATCAACCCCACACAAGCCTAAAAATGTCATTTTGCAATAATAAACACTTCCAGTATTGGAAGCACTAACACCAAATGGCCCAATTCTTGTCTGACAACTTTGAATCGTTTATACCTTTCTCTAAAGATTATCAAATCTTTCTGTAGTGTAATCAGGACACGTGAATGGTTGAAGTAAGAGATTACGTGCACGCTTCGGCCTTACGGTAGTTTTTCTTTTTCATTAGAATACTGTATGGAAGAGCAGTGCAGTGTTTAGGTGAATGCTTGTATATACAAATCTGCAGGGTGTTGAAAGATAATTTCTAAGTCCACTTATGAGTTTTTGTGTCTCTAAATATTTGCTTTTATGTGCAATTCTTTGCTTTGTTTAGACTGTTTTCATATTTCTGTTCTCACTGTGTCTTACCGACAGACACACATCCTGGAGAAATGCCCTCTCTAAACTGTCACAATATTTCTACCGTGCTGAAAAAAGCCCAGCCTTATTGTTCCAAATAAAAGTGCAACAACTGATCAATGAAACCTTGTCATCATTGCTCATTTGTATAAAGTCAGAGTATTATTCATAACTTCCAGTCTTTAGAAATGGAAACAGGAACACCTATTATAGGAAGGTTTCAGGCAACACACCCTTGCCACACCTTCAGTCATAGTTTGTATCAGCTCTGAAAAATACAATGCTTACCAATTTTTATAGAAAGCTACAAGGGCCAAGATTACTATTTTTGAGGTGTTAATTTCTTCACATCACTAGAAAATAACCACAAATATAGGTCTGGTCACTATGTATGACATATATGCTTTTCATTTATTTGTCTTTAAAGGTGATAATTTACAGTCAGGTCCATAAATATTGGGACATCGACAGAATTCTAACATTTTTGGCTCTATACACCACCACAATGGATTTGAAATGAAATGAAGATGTGCTTTAACTGCAGACTGTCAGCTTTAATTTGAGGGTATTTACATCCAAATCAGGTGAACGGTGTAGGAATTACAACAGTTTGCATATGTGCCTCCCACTTGCTAAGGGACCAAAAGTAATGGGACAGAATAATAATCATAAATCAAACTTTCACTTTTTAATACTTGGTTGCAAATCCTTTGCAGTCAATTACAGCCTGAAGTCTGGAACGCATAGACATCACCAGACGCTGGGTTTCATCCCTGGTGATGCTCTGCCAGGCCTCTACTGCAAATGTCTTCAGTTCCTGCTTGTTCTTGGGGCATTTTCCCTTCAGTTTTGTCTTCAGCAAGTGAGATGCATGCTCAATCGGATTCAGGTCAGGTGATTGACTTGGCCATTGCATAACATTCCACTTCTTTCCCTTAAAAAACTCTTTGGTTGCTTTTGCAGTATGCTTTGGGTCATTGTCCATCTGCACTGTGAAGCGGCGTCCAATGAGTTGTGAAGCATTTGGCTGAATATGAGCAGATACTATTGCCTGAAACACTTCAGAATTCATCCTGCTGCTTTTGTCAGCAGTCGCATCATCAATAAATACAAGAGAAGCAGTTCCATTGGCAGCTATACATGCCCACGCCATGACACTACCACCACCATGCTTCACTGATGAGGTGGTATGCTTAGGATCATGAGCAGTTCCTTTCCTTCTCCATACTCTTCTCTTCCTATCACTCTGGTACAAGTTGATCTTGGTCTCATCTGTCCATAGGATGTTGTTCCAGAACTGTGAAGGCTTTTTTAGATGTCGTTTGGCAAACTCTAATCTTGCCTTTCTGTTTTTGAGGCTCACCAATGGTTTCCATCTTGTGGTGAACCCTCTGTATTCACTCTGGTGAAGTCTTCTCTTGATTGGTGACTTTGACACACATACACCTACCTCCTGGAGAGTGTTCTTGATCCGGCCAACTGTTTTGAAGGGTGTTTTCTTCACCAGGGAAAGAATTCTTCGGTCATCCACCACAGTTGTTTTCCGTGGTCTTCCGGGTCTTTTGGTGTTGCTGAGCTCACCGGTGCGTTCCTTCTTTTTAAGAATGTTTCAGACAGTTGTTTTGGCCACGCCTAATGTTTTTGCTATCTCTCTGATGGGTTTGTTTTGTTTTTTCAGCCTAATTATGGCTTTCTTCACTGATTGTGACAGCTCTTTGGATCTCATCTTGAGAGTTGACAGCAACAGATTCCAAATGCAAATAGCACACTTTAAATTAAATCTGGACCTTTTATCTGCTCAATGTAATTGGGATAATGAAGGAATAACACACACCTGGCCATGGAACAGCTGAGAAGCCAATTGTCCCATTACTTTTGGTCCCTTAACAAGTGGGAGGCACATATGCAAACTGTTGTAAAACCTACACCGTTCACCTGATTTGGATGTAAATACCCTCAAATTAAAGCTGACAGTCTGCAGTTAAAGCACATCTTGTTCGTTTCATTTCAAATCCATTGTGGTGGTGTATAGAGCCAAAAATGTTAGAATTGTGTCGATGTCCCAATATTTATGGACCTGACTGTATATTACAAAGCCAAACAAGATGTTAAAAGAAGTAATGAGTCGAATGCACTTGGGTTCGGCTGTTGGGGTGTCTGGTCTTGTCTGCTCTGAGTTTCAAATGTTAATCTGAACCCCATTGAAGTCAATGGGAGTTAACACTTTAAAGCGGAGTCCCACTCGACCTATCAAAAAATTAAAGTCAGTAGCTACAAAAACTGTAGCTGCTGACTTTTAAAAAACAGCCACTTACCTGTCCTTCGGTCCCATGGTGTGTCCCCCACAGCTTATTTCGCCTACCGTCCTGTATTCCAGGAGGCCGGCATCTTCAGTGTGGGCACCCGGCTGTGATAGCTTGCGGCTTCACAGCCGGGTACCCACTGTGCATGCGCGAGTAGCTCTGTGCTTCGTGAATAGTCCTGTAGTCTTCTGTGACCTGTCACGTGTCCCAAAAGACTACAGGGAGGGAGGACACCTTCCGCTTCCGATCGCCTAGGTGATTGGACCAGATGTGGGAGCTGGTACCTGTCAAATTCAGGTACCCGCTCCCCCCCTTCCCGTTCCCCAAAGGTGCCAGTCCTTAAAGGGGAGTGGTGGAGCAGTCCTTAAAGCGGAACTTCCCCTTTTGGATGGAGCTCCGCTTTAAGATCAATTCTGCCCGTATTCAAAGTTAATAGGCAAGGGATTGTCAAACAAAGGGCATTAGAAGCTGGGCATAGCCAAGAGGGACATTTTAAAATATCATTCAGCGAATGAGAGTCTTTTCATGATCCTTAAAGTACAGCATTTAAAATACACAATGTTTTTTAAATAACATGTTCTACAGATCCCTTTTAAGCTATGTGTGGTATTACATACAATTCTCTGGGACAGCAGCAGAAAAAAAGCATTGTGCCATCACATAATGTACATGTGTAATATTTTTGTTTACTTTTACATTATTCCTTTCCTTGTTTGCAGCATCAGCAGCAGCATCAACACAATATGATTGATTTCCACTTTAGAAAAAAGTTTTTATTAGGTAGTTTTTGCAAAGACAAAATATTTTTTTATGTAGAACTCAGCAGTGGAAGTAGCATACCCAGTAGATCTAAAATCTATTGGATTCGTACAGATTGCTAAACAGTAGTAAAACAAGTTTCATAGCTTAGCTTGTGGTCTTCTTTTCAGTGCCACACTGTATTGTGTACAAAGTTGAATAAAATGTCAACACGGAGAACATCAAAAGACCACAAAACCACAAGCCCACATTCTAAAGATGAGACATTTGTTACGCATAAATATAACAACTACAATGCAATGCTGCAGAGACAGCAGACAAACATATAGCACAGTGGTTGAAGAGTATTCGATGGGTTTAAATGGGCATTGGGTAACAATTCAAGAGGATGAGATGAGTCATTTTTATTGAGAAAAGACAATCACGGAATGTTTTTTTTAAACAGCTAGCTACCAGAAATATTATATAGAATCACTGCACAGGTTTTAAGAGGGGGGTAATTGAAATAATAAGGAAAACCCGTATATTTATGATGATTGAGATGAAATTGTTTATTGTTATTTTTGTGAAAATTATTAATAAATATTTAAATTAAAAAAAAAAAAAGAATCACTGCACAGTAGGTAAGCAGTTTTACTGTCAACTATGTTAATGGGAAAGATAAGGCAGCTTTTATTGTGAAACAATTACAATTTGTTATGGCAAGCAAAGAGCCAGAAATATTACACAGATACCCTGCACAGCATTTTTACTAGGCAGTTGAAAAGGGAAAGACTAGATAAAGTTTGTCATGAAATAATTTCAGACACAAGACCCAGAAATACTGTTTATATTCGATGAATACTTTGTCAGCAGTCTTTTTTTATCCAGAGTTTAGGAAAGAGAGAAAAACTAGGCATGTAATAATATGAAATAAAAATTATAATGTAGCTTTTCTGGGACAGATGGTAGAAAAATGTATATATTTGAGGCATAGTTTGTACTCGTTTTTTTTTGCTAACATATAGTTTTCAGAGGGAGAGAGCAGGCTGATTTCAAATGGAAATAAAAATGACAATGTTTTGTTCTGAGACAGAAGACAGAAAACTGTACAGAGTGGATGTGCAGTATGTTATCCTTATTAATATGACTCAATTTCAGAGAAAAAGAGTAGGTAGGTCTCATTCATTCAACTGTCATTCAACGGTCAACTGTGTCTGGAGACAGTGGGACTCTTTTTTTCTGTTACAAAATCTTACACTGCACTAAATTAATGCGCTGAAAGCTTAATTGCATACTTGGCAACGTCTGGCCAGTGGTCTATCCTCATTACCAAATAGTTGTTTTTTCTGAGAGTGTCAACATCTGCCCTTGAATTCATATAATCCAATATCATATGGTTCAGGTGCCACCTATACCCACCTCCAGCAGACAACCCTAGGTGCTGCATACTAAAGAAGGACATGAAAGTCTTGCTTAGGCAGCCACTGCCACTGCTGCTTCTCCTTTCACTGAAATGAGGATCCAAACCATGTTGGCCATGAAAGGGAATACTGTAAATCTCTGAAAAGGACATTAAAACATTCCTTCCAGATATTTTATTTTATGCTTCTTTGTAATGGCAGGATGAGCTCTGCTATTTTACCCTTATAATATGGATCCAAAACCAGTAATGGTCCCTTTCCTTGATGGCCTAAATCTTGGGGTCCTTTCACAGGCACTGTAGCATGAATGAGTTTATCTGAAGGCAGATAATCCTGAGTTCTCAAGGTCACTAAGGACAATATTGTCATCCACTATCTCCCCCTACCCACATTCAACTCCTGGGGTTTAGGAGGATTAAAATATAGCTTGCCCCATGTCCTGCTTCTCAATGCTGACACAGAAACCCTCCTCCTGCTCCTCTTGTGCCTGATTATTATTATTTCTTATTTTACAGGATTTACAGTTTGTGTAGCGCTTTACAAAATGAATGCAGACATTACAGTCACAATACAATTTGGTACAAAAGGAATCAGAGGGCCCTGCTCATTAGAGCTTACAATCTAAGATTTTCCCTCACAGGAATGGAATCAGGATATAGCATGCCTTAGGACACCAGGAAATTCTTCTCTTCCTCCTGCTGTTGTGCCTCCAGTGTCTGGTTTATTACACCATGGAGTTTGTGCTCCAACATGAACAATAGATTGTGTTGCTGATCCTTGCCTCATCACAGCCCACCATTCTGGTTACCTCTTCAAATGGTGACAAAATTGTACATGTGTCCTGTGTGTAGAATCACTGCAGCATGGCCAAAATAGAGTTCCAGGAGTATCGTATATGATGCAAACTGTGTATTAACACCTGAAGTGGCTACACACTCTTTTGTCCTGCTTTAGGTAACCAGCCCTAGGCCTGCCCCTGCAAAGCAGACAGAATCTGCAAAGCCAGTGTGACTCCTTTTTCCCCAAGGCATACAAACTGCAAAACAGCAGTTTGCTCTGAGATGTTGACAAGCCTATTGGTTGTTTGGGGACTGGTGGTTCTGACAGTGACTCACTGGATGAGACCATTGAGGGTGGAGTGACTGAATTGTCATCTTCACCAAGTTTAAGATCACGGTGCAGCACCGCCAGCTCCAGAATCCTTGCCTGTCATCAACAAATTGGCCTTCTGGGATAGGTCTTTGTTGTACTTCACAGGCCACAAAATCACACAAGGGGGCAGATTTCAACAGCCGTAACAGAAGCAGCTGTAAAGCCAGACATTTTGCTAAGCTGGCATTGAGATGCTGGGCATAGGGGTTCCAGAAGCTGGGAAAGAGATACTTTCCTCAGGATACAGCTGGGGATTGCTGGTGTTGTTTGCAGACTCACTGTGAGGTTGAAACCTGTGCTTGTCTTTGTGTTTTCCCTTTGCTGCCCATCTTCCATGCTGGAAGTGCCATTAAGATAAGCCTCTCAAACCCCTTGTAAGAGTTCTATCCCTGTCACTTGAGGCTGAAGATAGTGGGTTGGGGAGAGTTGAAAAGAGAGGAAAAAGCAGGTGGAAGTTGTTGAAAGGAGGGAGGAGTTGAGTGTCTCCTTCGCTTTCCTCCTCTATCTATCTCTGGCACACAGGTACAGTCTGAGGCTTCATCATTAAACCTCACCCTCTTCATTGCTGGAGCAAAGCTAAGAAGAAAAGCAGGAAGAACAGAGCATATTTGCACAATGCTTTGGCCTGTGGATACAGAAACCAGCTCACCCCCTGATCGCTGCATGTGAACAACCTCTGCATTCCCATTTAAAAACTTAAAAAAAGCTAAATTTGAAAGAAAACAACTGCCCCACACCCAAAAATAATTTGGGAAAAGCAGCATTGCAAAAGCAGAACTTGTTGCCGACATACAAAAAGCCCACTACACTATCTGAAGCCCACCACACTGAAATCCACTGCATCCTCAATGCTGGGAAATGCAGGCAGATACTTACTCATCATGCCATACCATCAGGGAGGTGTGTGAATGGCCCCAAATTTATTCTGCAGCAGGACAGCGATCCTAAACATACAGCCAATGTCATTAAGAACTATCTTCAGCTGAAAGAAGAATAAGGAGTCCTGGAAGTGATGGTCTGGCCCCCACAGAGCCGTGATCTCAACATCATTGAGTCTGCTGGGATTACAAGAAGAGATAGAAGGATTTGAGGTAGCCTTCATGTCCAGATCTGTGGTTAGTTCTCTATTTGGAACAACCTATCTGCCGAGTTCCTTCAAAAACTGTGCAAGTGATCCTTGAAGAGTTGATGCTGTTTTGAAGGCAAAGAGTGGTTACACCAATTATTGATTTGATTTGGATTTCTCTTCTGTTTATTTACTTTACTTTCCATTTTGGTAACTGATAAAAAATAAATTAGTAATACTTCTACTTCTGAAACCATTCCTAATTTACAGCATTGTTACATACCTGCCTAAAACATATGCACAGTTGTATATGTTTTTTACAAATAATTGTATCATTGCATTTGATGTTCTAGTTTTTTTTCAGACCTTTGTTTTTCTACACCACTTTTTTCTCCTGCCTGTGTGTGTGTGTGTGGGGATCAAGGCGATCCAGGAAACTTGTTTGGCACTTTTGGAGTGATGATGCCAGAACCTATCGATGAGCTTTGGGAAACATTGTCCTTGGAGTACTGGGGAAAAGGCATAGTTTCCCAACAGCATGGGGGTCCTGGAATGAAAACAGGGGTAACCAAACTCAGAGTCAAAGTATTTAATTTAAAAGTCACCCTCCTTTTTTTTCGGTGGATGCCCACCTTAATTTGGGGCTATTGATGTTGGAGACTATAGCAGTTCAGGAAGTCCACAAAGGGACACAGGCTGTATAAGGGATGATAAAAGGTCTCTGCCTAGTACAACACAGCCAAGTCTTGGCCAAGTCTTGCCTCATGTGCCAAGTCTGTGATTTTGGCACATGAGACTTTTGGATTGTCAGAGAACCTGATGCACCCCTAAAGTTAACATGGACTTCCAAAAATAAAAAACTATTTAACTACCATCTTATCTGTGCTTGTTGGATGGTGGAGTACATATTTGGAGTCTGCAACACTAAGCGGCATAGTCTTCTGTCTAAAATAAAAATGCACATGGAGAATGCCATCAAAGTGGTGCTGGCTTTCTGCATGTTCCACAATTTCATGATGGAATCAGGGTATCATCAGACCCTGAGCCCCGAATCACTGTTCATCAACTTGTGGCCCATAATCATGCAATTAACATAAGAAATGAATTTGCAGATTTCTTTTTTTCCTCTCACAGAAGAGGGAAAAGTCTCTTGAAAGAATATCTACATATAGAGTGCCTTTTTTATTCCAAATAACAAATCTTTTTGTTTAAACCCTTCATTGCATTGAAAGTTTAACTCCTCCATGATGCTTGTCAAGATGCAAGGCTTGCCACTACAAGTCAATCAGTGATGCAAGCAAATAAATATGACGTACTGTGGTGGTTAATTGACAGCATGGACATCCTGTTCACATGTGATATAAATTCTAAAAACACTTATATAAAAAATACTTAGTAGGCATTAAGAGAACAATGTGAACATTTACATTACAAGTTTTGATAATGTGGGTATGGTGAACTGTTGCCTTGTTTGTAGTGCTGTGAATAATCTAGAGGTGACATTCCTATTAGAGATTTTAAATATAGGGCTCGGTTTCTTAGCAGTTTAGAAGATGTGAAATTGTGTAACTTTACTATTTAGACATCAAGTTATTTTTTCACATATTAGGCATTTTGGGTGCAGCTGTAACTGATTGATATGACTATATGCAAATGTGAAGCTGGAGCTCAGAGTCTTCAGTTTGTAAGGTTAAGAAACAATACAACATCCTTGAAAATTTTCTAGTTTTTTTTATGGGTAGATTCCCAAGACTGATTGCTACTGTTTTTATGCCCAATAGACAAGCCAAGTCTATTACCAAAATAAGGACCTGTCCCCTCATCCATCTATTACTGCACTTTTAGTTTGTAAAATCCATACCACTGGTCATTTTATTAAGCAGAAATTAGAGGTAACGCTTCTTATCTCCTGAAAAAAAAGCACTAATTGGTCAACCATCCAACAAAAAAGAAAGCAACTGAAAGAACAGAACAGATTAACTGTGAATAAACTGTTTATATCCTCACTAATTCTAAGGTACATCATTGAAACATGACGTGATGAAGCAGATATGGTCCTTCAAAGACTTCATGTTTTCTGCATTTACTTTGGGGTTTAAATAATAAATATTACATACATTGTTGCTGTTATGATTGTGCCACAGTTTTTGAGGATTACTTCTATTGGCTTAACCTTTAATTTATTTTTTAAATGATAATGTGTTTGATAACTTGCTTTACCAGCACTGAGTACACCATCTAAATGTTAAGTTTTTTAAAATGTAATAAAAAATGAATTCACTAGAATGAATTAAATCTATTTTTCTATTATGACTGCAAGATCTGATTTTACCGCAAATCTTGGTGTTGCAAATAAAATTCATTTCAATTCATCTCAACAAACTCTAATTTTACTAGATATGTAACACAATTTCATGTGTTTTAGAGAGAAATAATATATTTGATGCACCTTAAATGCACTGCACTATAAAGACTTCTGCATGTGATGAATAATTGAGGTGATCAGGGGACAGAAGGTTGAGTGTTAGTCACAGGAAGTCCAAATGGTCATTCTTTAAGTTAGTTGGCAGGCTTGATCAAGGTGCAATGATGGATTGATTTACCCAGTTTTTAGGTTTGGGAAAAAATATACTGTGCTACAAATCACAAGACTGCCCTAATGGAACAGTACAAAACTCTGATATCAAGTGATTGCACATACTAGAGAAGTGAATGTAAACCCTTAATTTGGTAGTAGCTGAGATTTGTAGGGAAAGGCAGATTCAGAGTGATTATAAGCTAGGGTTACAAACAGCACCTGGGCTTTCCTCCAGGGATCCTCCTCAGCTGTGGACACCAACAGGTGGAGCTTCTCAACAGCATTAGCTCAACGACCTCTAGAGTGAGGTCAGAGGTCTTAAGCCAAATAGGGATCAGTTTAGAAAGGAAAATTCTCTTAACACCAGTTGCTAGATAGAAATGCCAAGGACTGGTAGGGCACCAAATACTCAATTCCATGTGCAGCTTCTACAAAGATCTAAGGATATGGTGAGTTACAAGGTTACTGTGTTAACTGAACTTTCATAGGTGAATTCTTGTCCCACCAGTGAATGTGCAGAAGGTTTAAAACACAAAAATCTCTAAGGAACTGAATGCATGATGGAATTTTAAAACAGCTAACATGTGTGTAGAATAGTTACTGTTTATCTCATGCCATCTGCCCTACTACAAAGGAAGGTGATTATTGCAATGCAGAATAGAGTGCAACACACTTAAACCTGATATCAGCAGTTATTTGGACCTAAATTGTTATAATCACAGATTAGCACAGTGGTGGAATACAGCAGTTGAGGAGCCAGCAGAAGGGTCTCTGTGGTCAGGTCTCTCATCAAAGACCAGCTAATAGTAACAAACAGGCAATATAATACTGGTGCCAGGTACTCTTCAGACATGCCCAAAATACATTTGAGAGGGAAAGGATTAGAGATTTTGGGTGCAACAGAAGAGCATTGGCAGACCTTAACAGCAATTTTTTTTAGGCAACTTATGTGGCAAGTAAGAAATGTTTTGCATCTACAGCCAATGAAAATCCATAGTGTCTTCTTAAAGCACTAAGAAATTAGAAGTAAACCTTGGAGTTAACTCCACACATCAAAGACAGAAACTTCGATAGAAGTTTCACAGATGCACTTTGCAGCCTTGATTAGTGATACGTTTGAGTAGCCATTTTCCTTGAAATCATTTTATCTTTTTTTTAGCTTCCTTCCTCTTCAAAGTACAGCAGCTTATTAGCGGGAGCAGAATTCCCCAGTAGACAAAACATTCTGCAACCTGACTCCAGTTTGTGTGGATAGAAAAAGCCCTTAGAGCTCCAGCAACAGGATCTTACCATTCCAGAACGCTTTTATTATAATGTTTATTTTATTCTGAGCTTTCCCAATTATTATTCTGACTCCAGAGCTATATCCTGCTAAAAAGGAGGATCTTTGTATGGTTACAGTTGGATCACTGTAATTGGTAAAGCTCAGCCTACGTTCCCATAACAAACTGAACTTTACTAAGCAAGCAGTACTTTAGAATTTTACAGTATGAGTCTCACGTATCTGATAAGTTTAGTAATTTAGTGAACCTGTTGTCTGAGAATCTAGAGTAATTATACTTACTGTATATTCACATCACATGGGCAGGGTACTTTGGAAAGGACATACAGTATTAAACAAAGTCTGAGCTTTTTATTATTGATACACTTACCATAATCTGTACACTTTGGTTGGGTTTGTTACTCACCATTCATTTTCTTTATTAATCTACGTTATTAATAATTTACAAATAAATTGTTACTTATTTTATTTAGAACTAGTGTTTATTGCATGTGAATCTGTATTTCAATAAGTAAAATAATGACTAAAATACAATACATATCAATATACAACAATTTAAATTTAACAATACATATGCATGTGCAATAGTAGGCTATCAGTCTTGTAATTTTCGGTAGAATTTCCTTGTAAGGTGAATCTTTTTAAGTTATATTAGTACTTTCTTCACACCTGATTTTACATAGATTTATGTATTTATTAGCATTATTTGCTTTTCTTAAAGTGAACCTAAACTCAAAATAAGTTTGTTTTATTCATGTGGCTAAACAGAGCAATAGTAAGACTGGATTATTTTACTTTTCTGATGTTCCAGGTTTCTTCCAAATTTGCTCACACAACTAATAACCTAGGTGGTTGATCACATAATCTCAGCTGAAGCAAAGAAACAGAGTTGATACTGGCTGATCCAAACTTTTAGAAGAGATCATGTGATTAAAAAGAAGCCTAAGCCAAAACGCGTGCATGTAAGCAAAATAGGCAGAATTGTGGCAGTAATCAGACTGAGCAGCAAAGGTTACCAGCGAGAAGGCAGGATAACCCCACATCCTATTTAATATGTCCATGTTTGACCCTGTAGGGTATTTAGAGCAGACGTCCAAATGTACCACATGTACCGCGATTCATTATCAGATCACTCTTAGCACAACAAAAAACTACTCAGTGTGGGTAAACTGAGTATAGTCATTCTTTATGTGGCTTTGAAGATAATTAACCTGTTTTGCTTTCATGAAGAACTAATAATAATTCTATGTTCATATGCAGAAACAAGTTGCAAAGTTTCAGGGTGAGGCAAAAATGAAAACTGATTAAACAAAGCCAAGGTAATGATATTTTTAGAAAGATAGACACTCCACTTTCACTAAAATGAATGAAGAACACAATGCACAATGCATGGCTTGTGCACTAGCCAGCTGAGAAGATTTTATTAAAAAAGCCTCTTTAAGGTCCCAAGCAGGTTGTACAGTGAAGGTGAGAAGCAGGGTTACTATAAGTGCTTATTTCTTTAAGGAATTAATGCACTTTAATAACAAAAGATATATTTTACAGCCAAGGCATGGCTTAATGCTGATTATAACAATGTAGTACCCTGAATGGAATAATGGGTGTGGGCTGACCACAGCAAGCTCATAACACAATGATGGCTATTTTAATGTGGGTGTTTTTTGTGGAGCATTTATTGGTATTTTGCTGTAATAAATTAATTTAATCTGCATTAGTCTCTTTATACCCTTTTCTTAATGCATAAATCCTGTAACTAAAGGCCTAGACTTCATATCATGTTACTAGCAGTGGAGTCTGGATCAACATTTTCATTAGAAAAAGTGTATATTTTAGCCCTTGTTATTCTTTATTCATCCGTTCCATAAGTGGCGGTTCACATATTTGCAGATTCGATGTGGTTTGAACTGCATGCAATCTACATCACATGTGAAATAACATCGCTTCCTATGGTGCCTGCTCACATATGTCCACTGCACTGGCAGAGCAGATTGAAAAAGAGTCATGTCTGATTTTTGAGCAGTTCAGGTGCAAATTACAGGCTATTGACTTCTATGGGCACCATTGCTAAACCACACGTCATTAGTTGTGAACAGGATAAAATCCTGAACTGAACCTGATCTAAATCTGTCCTGAACCTAATGTAAACCTGAGCTAAACCGCTGAACAACTACTGTATCATTTAATTGTGAAACTTGAGCTTTAATCCACACCGCACATGTGTGAATGTTTTTTTTTAAAGTTTTTTAACCTAGTTTTAAATTAGCATTTTAGTATAGATCTACTTTTATAAATGCAGGTGTTTGAACATGATTTATGCAATGTTTTACCCTATCTTTTCTAATTTGATACACACTTTACCATCCAGCATTTCCCTTAGATTAACAATGAGAACTGTCTGAAACATTAAATAAAATATAGTGCTGTTGTGTTCATGCAACTTTGATAAGTATACGCTGCAGTCCTAATTTGTGAACCAATAACACAAAAACAAACAAAATACCATGTGGACCGCTCATAAATTAAGTGCATTAAATTTGACAATACATGAGTAATATTGCTTCACATATACAAAGTGAATAATTGTAACATTCAGTCCCAATTCGGAAAAATAAAGTGCCCAGGTGTTGAATACTAATTGGTGAACTTTGTGCAAAAATGACAGGTGCTCCTCTGTGCTCAATCGGTGCCCCACATGGATGTGCACTCACTGTTAGCCATGGACTACCTATTTCTAGGTTGGTCTTAAGCGCCTGGTTTGGGACTAGCCCAATGCATGATGGCAAAAATAGCACCAATATTCATTCCTGGGAATCATGCGATCTGGCTGATAGTAACCAATAGGTATTCAACACCTGGGCACTTTATTTTTCCGAATTGGGAGTGAATGTTACAATTATTCACTTTGTATATGTGAAGCAATATAACTCATGCATTGTCAAATTTAATGCACTTAATTTATGCAATTTATTCTATACTGACAAGAAAGAGCAAGTACATTAAAGAGCTTTGACTTTAAGGACTCTGATAACTGAAGGTGGGTACTGAAACAAGAGACATGGAAATGTTGGAATCACATTTACTAATATATGCTTTCCACAGTTGTAGCAGCCCCTCATGGATAAAGATACTTATGGCATGTACTTGGAAAGCAGTGATTTGATGTTTATCAGATTAATACAAAGGATGTGGTCCATAATTTTAGGGTATATAAACTGCCAACATTCTGGGCTGTCAACTAGTTTTTCCATTAAACAATATGATTGGGAACATATGCATATTATTAATGAGGAACAACTTTTGCCTTCAGTGTTACTTTTAAAATGGACTTTTGCTTGCACTTGATAGGTTGAGTGAAGTGAGCACAGTTTCACCTTATTTGCCAAGAAAGGAGAACATTTAGTTTGAAAAGTAAAGATATAGTTTAAAAAAAGTGAACATGTTCTGGTCCTTTAATACCTAAACCTCACTGTCTTTATAACTAGGGTATTGTCGTAAACTAGCTGTCACACAGCCAGAAGGAACCGTGGTAAAAAGATATACATAGCCAGATATATTGTTAAGCATGAACACTGCTAAAGACAAGTCTCTTCAAATTATTTCTGTGAAATCTTTATTGTTGGTAAAGCATAATTTTCTGACATCTCTACGTCAATTGCTTGAATATTTACCTGTTAATGCATTTATATCCCATAATGTCCAATTAAAAAAAATTAGAGCTCCTGTTGACATAAATTATGACTACCTAAATTCTTTGTTATATAGATATACTATAAAATGTAGGATTTCAGGAATATGTGCCAGCACCTGCTCGTTAAAAGGAAAAAAATGCTTCTTAAAATATTCTGCAATTTGTTAAATGTATATTCAGGTGGTAGGTATAATTGTGGGGTGTAGCCAAATCCAAAGGTCTTCATATTAATTTCCTGGCAAACAACTGCATTTTGTATTTTAACAATTATATGTATTTTATGCATATAATTTTAAATGCACATATATAATTGATTGAGTTACGTGCTTTTAATTATATCCCCCATCTGCAGAAATTGGTATACACAGGGGCATTGTGAAGTTTTACAATAAATTCTTTAAACATATTAGTGTTATATTTATTTATGACCTAATGTTAATTAATTAAATATAGTTAATTGTAGTCATGGATGTGGTATTTTTTCTATAGCCCATGTTAAAGCTGAACTTCAGGCAGGTAATAAGCAATGCCATTTAATCCAGTTATGTATTCTTTCAAAATTAACAACATAAATGCATGAATCTGTTCTCATATCTCTCTTCTGATTTCTCTTCATAGCAGCACTCGCAACCTGAACTAATGAGAGCCTTGCTATACATGGTACCATCTTACATATTTATGCCTGTCAACAGTTTAAAAATGTTGACAGGAGGAGAGAGCAGGGTGAATGTCTCATCAGTGTGCTGCTCTCTTTCCTGTTCAATTACATGTCGGAGGTAAGTTGGAGATCAAGTTTTATTCATTGGCTGTACCTATTCCTTATATCGGAAATATAACCAAGCTTGAATAGTCGTGACTTAATTTAGGATCTCTACATCTGTGAATCAACTATGTCAAGATTTGGTTATGAGTTGACATATTAAAAAGTACTGCAAGTAAAAATCTTTGCAAGTCAATGAATATGATATTGGTTACGGGGTTATCTATTGAACTGAACAACAAGGTTTTAAAATTGCACAAACTGAACCTAGCTACCGACTACTAGACTCATAGAGCATTTATGGTTGTATATACTGTACCTCCTCATTGAAGCCAGTGTTTACTAAGTCCATCTGGCTAGGGGGGTCACTTCACTTCCAGTACCCCTTCGCAATGTACTGGAGTGCCCATCTACTTATGATGCTCAGATGCAGGCACAGGCTTTCTTAACTCCTTTTCCTACAACTCCCTGGGTTTCCCTCCCTTATCAGCTCAGAAAGACCATGCTTGGGGCAGAGGTAGCTGTTGATCTGCAGGCAGATGAGCAGCCCCCCACCGTCAGAACTAGCATGCCCAGTAGCATGCAGTTTCTCTTGAACACACCGCTAAAGTGTGCCCAGTTGCTGACATAGTAATTCCAAGGGGCCTTGTGTTCATGAGCCTGGGATCCTTTCAGCTGTTTACCTGTGTTATCATAGCTGTCCTGGATTTCATTGAGATGGATGCTGTATATGAAGATAAGTAGCTGTTTGTGTTCTGAACTGTTTTAATTAGTGATTTTTAAGCGGAAGCTATGTTGTTACTGAGTCTTATAGAGACTATGCCATGCAGCCACGTTACCCTGATTAAGTCACAGAGACATTGCAGTGAAAGCACAGGTTTGTGTACCTTTCATAATCTTTTTCTGTATTATTCTGAAGTGTATGCCGTGCTCTTTGCCATGCTGGCCCTGTTTTGTATTATTGCTTCTAATTTTGCATCTGTTTAGTAAACTACAAGTTATCGCTACTCCCTATCTGATCATTTGGCCAATTACCCTTCCTGTTACAACACAAGTACATTTATTATTGGTACCCCCTAACAGTGTAAGGAACCAGCTCATATTGCTTTTAGATAACAAAAAATACCTAAACTAAAAATAAAAATTACCTACAATAACAAAAAAAATTTAAAAACGAACGTGTTTTTTTATTCCAAACTATTTTATTGAAGTTAATGTAAGAAGTGGAAGTATCCCATATAAGACCATCACAATTAACCCCTGGGATCATATATACCCAATGTTTAAGAACCAGGGTTACAGGGCATTTGTGTAAAGCTAGGTATAAACCCTAAAGTTACCACATAGTTTTTGCTCGGGCTGGAGAGCCATTTCTAACTAGAACAGTGAACTGTACAAACTATATGAATGATCTAAAAGTGGTGAGACAAGAAAAGCAAATAAAAATATTTTATAAGAAACTCACACATGTACTCCTACTAACAAACCCACTGCACATATACTATCCTGCTAGGTTAGCCCCTAAGCACACAGGTCCACCTCCTGAACACCTCACCCCAACAGATTCCAGACAACAAAAACAGTGGTGATGGAGAACAGTGAAGTAATGTCCTCCCAGGCATTCTCTTGACTGTCATATGATTCATCAGAGTTGAGGAGACGCTTATCTGGGCTAAGTGCCACTCTCAGTCTAGGGTCTAATGGGGCACATTACCTAAACCAAAGCTATGCAGGGACCTCCTGAAAAGTGCAGGGTGTCATTGACATAGGGCACCAAGGTAGAGACCCAGTGCATATTCCCCTTGGTGCCTGTATCTTGAAAAGCCCTAAAGGATACCTTCTTCCAGGTACCACCTGAAGTGAGGTTCTTACCTTGACTCATGGCAGGTGCCCCCTGGGTAGAGAGGCAGTCTGTTTGCTTTGCAACCTAAAGTACATATGGCATTTAGCTTGAAACCATGGGTAAATGGGTACCTGGGTCTAGCTATTCTTGAAAATCTACCTATCAAATCTTATCGTAGATGTTTCTTCCTGATGCTGCAACGTGATCATGCTGTTAAAAGTGTCTGGAACTTGGCTAGCTAAGTAAAAAAAAAAGTAACTTTTTGTTAAAGAGGTACCTATTAAGAGACGCTGCATCCCAGCCAATGCCTTAAAGTGCACTCTAACCTAGTGTAGTGTTATCATTTATATTGCATTTAACATTTACGAATATTGTTTGTTGCTGATTTACTAACATACCCTTCTGATCCTAGTTAGGGGTAAAGAAAACAAATATTTGCTAATTTAACATAGTTATTACTCTGTCTAGCAGACTATGGTATAATCTATCAGTTGTGTGCTCCTTTATGTTCAATTTACCATTTATTCTAACCCGTATGAAAAGATTTAGAGCATTTACCAGTAAATGGGCATATGTCTTTTTACTGGTAGTAACCCACATCCATTAGACACTGGTGTATTTATCCGTGCTTGCAGTGATTTTTATTCAATCGGGTGTGTCAGAGGGACCAAGGTTGTTCTTGGAATCAAGGCACAGAACAGACAACCCAAGGTTACCAAGCTGCTCCTTTGGGGTAGCGCTACATGTGGGGGCTTGTGCAGGTTGCCTCTGTTCTACAAGACAACTGAGATGGACCCTGTTGCTGCAACCCAGTGGTGCGAAGAGGAAAATGGCCTGCTGCTTGGCATCCCTGAAGAAGCCTGGACTGAGGAGCAGATCTGGCAAGCTGTGCAGAAACTAGTTCCTGATCAGAAGGTGTGTGTGTATGGTAGACTTGAAACTAGATCAGAGGACCTCCCGCAGTTACATCTTACTAGAGTGGAAAGGGAAGATCCCTTCCTGCTTCAAAGAGTCTAGTCTATAGCTACATGGAGAAGTTGAGGCCCTCCTGGTCCAGCTGAACGTACCAGACATCAGCCCAGAAAGTTTGTGTCAAATAGCTCCGACAGAAGAAGCAACCTTACCGGCACCTATAGCCATGATAGGGCCATAATTCATTGCCGCCTTGGGAGATTTCATGGCAAAGTGTCACAAGAATGACAACATATAAAAGACATACAACACGGCCAGGCTCACACAGGCAAGCATTGAGCTGGAAGAGTCCCAGACAGCCAAAGATTATATCAGCTGCAAATGAACTTTGTACTGTCAAGTGATGTTCCACAACCACCTGCTGCATCCAGCCTAACATCTATCTGGATGTAAGTTACAGCCATTCAGGACTCACCCACACATACAGCGGGCTCCACCTCAGTGTATGCATAGTGTGCTGCTTTTTGGATTGCCTTACTGCATACTGTATTCCCCATTGTTACCATCCATCTTTCAGTGTATCTGGGAACAGTATTCCATCAGCAGCCAAGGAGTATCAGGAGGAAAGGGATCAATAACAGAGTTTGAGGGCGGGCGGCAGCTAGGGAGTGTACAGACTCACAGCCAGTGTCAGGGCTCCCAGGTATGACCAGAGGTGTGTGACTGAAGCAGGGAAACGCAGACCTCAGATATGTTATAAACAATATAATTTATTAACACTAACAGTACAAACATAAACGCAGTGCAATACTAAAACATAATACAGTGCAAACAAACCAAACCAAACCACCCACAGATAACAGTATATACAAGCAAGCGTCGTCAGGCAGGCCGGGTCAATATCAATTGGGCAGGTAGGTACAGGGGGAGCAAGCGGAGAATGGTCGGGGTCACAGGCCAGGTTCAGCAGGTAGCAAGCAGCATAGTACAGAGGGTCAGGCAGAGGGATGGTCCGGGTCACAAGCCAGGGATCAGAACAGGTAGCAAGCAGCGTAGTACAGAGGGTCAGACAGAGGGATGGTCAGGGTCACAAGCCAGGATCAGAGCAGGAGAAGTCAGCAAAGGAACAGAAACAGGATGCAGGACAGATACAGGGCCCAGGACAAACACAACACCAAGGCAGAGTCTGCAAGTCTGGCCATCCCTTAAATACACCAGTATCATCAGTTCCAGGTGTTAGCTGGCTGAAAGGTTGAGTCTCTGATTGCTGGGAGCACCCGCTGGCCAGCCCTGGTACTGCAGATCAAAAGGCAGGTGAGTCCCACCATTGCTGGCCAGTCCATTCCTAACAGTACCCCCCCCCTCAAGGAGCGGCCTCAGGACGCTCCAAACAGTCCTAGCTGGGCAAAATGTTCCACCGCCCGGGTCTGGCAACTGGCGGGATATCAAAGACTGGCACACCGGGCAGGACTCCGGGCAGCGGCACACCGGGCTGGACTCCGGGCAGAGGCACATCGGGCAGAGGCACACCGGGCAGAGGCACATCGGGCAGGACTCCGGGCAGAGGCACATCGGGCAGGACTCCGGGCAGAGGCACATCGGGCAGGACTCCGGGCAGAGGCACACCGGGCAGAGGCACATCGGGCAGGACTCCGGGCAGAGGCACATCGGGCAGGACTCCGGGCAGAGGCACATCGGGCAGGACTCCGGGCAGAGGCACATCGGGCAGGACTCCGGGCAGAGGCACATCGGGCAGGACTCCGGGCAGAGGCACATCGGGCAGGACTCCGGGCAGAGGCACATCGGGCAGGACTCCGGGCAGAGGCACACCGGGCAGAGGCACATCAGGCAGGACTCCAGGCAGAGGCACATCGGGCAGGACTCCAGGCAGAGGCACATCGGGCAGGATTCCGGGCAGAGGCACATCGGGCAGGATTCCGGGCAGAGGCACATCGGGCAGGATCCGGGCAGAGGCACATCGGGCAGGACTCCGGGCAGAGGCACATCGGATTACCAGGCGAAGCAGCAGGCAGCGGGCCACCAGGCGGAGCAGCAGGCACCGGGCCCCCGGGCGGAGCAGCAGGCACCGGGCCCCCGGGCGGAGCAGCAGGCACCGGGCCCCCGGGCGGAGCAGCAGGCACCGGGCCCCCGGGCGGAGCAGCAGGCACCGGGCCCCCGGGCGGAGCAGCAGGCACCGGGCCCCCGGGCGGATCAGCAGGCACCGGGCCCCCAGGCGGGGCGACAGGCACCGGGCCCCCAGGCGGGGCGACAGGCACCGGGCCCCCAGGCGGGGCGACAGGCACCGGGCCCCCAGGCAGGGCGACAGGCACCGGGCCCCCAGGCGGGGCGACGGGCACCGGGCCCCCAGGCGGGGCGGCGGGCGCCGGACCCCCAGGCGGAGCGACAGGTCTCGGGCCCTCAGGCGGAGCGGCGGGCGCCGGACCCCCAGGCGGAGCGACAGGTCTCGGGCCCTCAGGCGGAGCGGCAGGCGCCGGACCCCCAGGCGGAGCGACAGGTCTCGGGCCCTCAGGCGGAGTGGCGGGCGCCAGACCCCCAGGAGGAGCGACAGGTCTCGGGCCCTCAGGCGGAGCGGCAGGCGCCGGACCCCCAGGAGGAGCGACAGGTCTCGGGCCCTCAGGCGGAGCGGCAGGCGCCGGACCCCCAGGCGGAGCGACAGGTCTCGGGCCCTCAGGCGGAGTGGCGGGCGCCGGACCCCCAGGAGGAGCGACAGGTCTCGGGCCCTCAGGCGGAGCGGCAGGCGCCGGACCCCCAGGAGGAGCGACAGGTCTCGGGCCCTCAGGCGGAGCGGCGGGCGCTGGACCCCCAGGTGGAGCGACAGGTCTCGGGCCCTCAGGCGGAGCGGCGGGCGCCGGACCCCCAGGTGGAGCGACAGGTCTCGGGCCCTCAGGCGGAGCGGCGGGCGCCGGACCCCCAGGAGGAGCGACAGGTCTCGGGCCCTCAAGCGGAGTGGCAGGTGCCGGACCCCCTTGCGGAGCGACAGGTCTCGGGCCCTCAGGCGGAGCGACAGGTCTCGGGCCCCCAGGCGGGGCGGCGGGCGCCGGATCCCCAGGCGGAGCGGCGGGCGCTGGACCCCCAAGCGGAGCAACAGGTCTCGGGCCCCCAGGCGGAGCGGCGGGCACCGAGACACCAGGCACGACAGTGGGGTCCGAGTCAACTGGTATGACCGCAGGCACTGGGTAAGACATTGGATGGTCTGGCTGGACAGCGGGCATCGGGTCACCAGGCATCAGGTCATTTGGCTCGACAGCGGGCACCGCGTCATCTGGCAAGGCAGTGGGCTCCGAGTCAACTGGCATGACCGCGGGCACCGGGGCAGACATTGAATCGTCTGGCTGGACAGCGGGCATCGGGTCACCAGGCATCAAGTCATTTGGCTCGACAGCGAGCACCGCATCATCTGGCAAGGCAGTGGGCTCCGAGTCAACTGGCATGACCGCGGGCACCGGGGCAGACATTGAATCGTCTGGCTGGACAGCGGGCATCGGGTCACCAGGCATCAGTTCATTTGGCTCGACAGCGGGCACCGCGTCATCTGGCAAGGCAGTGGTCTCCGAGTCAACAGGCACGACAGTGGGCACCGGGTCATCAGGTACCGGATTGTCTGGCTCGACAGCGGGCATCGGGTCACCAGGTATGACAGCGGACACTAGGTCACCAGGCATCAGGTCATTTGGCTTGCCAGCGGGCACCGCGTCATCTGGCAAGGCAGTGGGCACCGAGTCACTAGGTACGACAGCGGGCTCTGAGTCAATTGGCACGACAGCGGGCACCGGATCAGGTACCGGATCATCTGGATCAACAGCGGGCATCGAGTCAACTGGCCTAATAGGATCGTCAGGCTGGATCAGTTCATCATGCTGGGTAGAGGCATTAGGCCGAGTAGAGGCTTCAGGCCGAGTAGAGGCATCAGGCCGAGTAGAGGCATCAGGCCGAGTAGAGGCATCAGGCCGAGTAGAGGCTTCAGGCTGAAGAGAGGCATCAGGCCGAGTACAGGCATCAGGCCGAGTACAGGCATCAGGCCGAGTACAGGCATCAGGCCGAGGAGAGGCATCAGGCCGAGGAGAGGCTTCAGGCCGAGGAGAGGCTTCAGGCCGAGTAGAGGCATCAGGCCGCGTAGAGGCATCAGGCCGCGTAGAGGCATCAGGCCGCGTAGAGGCTTCAGGCCGCGTAGAGGCTTCAGGCCGCGTAGAGGCTTCAGGCCGCGTAGAGGCTTCAGGCCGAGTAGAGGCATCAGGCTGCGTACAGGCATCAGTCTGAACCACGGAAGGCAGGCTCACCGGTTTGGATACTGGCAGGATGGTATTGGTTGGAAAGAATTTTCACTTTTTTCTGGTTTTAACTACTGGAGCACTGCAAGTAAACGCAGGTCTGCAAACGAATGGAGCAGCTGGAGACAGAGAAGAACTGGAGGATGGAACAGGAGAGGGAGCAGTTGCTACAGAGGGCTTTTTTACAGGGTTAAAGGCAGGATAGGTGCAGCGAGTGGGAACAGGGTACTGACATGCGGTAGATAGCCAAGTATACTGGGCTGTAACTGGAGGAGCTGGTGGGAATACAGGAGTAGAGTTAGAAGCAGGACTGGGTCTTTGTAAGCTGACTGAGGCTGGGTGCAACAAATCTGTCCATGTCTGCAGTAGGGGTTGAACAAAGCTGAGCTTACACAAAGTCTGTCTGGTCAATGACTGCACTGCGTTTATACAATCTCTCAGTGTCTGTGGTGAACATGTGGAATAACGCTCCAGAAAGTAACCCACATCATCCTCTAATAACCATACCAGGGACTCTACCTGGTCTGCACTAAATGGTGGCAAAAATTCATCCCTGCATTCGGGGGAACCAGATGAAACCAACTCTGCACAAACCTCAATCAATGGCTGCACCTCAGAGAATACTGTGCCCTGATCTACTAGAACATGAGCGAGCCGTATACATTCTAGCAATTCATCCCGGGTATACTCCTTCAGAGTTTGATAAGCATACTCCCTGTCATCAAACACTAGCAGATATAAATACTCAACCTCCTCAAGATCCATCCTTCCCATCAACAAGCCAAGATGGCTTCCCTGTGCAGCCACTTCTGGTCAGGATTGGCCTTGGTGTAATGTCAGGGCTCCCAGGTATGACCAGAGGTGTGTGACTGAAGCAGGGAAACGCAGACCTCAGATATGTTATAAACAATATAATTTATTAACACTAACAATACAAACATAAACGCAGTGCAATACTAAAACATAATACAGTGCAAACAAACCAAACCAAACCACCCACAGATAACAGTATATACAAGCAAGCGTCGTCAGGCAGGCCGGGTCAATATCAATTGGGCAGGTAGGTACAGGGGGAGCAAGCGGAGAATGGTCGGGGTCACAGGCCAGGTTCAGCAGGTAGCAAGCAGCATAGTACAGAGGGTCAGGCAGAGGGATGGTCCGGGTCACAAGCCAGGGATCAGAACAGGTAGCAAGCAGCGTAGTACAGAGGGTCAGACAGAGGGATGGTCAGGGTCACAAGCCAGGATCAGAGCAGGAGAAGTCAGCAAAGGAACAGAAACAGGATGCAGGACAGATACAGGGCCCAGGACAAACACAACACCAAGGCAGAGTCTGCAAGTCTGGCCATCCCTTAAATACACCAGTATCATCAGTTCCAGGTGTTAGCTGGCTGAAAGGTTGAGTCTCTGATTGCTGGGAGCACCCGCTGGCCAGCCCTGGTACTGCAGATCAAAAGGCAGGTGAGTCCCACCATTGCTGGCCAGTCCATTCCTAACAGCCAGATTATATCAGCTGCAAACAAACTTCGTACTGTCAAGTGATGTTCCACAACCGCTTGCTGCATCCAGCCTAACATCTATCTGGATGTAAATTACAGCCATTCAGGACTCACCCACACATACAGCTGGCTCCACCTCAGTGTATGCATAGTGTGCTGCTTTTTGGATTGCCTTACTGCATACTGTATTCCCCATTGTATTATTCATCTTTCAGTGTATCTGGGTACAGTATTCCATCATCAGCCAAGGAGTATCGGGAGGAAAGGGTTTGATAACGGTTTGGGGGGGAGCAGGTAGGGAGTGTACAGACTCACAGCCACCACTGTGTAGGAGGGTGGGGGCTAGAGGGGAGTATGGGAAGGGAGAGGAGGGGACAATATCTCAGGTTTAACACTGGATATGTTTGTTTATATTTTATACTATTTTTATACTACATTAATAAGTATTTTGTATTAGCCACAAGCAGGTGTCCTATCCATTTTCTTTTCTGTTTGATACATGGTTGGAAATTAAAGACACCTCCCCAGATTACTTGGGATTCTGGCTTAAAACACAAATGAGTAGCTCCCTGGTATCTGCGTTTTGTGTAGTTACACAACATACACAATGTCTGGATACCAAAAATTGGGAGCCTTTTCCAGAAAACAGCCAGTGCCTGCCAGTGAAGAGAGTTTTGAAGAATGGCTGGAACTAGCCATGAAGGCATTTGAATGGGGTATTCCTGAGGCCCACAAAAAGCAGAGAATCACAGAGAGATTAAGGGGAGCCTGCCCCAGAAGCTATTTGCAACCTGAAACTCAACTGCAAACAGGACTGTACTGCTTATGACTACTTAGGTATCTTGCAAGGTGTTTTCAGGAGAACAGAAAGGGCCTCTGACCTCATGTACCAGTTTGAACATACCTTCCAAGATGAGGGGGAAAACTGTCTGAATACATAAAATGTCTTGACAAGATAATGCATTAGAAAGGTATAGATAGATCTCAGGTCGGTTGACAAGGTCCAGGCACAACAGCTTTTAGGGGAGCTCGGCCCTTGGATCCTATCATGATCCAGTTGAAACCTCAAAGAGATGGTGGAATCTTGACGTACCCTAAATTAATCTGGATGGTGCGGAAGGAAGAAGCCATGTTAGAAAGTAAAAGGAGAAGCCTGAAATCAGGACCTGTAGCTGAGGTCAGAGTGGTTAGTGTAGTTAGCGGTGACCAAGAGATAGATCTCTAGAAATGTCGCAAATGATGGAGATGATGATGCTGCTGGCAACCAAGATTGCCACCTCACATGGCAAGAATATCTCAGAGCCCAAGCAGACTTTGAACCCTACGGTCGTTCTTGCAGAGAAGCCTATGAGTCAAGTAGTCTGTTTTAACTGCGGAGGAGGGGGTCACTACTAACGCAACCTCACAAGTCCACCAAAACATGAAAGTCAGTGATCAAAAGCCAAAGGGAAACCTCAGAGGGCCCCAGTGAAGGAGCCCATCTACAAAAGCCAGCGCAAAAGTCAGACACAAAGGAGCCTCAAAGAAAACCCAAGGGCCCCTACTGTTCCTTCTGAGTGACCGTACAACCCACTCTCCTTGACCTCTGGTGTCTAGCCTCAGAAAATCAGTGCACATCAGCCCTCTGGGGTCCAACTGAGACACAAACAAAGCCCATCAAGAAGGGCGCACAAATACAGACAACAAGACAGGTAAATCCCACTATTCCTCACAAATTCCCTGACAAGTTAATGGGACTTTCTCCAATTATACCAATCCAACTGGAAAGCATTTATGCAATGGTTCTTCTGGACACAGGGGTGCAAGTGACCTTGCTATACAGAGACTGTTATGACAAACACCTCGATCATCTACCCCTACAGAAATCGGAAAAAATAGAAATATGGGGCCTTGGAACTCAGAAATTTCCATATGATGGGTACTTGCCAATCCAGTTGACCTTCACCCCATCTGCGGCCGGGCAATCAGAGACATTCCATACATTAGCAGTTGTGTGCCACAACCTGGAGCCAACAAGAGTTTTCTGACAGTAGTTACAAACACTGACCTTGTCAGGAGACTACTCAGTCCTCTTGTCACAAAGAACGACACTTCAATCGAGAGTATACACCCCATGCTATGACAAGTTCAATTGTTGTCCTTGAAGCTGACTCTCGGGGAGGGGACACAGGGGCGGAGGTAATCCCAAAAGTGGTGTCAGCAGGAGCCTTGCAAGGAAGTCATGGAAAGATTCCAGTCAGTGTCCTCAACAACACTAACTCGCCAACAAAATTACAGGCCTGAATGTTGCTAGGACAAGTGATTTCAGCTACCCTAGTCCTGCCATCTGATTTGGTGGGGGGAGCAGAAGATGGGATTCCAATGTCCTACCCACAGAACACCCCACTCTCACCCGAGTGAAAATTAAGAGTCAAAGTCCAGCTTCTGAGATGGCAGGAGATGTTTTTAAAGAGTAAATTTGATGTGGAATGTGCAAAGAGTGTACAACTCCGGATTGCCTTCAGGAAGACAGGCCATTCAGAGAGAGTTTGACTAATCCCACTGGGTGACCTGGATGATCTTCATTAGCAACTGACAGAGCTTAAGAGAGCGGGCATCATTGGAGCGTCACGGAGCCCTTTTGCCTCCCTCATAGTTGTGGTGCGGAAGAAGAATGGTTCCTTGCGGTTGCGCATCGACTACCAAATGCGCAACAGAAAACTATCCCTGACCAATACACCACTCAAAGGATAGAAGATGCCTTAAAGATCCTGTCTGGGGCAAAGTGGTTAAATGTACTGGATTCAAAAAGTGGGTATTATCAAATCACCATGCACCCTAAGGATAGAGAGAAGATAGCTTTCATCATCCCGCAAGGGTTCTTCAAATTCAACAGAATGCCCCAAGGTCTGGTGGGAGCTCCAGCAACATTCCAGAGGTTGATGGAAAAGACTGTAGGGGACAGGAACCTAACTGAGGTGCTGGTGTACATGGACAATATCATTGTCTTTGGCAAAACACTTGCAGAACATGAAGAGCATCTGGAGAAGGTTCTGAAGAGCCTCCATGACAAGGTCTTAAAGTTGCCTTTAGAGAAGTGTCAGTTCTACCAGCCTTCTGTCAATTATCTCAGGCAAGTTGTCTCAGCAGAGGGAGTAGCCACTGACCCCCAGAAACTGAAAACTGTCACCTCTTGGCCAAGGCCTATTAATCTGACTAAGCTCATGTCATTTCTGTGGTTCTGCTCAAATTATCGAAGATTTGTTGATGGATTCGCTAAAATAGGTCAGCCCCTCAATGATTTGTTGAAGAATGAGGAAGATGAGATGACGATAACCCAGACTCAATAAAACCAGTCAAACAAAAACTGGAGGACCCAGGAAACCTCAGGAGTCGTTCCAAGACCAGAGGACTGGACAGTGTTAGCAAGCTTTCGGCTGCAGTGGAGCTTAACAACTGCTCATGTTCTGGCCTATTCCGATCCAACAAACCATATGAACTACCATATTAATGTCGATGCCAGTTGAAACAGGCTAGGCAGAGTGTTATATCAAGAGCACAATAGATACCTGTGGCCTCTTGCCTATTTGAGCAGAAGCCTTATACCCTCTGAGAAGAACTCCCCTACACACAAATTGGAGTTCTTGGCTGTGAAGTGGGTAGTGGTAGATAAACTGAAAGACTACTTGTATGTTGCAGACTTCATAGTCAAAACTGACAATAACCTATTCACATGTATACTAACCACAGCCAAGCTGGATATCATTGGACACAAGTGGTTGGCCACTTTATCGGGATTCCGCTTCTTCCTAAAATTCCATCCAGGGGTTAGGAATGCTGATACTATGTCAAGGAGACCCTATAACTTGGAGGCTTCCTCTGAAGAGTGGACTCAACTGACATTGGAAGGGATACAAGCTTTGCATCAAGGGGCAGAGTATCAGGCCAAAGGAGCAACAGTAGCTGTCTCAGTGGCAGGTGTTCCTAAATACAACTGTGACTTTTCCCAAGTAAGTGAAAAAGGCCTGCCTAAGATCTGAAAAAGAGAGACTACTGGTGGTCTACTGAAGGGGCCCCTTGGATGATCCTGAAGATTATTCTTGCCAACGAAGCATAGAGTTGACTGCCTAGTATGACAATCATGGTTACTTAGGACCTGAAAGAACATTCAAATTAGTGAAAGACCATTTCTATTGGCCTTGTATGCGGGCTGAAGTGGAAGGATACTGTCGATGTATACAGAAGAAGACTTTACCCAGCTGGGCCACCACAATGGGCCATCTTCAAAGTCAAGGACCAATTGAGTTGGTGTGCATTGATTTTCTGTGACTGGAATCTGACTTGAGCAGATAGGGTTATTTCTTAGTGGTAACCAATCACTTCACCCAGTATGCCCAAGCACTCCCAACCAAAGACCAGCAAGCATCCACGGTGGCCAAATTCTGGTAGAAAAGTTCTTCGTCCTACCTCAACACATTCACTCTGACCAAGGAAGACCTTTTAGGTGTTCAGAAGACAACAACAGCTCCCTACCACCTTCAAGGGGATCCTCAGCCACAGCAATTTAATCACACTCTCCTATTTATGCTTGGGAATCTTTCTGCTGTGAATAAACAGCATTGAAGCAGACACATTGCAACTATTGTGCACTCCTACAACAGCACTGAAAATGATGCTACTGGCTCTTCCCCATACAGGCTGATGTTTGTGAGGGAAGTTCAATTGCCAGTCAACTTAAAATTCAGCACATCCCTAGATCATACCTCAATGATGCCACACACAGGATATGTAGATCAGTAGATCATTTGAAGAAGAGTGTAAAAACAGTGTATGAGAAAGCTCAGACTGCCTCAGACACAAAAAGTAGAACAAAACAAGCTTTCATCTGAAGGTGCGGTTACATGACTCACAGCCTGGTGAAAGAGTTTTTTTAAGCAATCTGGGCACCCCTGGAAAACACAAGTTGGCTGATCACTGAAAGTCACAACCCTATATCATCTGCAAGCAGTTACTAGGAATCCTAGTATACCAGTTTTGTCCAAGGGAAGTACTGTACCACTAAAGACCTAGCACCGTAATCACCTACTCCCCCTATCAGAAGCAGTTGCTGTGCCTCAACAACTAGATCACACAACCTACTCAAACCACCTCTCAAAGATCACATTCAATAACTAGGCCTCAATCTTTGCCAACAAACACAGATGAAGAGGACAGCGAGAAAGAAGAAATGGGCATGGACTGGCTGTGGCCTCCTACACTGTCAGAGACTTCTAGAGGGACAAATACTGGAACCCTCAGGCCTGAGGCTCCAGAATTCATACCACAAAGCCAAGCCTTGGCCAACCAAGAAGACCCTTGATTTCCCGACTGCAGAGGACACAGAAACTCTTCAACCATCTATTGCACCAGAAGGAGAGGCAGTCGAACCAGAACCACCTGAGCCCAAAAAAACAAAGAGAAAAGTGAACAATTCTCCTCCCTAAAAAGACTGACCTACGATACTTTAGGTGAAAGTTCTGTAGAAGCCATTTGCAGCTCTAAAAGGACTCACAAAACACCAACCCTTCCCATTACAAATTCAGTAGAGAGCGACTCAAACTCACCCCCAGGGGTGCCATCTCAGTATCTGTGGCTTGTAGACAAGACAACCTTGCCCCTTATGACAAATGGTGCAAGGTTCCCTTGTCAAATTCATTTGTTAACCACTTCAAGTCCAGACATGTTCACCCCCTTCCAGTCCAGGCCAATTTTCGGCTTTCAGCGCTGTCACACTTTAAATGACAATTGCATGGTCTTGCAACACTGTACCCAAGTGAAATTTTTAGAGACAGATAGAACTTTCTTTTGGTGGTATTTATTCACCACTGGGATTTTTATTTTGTTTTCTTATAAAATATTGCAAATAAATAATCTTTCTTCATAAATCTCGGCCAAAATGTATTCTACCTTTTTGGTAAAAAAAATAACCCATATCAGTATACTGAGAAATAATTATAATTGAAAAAAAATTGTTTACATTTTTATTTTACCTTTTTTTTATATTTACATTTTTTATATTATTTATTTATAATTTTTTTTTTTGTACATACTGTCACCCTAGCAGTTTTACACTATGATTGCTTCTACACCCAAAAGCAATCATTTCGCATTCACTCTGGCTGCATTCCTGCAGCCATTGAGAATTACTGTGAGAGCTGTAATTAGTCACATCATATCACATGGTACAAGGCTGCTAAATTCCAATTGGTATACCATACATTTAGGAATAACACCAACTAAAATCCATTTTTCAGCTAAGTAGAGGCTGTGGAAGGATTAAGGTGACTGTCTGTTATCATGGTTGTAAAGTTGTTTTGGACCTTAAGTGGAAATCTTCCTCCAGCTCCTGATGTGATGCGGCTCAGCATTATAGCAAGCAGCAGACTCAGCCCATTCAAAGGTTTGCATAGCTTCCTATAAGGAGTTTAGTTCTGCATGGTAAAAACAGTATGTGAGTCCATAACTTTTGATCTCATGCATCCATAGCCAATTAGGCATTTACAATGTGGTTATGTGCCTCAAATACTTTTATGATGAGTTGTTAATTTATGCTGTAGTTAATTCCTAAATTCTGTGTGCTCTTTATCTCTTACTAATATATTTTAAAATGAATATTTTGTTTCTTACTGTAGATGATATAGGTAGGAAATCTTGAATAATCTTTGTTTACAGGTTATGTTTCATATGTTCTTAGAAACATATACAAAGTTGGCCAAACCTCAGATGGGAATGTGCTTCAATAATGCCCAACTCCAATGAGAATCCAGTGTTTTTATTTTCATCGTACTATTTTTTTTGAAAGTGCTATTTTTCATCTGGACACTGTGGAACAGATGGGCAGTACTAGCCCTCTTCGGGAGGGTTGCATTTCACCCTTCTGTGTGGTCTACTCAAAATGCACATTTCTTCAAGGTGAAAAAAAATCTTTATCGATTTGAAACTCGAATGAAAGATGACTGAGGGACTCTAGTTTCTATTAATTTTACATGCATCTCCAGCCCTCTCCAGCCGTCTAATATGGCAAAAATAATGTCTATACGGAGGCCTGTTGAAAAACCACACCGTGAGTTAGGATTCAGGTTTCTTGTTGGTGATGCTAGAGAAGTTTGAAAAAGCCAGACTTTAACCCTGACCTGCCATTCATCAGCATCTCCCATGGGTCATTTTTACTGCTTTCATCAACCCTGACAATTTTTGTCACATAATTAGGCACCAGATCAGCATATTCTAGTTACAGTGCAAACACCATTGTGCTGATAGTTAAGGTAGTCCACTCCAGCTGGGAGCATTCACTGCCTGGACAATAAGCTTGATGTTAGAGCGAGCAGAATAGCTCAATATTTACACTCGCATCATGTACTATACCAGCTTCGAGATAATACAATGAGATTGTCATGTAATAGGCACCCCATGAAAAAAGATTGTTTGACTAATGCGAGCAAACATATATACACTGGATACATCTGTTAAAAAAGGTCTATTTTCTATACTTTGTTTTACAATTACTCAACTATAGTAGAAATAGACCTGTCAAGGCTGACCAACCCAAAATTGTGCTTTCTGAGTTTACAAGTTGTCTACCACAAGCAAACACTTTTTAGCATTAAAACCACAGATCCAGCAGGTGGTAACATGGAACCTAAGGTGCTGCATGTATGGTCTGTGTGTAAACAGATAGGGGTTTAATTTATGAAGACCTAAAAAACAATAAAAGAAATGTACATATTGGGTCACATTCAATGTCAGGGATAGTCTATATACATGAAGTGATTCTGGACTTACTTTGACATCTCAAACCAGGGTAAATCTGTGCTATGTCAAAACAAACAAATAACAGTGTACAAGCAGCCATTGTGCAATTGTTATACCAATTAGATCATTAAAATAAAAAAGAAATAGTGCTAAATATGGAAATAAAACACAAACAAAAAATTATATCTGAAAGGCCATAACAGTCCATGTGTAAATAAATCTTAAGCATAAACAACTTAGTCCAATGTGAATATGCAGATATGATCACTTTACGAAAAATTGTGCAGAAAAGGCCATAACTCATCTATTGGCTAATAGTGCACAATTACATTTGAAAGGATTCCATCACCATGTGGCACCATTGATAGAAGCCTCCTACAAGATCTGATGGACTGTAAAGTTATAAATGTCAAACTCTCTTAGGTAGTTTGTTCCTTCAATAGCTTCCAACATAGGATTTAATACCACACCTCCACTTGCCAGGATTGGCATCAAGGAAAAAAAAATATATACTCATAGTGTAGTATATTGAAAATCAATGCCTTTTATTAGATCCCCAAATTTTCTTTGCATAAGAAGCGTACCCTATATGAACAGTGTTTAAAGCAGAAATACTATAGCAGCATGATAGCTTATGAAGAAATGCTGGCGTACCGTATATGAACAGTGTTTAAAGCAGAAAGACTATAGCAGCATGATAACTTATGAGGAAATGCCTGCTTCGACTGGCACTCATGCGTGATGACGTCACTTACAGGTCATGACATCTATTTTCAAATTAATTAACATTGGAGTTTGTTTCTCAGTCTGGGATAGGTGCACCATTTAATGTACCCTTCCATCTTCACAGAAGGATGAAACAATGCAAACAAGTCTTAGAGTGCACAAGATCTGCTTGTAGAGATTTGCCCAAAATGTGCATATCAAATTATCTCTATAGTAATGACAAAAAAACTTTAAAGAGGAAATCGACTGTAGCAAATACAGTGGGGCAAAAAAGTATTTAGTCAGCCACCAATTGTGCAAGTTCTCCCACTTAAAAAGATGAGGGAGGCCTGTAATTGGCAACATAGGTAGACCTCAACTATGAGAGACAAAATGAGAAAAAAAATCCAGACAATCACATTGGCTGATTTGGAAAGAATTTATTTGCAAATTATGGTGGAAAATAAGTATTTGGTCAATATCAAAAGTTTATCTCAATACTTTGTTATATATCCTTTGTTGGCAATGACAAAGGTCAAACGTTTCCTGTAAGTCTTCACAAGGTTGGCACACACTGTTGCTGGTATGTTGGCCCATTCCTCCATGCAGATCTCCTCTAGAGCAGTGATGTTTTGGGGCTGTCGCTGGGCAACACGGACTTTCAACTCCCTCTAAAGGTTTTCTATGGGGTTGAGATCTGGAGACTGGCTAGGCCACTCCAGGACCTTGAAATGCTTCTTACGAAGGCACTCCTTCGTTGCCCGGTGCGGTATGTTTGGGATCATTGTCATGTTGGAAGACCCAGCTACGTTTCATCTTCAATGCCCTTGCTGATGGAAGGAGGTTTGCACTCAAAATCTCACGATACATGGCCCCATTCATTCTGTCCTGTACATGGATCAGTCGTCCTGGTCCCTTTGCGGAGAAACAGCCTGTCTGGATTTTTTTTCTCATTTTGTCTTTCATAGTTGAGGTCTACCTATGATGCCAATTACAGGCCTCTCTCATCTTTTTAAGTGGGAGAACTTGCACAATTGGTGGCTGACTAAATACTTTTTTGTCCCACTGTATGCTCATGAAAAGGCAAAAGGCAGGTAGGGGACAAAAAGCTAGTCACCAGAATTGGCGGT
Organism: Staurois parvus; assembly: GCF_062004578.1. Taxonomy (NCBI): domain Eukaryota; kingdom Metazoa; phylum Chordata; class Amphibia; order Anura; family Ranidae; genus Staurois; species Staurois parvus. Next base: position 5,871,713 of record NW_028317925.1, on the reverse strand, counting down.
TGTTGTGACTGATCTCCATCACTGACTTGTTCTGCACTGTGTTTCTGTGTGGAGGTGGCCATCATGGTAAAAGCAGGGCTTTTTTTCTAATATCAGAGCTCCAGCAAGGAGTCCAGCAAGCAGCAGTGGCATCAACAAATCTCTCTCCAAAGTATCTGTTTTATAAGCAGCGGCAGGGCTTTTTTCCAGCCGGAACATAGCGGAACGCCATTCCGCCACCTCTGGCAGCCCTCTCCTCTCCAACCTATCACATACCACTGAAGCCGGTAGAGGAAGTTTTCTATAACACTTCCTCCACCGGCTTCTGTATGCTAGCGCCGCCATCCAGGCATATGCCCCACTTCTGTTTGATGGGTGCCTCAGGACTGGGTTTAGATATTGCACTGCTGGCATTTAATGGGGGATTCCAGAGGCATCTTCTATCCCTGCCTGTAAGATCCGTGTAGCACAGAGCCAAGTGAAGCACTCTGAAAGTCCTCCTTGGCTCTGTTCTACATGGATCTGACAGGAGAAGCTGCAGGGAAAACATTGTAATAGGCTGAGGATAGAAAAAAATAGCCTGCTCTGTCTAATAGAATAGAGTTGGCAGGGCTCTAATGCAACTAAAGGTGAGAGAACTGCGGATGGAAAGGGGGGGCGGTTGTTTAGAGAGACTGTGAAGAAGTTGTGGATGTTCTGCAGAAGTCAGGCGTGGGGGGGAGTTTATAGATTGTGAAAAGTGAGAGCTGTGGGCAAGGGGATTTGTACAGGGTTAAGAGAGCTGTGGGGGGAGCTGGGGGTGCAGAGGTTGAGAGCTGTGGATTGGGGTGCAGAAGTGCAATGTGGAGGGGGAGAGATAAGCGCGGATGGGGGTGCAGAGGTGATTGTGGACTGGGGGTGTAAGCTGTAGATGGGAGGGTGACATATTGACAGAGGGTAAAAAGGGGAGTTGTGGATGGGGAGGCATGCTGAGGAGAATTGTGGAATGTGGGTTGGGAGGGGGGAGAAGGTTAGCTGTGGAAGGAGGTGGGGGTGAGCTGTGGACAGGGAGGGAGAAGGTGACCTGTGGAGGGGGGAAAGGGTGAGTTGTGGACAGGGGGAGAGGATGAGCTGTGGATTGGGGGGGAGAAGTAGAACTGTGGATGGGTGGAGAGGGTGAGCTGTGGATCCGGGGGGGGGGGTGAACTGTGGACAGGGGGAAGATGAACTGTGGATGAGAGAAGAGAAGGTAACCAGTGAATGGGGAGAGGGGGTGAGCTGTAGACAGAGGGGAGAGGGTGACCTGGAGACAGGACAAGAGAAGGTAATCTGTAGATGGGGGAGGTGAGCCATGGAAAAGGGGGGAGGGTGAGCTGTGGACAATAGGATAGAAGGTGACCTGAGGATGAGGTAGGGGGTGAGCTGTGGACAGAGGGAGAGAAGGTAAACTGTGGATGGGGAGAGAAAGTGGGCTGTGGATGGGGGAGGTGAGCTGTGGATTGGGCGTGGGGGGTAGAAGATGAGCCTTGACCACACCCATTATTTGGTAGGACTTTACTTCTCTTTCCTGAGGACTGCCGGGAATTGGGGCAGGAATGGGGAGTTGACTAGGGAGGGTGGGTTCCAGCATCTATTCTCTGAGAAAAAAAGACCTGAGCAGCAGTGAATTGCTTCTGCTGAGTTCTCAGGCATTCTCAGCGGAGACTGCTCTCTTCTGAGTGCCTGTTTATGAAGCGGTGTATAGATCACTTCTCCTAATGAGGAATGAAGCGATCTACAAACACTTTGTGATCTTGCGAAACATAGCGGGATTACAGTAACATGAAATCAGTGACACCAAGCACCTCACACTACTCTGCATATTACTGATATGATAATAAAGTTAAACTCCCCCTACAACAATACACAATATATATAAAAATATAAATATATATATATATATATATATATATATCTCAAAAAAATTAAAGGAACTCTTTTTAATGAGAGTATAGCATCAAGTCAATTAAACTGCTGGGATATTGATCTGGTCAGTTAAGTAGCAGAGGGAGTTTTTAATCAGTTTCAGCTACTTTGGTGTTAATTAAGTTAACAACCAGTGCACTAGATGGGCAACAATGAGATGACCCCCAAAACAGGAATGGTTTTACAGGTGGAGGCCACTGAAATTTTTTTCCCTACTCATCTTTTCTGACTGTTTTTCACTAGTTTTGCATTTGGCTAGGGTCAGTGTCACTACTGGTAGCATGAGGCGATACCTGAACCCTACAGAAGTTGCACAGACAGTCCAGCTCCTCCAGGATGGCACATCAATACATGCCATTGCCAGAAGGTTTGCTGAATCCCCAGCACAGTCTCAAGAGCATGGAGGAGATTCCAGGAGACAGGCAGTTACGTTAGGAGAGCTTGACAGGGCCACAGAAGATCCTTTGTAATGTACAGCGCTGAGTGAACTATTGGCGCTTTATAAATACTGTATAATAATAATAACCAATCAGCAGGACCGGTATCTGCTTCTTTGTACAAGGAGGAACAGGATGAGCACTGCCAGAGCCCTACAAAATGACCTCCAGCAGGCCACTGGTGTGAATGTCTCTGAAAAAACAATCAGAAACAGACTTCATGAGGGTGGCCTGAGGGCTCAACATCCTCTAGTGGGCCCTGTGTACCATAGTGCTCGATTGGCATTTGCCATTGAACACCAGAATTGGCAGGTCTGCCACTGGCGCCCTGTGCTTTTCACAGATGACAGCAGGTTCGCCCTGAGCACATGTAACAGACATTAAAGGGTTTGGAGAAGCCACGGAGAATGTTATGCTGCCTGTAACATCGTTCCGCATAATCACTTTGGTGGTGGGTCATTGATGGTCTTGGGAGGCATATCCATGCAGAGACGCACAGACCTCTACAGGCTAGACAATGGCAGCCTGACTGTCATTAGCTATCAGGATGAAATCCTTGGATGCATTGTCAGACCCTACGCTGGTGCAGTGGATCCTGGGTTCCTCCTGGTGCATGACAATGCCCGGCCTTATGTGGCCAGAGCATGCAGGCAGTTCCTGGTGGATGATGGAATTGGTACCAGTGAATGGCTCCCACTCTCACCTGACCTAAATCCAATAAAACACCTCTGGGATATCATGTTTCGGTCCATCCGATGCTGCCATGTTGACCTCAGACTGTCCAGGAGCTCAGTGACACCCTGGTCCAGATCTGGAAGGAAATACCCTAGGCAGGGGTGTATTTACCAGAAGGCATTTGCCTAGGGAGGCATTTTTCAGGGGGGGGAAGCATTGCCCCTCGGAAGAAGGGACGGGAGAAGGGTCTCACGTTGCATGGGAACTTGGTGGGTTCCGAGAGAAGTTGCTGGTTTCATGAAGGTGTATGCACAGCCCGACTCTCGTTCCCGGGGATGTCCGAAGCTGTGAAGGTGAGTTTCCCTCTCTCTCTCTTGCCATGGGGGATGGTGGCTGGTGTATGGGGGGCAGTGGTAGTGGAAGGCTGTCTCAGGTGGGAGCCAGGGGTGTTGTTGGTCAATGTCAGGCTGATTTTTGTGTTGCCTAGGGCAGCATAAAACCTAAATACACCACTGACCCCAGGACACCATTCGCCATCTCATTAGGAGCATGCCCCGACATTGGCATGCATACAAGCACGTGGGGGCCATACAAACTACTGAGGACCATTTTGAGTTGCCGCAATTAAATATAAGCAAAATTTAAGCCTGACCTAAATCCAATAGAACACCTCTGGGATATCATGTTGCGGTCCATCCGATGCCGCCAAGTTGCACCTCAGACTTTCCAGGAGCTCAGTGACACCCTGGTCCAGATCTGGGAGGAAATACCTCAGGACACTATCCGCCGTCTCATTAGGAGCATGCCCCGACGTTGTCAGGCATGCATACAAGCACGTGGGGGCCATACAAACTACTGTGGACCATTTTGAGTTGCTGCAATGAAATATAAGCAAAATTTAAGCCTGACCTAAATCCAATAGAACACCTTTGGGATATCATGTTGAGTTGCTGCAATGAAATTTAAGCAAAATGGACTAGCCTGCTGCATAATTTTTTCACTTTAATTTTCGGGGTGTCTTTGAATTCAGTCCTCTGTAGGTTGACAATTTTAATTTCCATCAAACGATGGGGCATCCTTACGTTCCTAACACATTACCCAGTCCATATCTGTAGAGATATCCAGCATGATATATTTCCACATTGAGATCTGATATGTTTTCAAAGTGTTCCTATATATACAGTTGTGTTCAAAATAACAGCAGTGTGTTGAAAAAAGTGAATAAAGCTCAAAATCCTTCTAATAGCTTTTATTTCCATACACACAAATGCATTGGGAACACTACACATTCTATTCCAAATCAAAACATGAAGAAAAATATATCAAATTTGTGTTGTTCCTCTAAAACAAATTGAAGAAAAGTGAATATTAGACTGTTCAAAAATAGCAGTGTTTGTATTCTTCTTTACAAACTCAAACATTCACTATATAAACTGAAAAATGTTTGAAGATTTTGCTTTCCTTTGAATCATTTAATTAATATTTAGTTGTATAAGCACTGTTTCTGAGAACTGCTGTACATCTGTGTTGCATGGAGTCAACCAACTTCTGGCACCTGTGAACAGGTATTCCAGCCCAGGATGATTGGACTACATTCCACAGTTCTTCTCTATTTCTTGGTTTTGCCTCAGAAACTGCATTTTTGATGTCACCCCACAAGTTTTCTATTGGATTAAGATCCGGGGATTGGGCTGGCCACTCCATAACGTCAATGTTGTTGGGCTGGAACCAAGATGTTGCACGTTTACTGGTGTGTTTGGGGTCGTTGTCTTGGAACACCCATTTCAAGGGCATTTCCTCTTCAGCATAGGGCAGCAGGACCTCTTCAAGTATTCTGATGTATTCAAACTGATCCCTGGTATGCGATAAATAGGCCCAACACCGTAGTATGAGAAACATCCCCATATCATGATGCTTGCGCAACCATGCTTCACTGTCTTCACAGTGTACTGTGGCTTGAATTCAGTGTTTGGGGGTCGTCTGACAAACTGTCTCCGGCCACTAGACCCAAAAAGAACAATCTTACTTTCATCAGTCCACAAAATGTTGTGCCATTTCTCTGTAGGCCAGTCAATGCGCTCTTTGGCAAATTGTAACCTCTTCAGCACGTCTTTTTTTCAACAGTGGGACTTTGCGGGGGCTTCTTGCAGATAGCTTGGCTTCACATAGGCGTCTTCTAATTGTAACAGTACTCACAGGTAACTTTACACCTTCTTTGATCTTCCTGGAGCTGATTGTTGGCTGAGTCCTTGCCATTTTGGCTATTCATCTATACATTTGAATGGTAGTTTTTCGCTTTCTTCCACGTCTTTCAGGTTTTGGTTGTCATTTTAAAGCATTTGCGATCATGTTAGCTGAGCAGCCTATCATTTTCTGCACTTCTTTATATGTTTTCCCCTCTCCAATCAACTTTTTAATCAAGGTACGCTGTTCTTCTTCTGAACAATGTCTGGAACGACCCATTTTCCTCAGAATTTCAGAGAGAAATGCATTGTAACCAGCATGTACAACATTTGCTGCATTCCTTCCTTCCTTAAATAAGGGCAATAATTGCCACCTGTTTTTCAAAGAATGAATGACCTCACTAATAGAACTCCACACTGCTATTATTTTGAACATGCCCCTTTCAATTAGTGATTCAATTACACAGAATCAGCGGCATGCATGTCATGACTGTTGGGTCTATTGGATTTCTATTACTCTACTACATCTCCTAGTAAATTATTTGCCATGTAGAAATATCATTCCTACCAAAAACAGTGATTGATCAGGTTAGTGATGTCTGACTGCTATTATTTTGAACACAACTGTGTATATATATATATATATATATATATATATATAAATACTGTATATGTATTCTGTTTCTAACCTGCTCTACCGGTTTTGGGGGGGTTGTGAAAGGCAGGGGGGGCTTTTCTCACTATCTTGGCAGCTCTGACTGAGGAAGAAGGTCAATAAAGTTCCTCCTTTGTCCTCAGTTCTCCATCGATTCTCTCTTCTCTCCCTGATTCTCCACCTCTGGGCTGGAAAAGCTGGGAGGGAGAATACTCACAGAGATCGCTGTGAGGTGCAGCTTCATAAACTGGGCATTTCTGTGCATGTCTATTACAGCTTCTTTGTGTGCTGAGATGTTCTCTGCTGATCACCTCAGTTTCATAAATCGCGAATGTACTTCTCAGTTTTAAACAGACACCCAAGTGTCTTGAAAATAATAGCCGGAGGCAACTGTGAAGTAGATCTCACACTTCAGATATATAGCTATCAGGCTGTGGGCACAGCTTCGCCTAGTGTAGCACTACCCCCTTAGGAGACACTGAGTTATTTTCGGGCTCCCTGTCATTCTGAACCCCTTTCTGAAGGCCCAAACCCCTGCTGACACCACAGGGTTCTTTTGACCAGAGTAAATTACCACCAGAAAGTAGACTCACACATAAATTAGAGTAAACTGACATGAGGTTTATATTCAACTTCAGTGCAAGCTTGGTTAACCTCCCTGGCGGTATGATCATGTCAGGAATTTTGTGCTGAAAGCGGTACCATTTTTTTGCATGGAAATATGTAGTTTTTAATTGTAGGCTGTAATTTTTAGGAATAACTCACTGAAATCTATCCGAAAAAGAGTCTATTAAACATTCCGGATTTGATAAAACTTGAAACACGAAATCATAAATTATAATTTAATAAATAATCATAAAAAATAATAATATAATAATAATAAATTTAATTCAATAATATAATCAAACCAAAAACACTGAAATTTGAAATACAGAGGCAAATTCGCACATCGCTGAGCAAAGTCGCAAAATCGTTTTCAGTGTCTGATGACGAATTTCCCCACAAATCATTATCACTCAATTCTGCAAGTGGTTCTGATTTACTATCGCTGTTCTAAAACCGCTTTTGACGTAAAGGGATGCTTTTTGGCTGCCATGGACTTTTCTAAGTTTCCAGGCAGAAAGAACAGTCAAAATGCAGGCAGGGCACAGGACAAAGCAGTAGGGACAAAATGTATGTGAAATGCAGTGAAACAGCAATGACAGCAAAAATGTCATTTTTTAAAAATTTCAAATTTCCCGCCGGTTCTGCCGCCCGAACGTTCCGACGTCACGGGGACCGGAACACGGAAGCCAGATGCCAGCATCCGCCGGAGGAGATGGACGGGGACACTGCAGGGGACCCATCGTGGGAGCGAAGGACAAGGTAAGTGCTGCAGGGACCCCCAGAGAACGCTGCATGGTAAGCCCGAGTGTAGCTCGGGGTTACCGTTCTTGGTATAGAAATTCTACCCCGAGCTACACTCGGGAACACCGCCAAGGAGGTTAAACAGTACAAAATGGTATTGGCACGTGCAGTGGCGTCCCAAGGCTGGTGCGGGGGGTGTGGTCAACACTAGGTGACACCGACCACACGGTGTGACACCGGACCAGCTCCACAAAAAGGTAAGTTGTAAAGCAAACTGACGATCTTCGCAGGATGGATCCGATCCATCCGGCGGGGATCAACGGCTTTCTTTACAACTTACCTTTTCTTGAAGAAGGGGTCCAGTGTCACCCCGTATAGGTTGCATGCCGACGATTCTGCGGGGATCATTGGCATGCAACCTATACAGGGTGACACTGTACCTGCTCCAAGAACAGGTAAGTTGTAAAGAAAGCCGGCGATCCCCGCAGGATGGATCGGATCTGAGGATTGAGCATAATGGATCGGAGTGTGATCCATTATGCTCAATGCGCAGATCCAATCCATTCTGCGGGGATCGTCGGAGGGTGTGTTACCTCACCGGGTGACATCAACCCTAGGGACGCCTCTTGGTACGTGGTATGGCAATGATGACTTCTAAGCAAAAAAAACAACACATACAGCAGAATCTCAATCAGTGTTAGCAGGCCTGCTTTTCAGAAGTTAACCCAATACTTTCAACCTGAGGTGATAGCACCCTAGTGAGCAATGAAAACTAGCAACAGTAGAACTAGCTCACTTTGGGCCATCAGAATCTAATATCAAGGCATAAATCTGTGATAAAAAAGCTCTTTGACCAGGATAGTCAATGTCCCTTTAAATGCAGTGAGGATTCTTCTGCACGCTCGCTGGGGCCCAGTTGGTGCACAAGTAGGAAGTGATGAAAGTGACAGTTCCTTACAGGATTAACAAAAGGGGAGGAAGAAGAAAGGACAAGTACTTTCCCTTTAAGTGGCACTTGACTTGACTGTTGTCCCCTTTAATGCACTGAGAAAAGGGCAGCTTTAAACAAATAAAGTGTCAAACTGGCAATAGGACTTGTTGGCAAAAAGGGCAACTCCACTCTGGGCTGCTGTAACCAATAGCAATGGTGGTAGAAGGTCCTTTAGAAGGGTAGGCCAATGGTTAAGGGAGCACTGATGTGATCTGGCCTGTAGAAGGCGTGCACTGTGGTCAGCTCTTATGACTGAACTGTGCTGCAAACGTGTTCTATGGGAACTAGGCCGCAACACGTGGTAACTGAATGCAATGTCCTCAAATGTGTGCTGGTAAAGTAACAGGTATGAGGAGATTGTTAATTTTTTCTTGCTTAACTGGTGTATGGGACTCTCTCACCCAACCAGGGGCTGACTCTCTCTCTCTGTCAGTGGATGGGGGTCACCACAGGTTCTCCGGTCTCACGTGCAGTGTCCCAACTGGTCACTGTGTACTGGGTCACCTGCTAACACACTGTCTTGCTGAACAAGGTGGCAAGGCTAGCAGCTAGCGACTCCACCTTGCCTCTGCTCTCTCTAGCTCTGCGACCTGGTCCAGTTCTCCAGCAGTCAACACAACTGTCTCCGCTTCTTCTCTCCAGATCTTTCCCCTATCGCTTCCTGTCCAGTCTCCCAGGCTTCTGTATATATCTGCCCCCCGCTCACACACCAGCTCTTCTGGGAAAGGTAGTCCTCTGACACACTGCTCTCCAGCAAAGTCCTGCAATTCAGCATAGGAGGTCCATGCGACCGATCTACAGAATGTGAGTGCCATTGAACTTTCAGGACACTGCCATCTTGTGTTGGTTTGAACATCCTGCAACTGACATTACAGCAAGGTATTACAGTCACATACAAGGAATTAAGCTTCTGTTTTTCAGAAGAAATTACAGACAAAATGTATATTTTTCATGCTAGGTACAATTATAATTTCCTATTTTCATTATAACATAGAACATCTTCAGTTCTTGAGTTCAGTTCCACTTTAATGTATTTTTTTTAGCACACCTGCTCAGTCAGCACAGTAAATCAAAATGGCAACATAGCTCACATGTGATGATGCAAGTTTAGTCCAGGAGTATGAGGAGAGGTTTCCTCCCCTTTTTCAAGGAACCACCTCTTATCTCCTGATAAGACAGACTGAACCGTAGGCATGCACATGCTCAGTTTGGTGTGTATTGCTAGAGAGTTTTTTTTTCTTGGTAGAGTGCATGTGATCACACAGGGCCAATCAGCACTGATCAGACAGAGGTGAGGGGTTTTGCATCCTCTTAGAACAGAAAGAAAACTCATCCTACAAGCTTTAGCTAGTGCTGGGCTGGACACTGATATAAGTCACAAGACTGCTCTAACTTCTGATGAGAAAAGGTATTTAGCAGATTATATTTACTATAATAATTTTAAAAAGACATGGGAATTTGGGTACTGCCATGGGAAGCATATGCCAATGCAATGATCACAGGCAACAGGAAGTTTAAATAAATCTTTGAAATAGCAGGTTTAAAGTGTTAATAAACCAACAACAGTAAAATCAGTCTTTATATGCTGTAAAGCATGCTTGTTATACTGACTGTAGAACCTAAGGGGTTAATCCTCTGCACTGTGTAAAAACGCTGTTTGATCCTGACTACTCTGATCCTCCCCTTCTTCTAGTGTCCCCCTCTTATCTCCTGATAAAATATATCGTGTGGAGTCACTCTGCACATGCTCAGTTTTGTGTGTATTGCAAGAGGTTTTTTTTTTCTTGGGAGAGTGCATGTGATTAGCACAGGACCAATCAACACTGTCCAGACAGAGGACGGGTTCTGCATCCTCCTAGAGCAAAATGAAAACTCCTCCTACAAGCTTTAACATGTGCTCTGCTGGACACTGATAGAAGTCACAAGACTGCTCTAACTTCTGATGAGAAAAGGTATTTAGCAGTTTAGATTTACTAAAATAATTGTGTTTCCATGTTCTATGTACTGTGGGAGACCAGATATAGTGGATGTAAAATCTCGGTTTAGTAACAATTTAGAAAAAGAGAAAAAGGAACATAATGGGACTTTACTTGTACAGTAGCGGACAAACTCGTATTTATAAGTTTACATAATTATTTGAAATACATCTTGCAATGACATTGTATAAAAACAATACGTGGCTAACCAGCCCAAATAGTAATGGCATTGTCTTCTATAACATTGTATCCTCCAAAGGTTGACGCGTTTCACTTGTTAGCTTCTTCAGGACCCAAAAATTGGAGGTGAAGAGATCAAATGATTCAGAAAAAATGAGGAAGGGTTGTAACAGCGCAAACACTGCAAAGTCCTGGGAAATGGTAGTATGGGTGATGGTGGTATTAGTGGCTACTGTATGAAGAGCATAGGATTCCGTGTGGCACTGAGGGCAAGGCTTCCAAATAAGCTGTAGTAACTTCTCTCCTTTTTCTCGTGAAGAGATCAAATGCCTTAGCTAAGAAAATATACATACAGTTGTGTCCAAAATTATTCAACCCCCACTGAAATTGAGTGTTTTGGCCAGTTTGACATTGCTTTTGATCATTCAGTCATCTTGCTTACATTTACATTAAAGAGGCACTTGTAGGTCAGACAAATATAACATAACAGTTATAATGAAATAACCACAAATGTCTTTTCTGTGCTCACAGCATTATCAGTTTTATTCAACCCCCAAGTGACATTCAATCTTAGTACTTAGTACAGCATCCTTTTACAGTTATAACAGCTTTTAAACGTGAAGCATAGCTTGACACAAGTGTCTTGCAGCGATCTACGGGTATCTTCGCCCATTCTTCATGGGCAAAGGCCTCCAGTTCAGTCACATTCTTAGGCTTGCGCACTGCAACTGCTTTCTTTAAGTCCCACCAGAGGTTCTCAATCGGATTTAAGTCTGGTGACTGCGATGGCCACTCCAAAATGTTCCAGCCTTTCCTCTGCAACCATGCTCTAGTGGACTTGGAGGTATGCTTGGGATCATTGTCCTGTTGAAAGGTCCAACGTCTCCCAAGCCTCAGGTGTGTGACGGACTGCATCACGTTTCCATCCAATATCTCCTGGTACTGAAGAGAATTCATGGTACCTTGCACACGCTGAAGCTTCCCTGTACCTGCAGAAGCAAAACAGCCCCAAAGCATGATTGACCCTCCACCATGCTTCACAGTAGGCAAGGTGTTCTTTTCATCATAGGCCTTGTTCTTCCTCCTCCAAACATAGCGTTGATCCATGGGCCCAAACAGTTCTAATTTTGTTTCATCAGTCCACAGAACACTATCCCACAACTTTTGTGGTTTGTCCACATGGCTTTTGGCATACTGCAGTCGACTCTTCTTATTCTTTGGAGACAGCAAGGGGGTACGCCTGGGAGTTCTGGCACGGAGGCCTTCATTACGCAGTGTGCGTCTTATTGTCTGGGCTGAAACTTCTGTACCCACATCTGACAAATCTTTTCTCAGTTCCTCAGCAGTCACACGGGGACTTCTCTCCACTCTACGCTTCAGGTAGCGCACAGCAGTCGAAGTCAGCATCTTCTTTCTGCCACGACCAGGTAGCGTTTCAACAGTGCCCTTTGCCTTGAATTTGCGAATGATGCTTCCTAAGGTGTCTCTTGGTATGTTTAACATCTTTGCAATCTTCTTATAGCCATTGCCCTTCCTGTGAAGAGAAATCACCTCTTCTCTTGTCTTCCTGGACCATTCTCTTGCCTTCACCATGTTTGTAACCACACCAGTAAATGTCTAGAAGGAGCTGAGTATCACAGTCATTTTAAAGCTGCCTAATTGGTGCTTATTATGCTTGATTGCTGCTCGGTGACATCCACAGGTGTTTTCAATACCTGATGGAAAGCACCTGTATGAACCTCTGTTCTTCAGAGTGGTAGTCTTTAAGGGGTTGAATAATTGTGGCAATGAAGAAACCACATAAGAACCATTTACTACTGTATTACATAAACAATTGATGTCATTTTAGTTGCATTTGGGTAGTTACAACGTCCTTGTAGGATTTGATTCTGAATACAATTCCAAATGTACACTATAGTCCCTAAACCCCTTTACAGCATTGGGGGTTGAATAATTTTGGACACAACTGTATATGCGCACAAGTAAATAATTAATCACACAATATAAATTTCACAAAAAACCATAAACCTTAAAAAATAAACTGTTCTCCTCAAACTCACATATCAACATAGGTTTAGCAACACTTTAAGAGATGAAATTCCCGAATGGTTTTTAACATGAGCTTTACAGGTGCTTCTGTCATGGTAAAAAGAAAAAAACGCATCGGTTTTGGCGCATACAAACAAGCATCAGAATATGAGCCAACTTCTCCGTGTTTGTTGGCTCACAAGCAGAGTACTAAGGAAACAGGTATCTATTTTGATTGACACTTTACAAAGTGTTGAGTAGACCCACAATATTACAAAGAACAAATGGCAGAAACTAGTAAACAGTATTGCCAGACAGATTTATGTTGCAAAGAGATGACAGTCCCAGTACTAGAAAGGTGTATCGTCTATACCAGGCATGTCCAAAGTCCGGCCCGCGGGCCATTTACGGCCCGGGGGTCGGTTTAATACGGCCCTCCAACAGCCCTCCCTGCTCTGTGTAATGTGACCCTCCCTTCTATGGCAGACAGTCTTCTGCTTGAGAGCAGAGGGCAGTGCGCATGCCTGACTGCGGCGCGTTCTCCCTGGTCTGTGTAAATGCGGCTGTCGCACGGCCCTCCCTTCTGTGGCAGACAGTCTTCTGCTTGAGAGCAGTGCGCATGCGTGACTGCGCCACGCTGGGAGCGACAGAGGGCGGTGACGTCAGGGCCGGGCTTCCAGCGTGAATTGTGTTTCTCTTCCCCTCCCGGCTGCCGAGCAGAGACTTCAGCTCCAGCTACCTTTTTCACCCTTCACATTAGTGCAGGTAAGTTTTTTTTAAATTTATTTTCAATACATTGTGAAAACTCAGCTGTCAGTTGATCTTAATGTTATGAAATGAAAAGTATGTGTTTGCAATTAACTTGGCATAAAATAATTTATTTGCATTTAATTGTAATGGTTCAAAGAATGTTCGGAAAAATGTTCGGCCCTCCACCATGTTCACTTCATCCAATCTGGCCCTCTTTGAAAAAAGTTTGGACACCCCTGGTCTATACCATATTGAAAGCTGAACTCCAGGGGAACAGCTAAATGCGCCATTGAAAAAGACATTTAGGAGCTGTATTTATGTCCATTCAGTACTGAGATTTACACAGTCTTGTAAGACATACCAGCCATACTGGTGACATGACTTTTTGGCTTCTGCAGTTAAGCAGCACATCATGCTCACCTCTCTGCTCCCATTCTGTGCATGAACTGTGAAAGAGCAACTATAGACCGATGAGCCTATTGTGCTGCTCACTGTCAGCATGTTACATGTCTGCATATGTGAAGGCAGGACACCTGATTGGTCCCCAAGCAGGGGCGGACTGACCATTTGGAAACTCGGGCACCGCCCGAGGGCCCGGGGTCAGTAGGGGGCCCCATGAGATGCCCCTGGTACCTTTTTCATAGGCTTTTTTGAGTTTGGGCAGGGGCACAGGGGCCCCATGATCCCCTATTGCCCGGGGGCCCCATGAGTTGTCAGTCCGCCCCTGTCCCAAAGTCCTGAAATCAACTCAACGCCAGGTATTTATGCTAGTTGCATTTAAAGGAAACTTCATGATTCTTGTAAGGTAAATACATAACTGCATACTTTAGTGTCTTTTAACCGCTTCCCAACTGCCCTATAGCAGATATACTGCTACAGGGCGGCACAGGTGCACAAAATCACACATATATATATATATATATTTTTATATATATATATATATATATATACACGTGATTTTACATATCTGGGTAGGATGTACATGCGTGCCCTACTCGCGCCACCATTTGCGGCCGCGGCTGTCAGTCACCGGATTCCCGGTCGGTGATTACTGAGTATCTCCAATGGGGACAAGAACTGTTTTCCTCCTTGTCAGCTCCTGCACACTGCTTTGGATGGCTTTGCTTACTGCGAAGCACAGGGACACAGCCCCTAGTAAAACAGCACAGGACACACAATTAACCCTTTGATCGCCCCTCGTGTTAACCCATTCCTGCCTAGTGCCATTAGTACAGTGTCAGTGCTTTTTTTTTTTAGCACTGATCACTGTATTGGTGTCACTGGGGATGTCAGTGACACCAAGTCAGTTCCCCCCAGTGTCAGAATACCGGCCGCAGTCCCGCTGTAAATCGCTGATCGGTGCCATTACTAGTAAAAATAAAAATTCCAGTATCTATACTGCCAGTTGTAAACGCTATAACATTCACGTAAACCAATTAATTTACACGTATTGGGATTTTTTTTTTGTAGCAAAGACATGTAGCAGAATACATTTTAGTGTAAATTTATGATGAAATTTTATTTTTACATTTTTTTTACTGGACATGTTTACTAGCAAAATGTCAAAAATATAGTTTTTTTCTCAAAATTGTTGGCATTTCTTTTTTATAGCGCACAAAATTAAAAACGCATAGGCGATCAAATACCACCGAAAGAAAGCTCAATTCGTGGGAAAAAAAGGACGTAACATTAATTTGGGTGCAGCGTTGCATGACCTCGCAATTGTCAGTTAAAGTAATGCAGCGCCGTAATGCAAAAAATGACTGGTCAGAAAGGGGGGTAAATCCTCAGGAGGGCAAGTGGTTAATATCTGCCTGGAGTTCATCCTTCAGGCTTCTGTTGGCAGCCACTCCTCTTTGTGTCTGCTCTTTCAGCTGCTTGTATTTTGCAAAGAGGAAGAAATCTGGGATCTGTTGATGAGTGATCTTGACCCATTTGTCTTGGAAGTCAAGGGGCACTGATACTGGAAGTAAATAGGAGCATCACATACTTCCTGAAAAGCCTTATCACTATGGAAGGACAGAGGCAAGTCAGCCATGTGTCTGTCACATCCCTATTGAAAGACAAACATTGAATCTTGTACCACTCACAGGTATCCTTAGGACAACATACATTTTAACATGTATAAATAAAAAATACCTAAATAAAAAAATATTTTACTAGCATAAGGACACACCATCTGATTATCAGTACATCAAAATGAAAATCAAAAGCAACAAGCAACCAAACCCCCCTTCTCGGCTCTATGTTAGGGATGGGAGAAACTGCCTAGGATAGCTTTGTGGGGGTTCATGCAATCATGCTTGGAATTCACAAAATATGAACTTAGCAGTGAATCCAATCAAGTCTATGGGGGTGAATTCTTTAACAGATTTGCAATTTTTTAGGGTAAATTGGCAAACTACTTTACAAAAAGGCATGGGAAGTTAAGTAGTGGCATGGGGAGCATATGTCAATGCAAGAAAATGACAGTGGGAACAGGGTCGTGTTCATGCCTTTCACAGGCAACATGAAAATTAAATAAATCTTTGAAATAGCAGGTTTAAAGTGTTAATAAACCCACAACAGTAAAATCAGTCTTTGTATGCCGTAAAGCCTGCTTGTTATACTCCCTGTGGAACCTAAGGGGTTATTTCTCTGCACTGTGTAAAAACACTGTTTGATTCTGACTTCTTTGATCCTCCCCTTCTTCTAGTATCCCCCTCTTAGCTCCTGATATGACATATTGTGTGGAGTCACTCTGCACATGCTCAGTTTGGTGTGTATTGCTAGAGAGGGTTTTTTTTTTTTCTTGGGAGAGTGCATGTGATCAGCAAAGGGCCAATCAACACTGTCCAGACAGAGGTCAGGGGTTCTGCATTCTCCTAGAGCAAAATGAAAACTCCTCCTACAAGCTTTAACATGTGCTCTGCTGGACACGGATAGAAGTCACAAGACTGCTCTAACTTCTGATAAGAAAAGGTATTTAGCAGTTTAGATTTACTAACATAATTGTATTTCCATGTTCTGTGTACTGTGGGAGACCAGATAGAGTGAATGCAGGGTCCTGGGTTTAGTATCAATTTAGAAAAAGAGAAAAAGGAACATAATGGGACTTTACTGGTACAGTAGCGAACAGACTCGTATTTATAAGTTTACATAATTATTTGAAATGCATCTTACAATGACATCGTTTAAAAACAATACGTGGCTAACCAGCCCAAATAGTAATGGCATTGTCTTTTATAACATTGTTGTGTGTACTGTGGGAGACCCAATATGGTGAATGCAGGGTCCTGGGTTTAGTAACACTTTAAGGGATGTTGTTAGTTGCATTTCAGAACAGGCACGATTTTAAGACAGTCTCTGTCACAGTTAGTGATGAGCTGAACTGCCCTGGGTTCACCAGTTCGAGCAAGGTTAGGTGCACTTCAAAGAGGTTCGGATGCCAACCCCAAAGCCCATTGAAGTCTAAGTGAGCCAAATCTGTAAAATTAAAATGATCATTTTCTGGCCTAATAGGCAAAGGGGTGTTACTGGTGAAGGATCTGGGAGTTGTGGTAGATCACAAGCTTAATAATGGCATGCAATGCAAAGCTGCAGCTTCTAAAGCGAACAAAATCCTCTCTTGTATTAAAAGAGGTATAGACTCCAGAGAGAGATATCATATTACCCCTGTACAAATCATTAGGTTTCTTCACAGTAAGAGCTGTGAAAATGTGGAATAGACTCCCTCAAGAGTTGGTTCAGGCCAGCTCAGTAGATTATTTTAAAAAAGGCCTGGATTCTCTTAGATACACGGAATATAACTGGATACTAACATTTATAGGTAAGTTGATCCAGGGAATATCCGATCGCCTCTCAGGTTCAGAAAGGAATTTCTTTCCCTGCAGGAGCAAATTGGATCATGCTTTGCTGGGGGTTTTTTTGCCTTCCTCTGGATCAACTGTGGGTATAGGATTATAACTGTTTTTTGGGGTTTTTTTTAATGGTTGAACGGGATGGACTTTTGTCTTTTTTCAACCAGACTAACTATGTAACTATGTGTCATAAATAGCATAGGGGGTGGGCATTGGCTTGAGGAACATGTACCATTGCAATTACCGTATTTTCCGGCGTATAAGGCGACTGGGTGTATAAGACGACCCCCTAATTTTCCAGTTAAAACATAGGTTTTGGGCTATACTCGTCGTATAAGACTACCCCCCTTCTGAGGCAACACCATTTAACCCCTAGCCTACAGGGCACTTATACCCACTTCCCCCCTAGGCCAATTTTCTGCTTTCAGCGCTGTCACATTTTGAATGACAATTGCGCGGTCATGCAACACTGTACCCATATGAAATAGGTGGCACTGATGAGGAGGCACTGAAAGGCAGCACTGATACATGGCACTGAAAGGCAGCACTGATACATGGCACTGATAGGTGGCACTGACTGGCACTGATAGGTGGCACTGACTGGCACTGATAGGCAGCACTGATGCGCACTGATAGGTGGCACTGACTGGCACTGATGGGTGACACTGAAAGGCAGCTCAGATGGGCACTGATATGTGGCATTGATGTGTACTGGTAGGCACTGATATGTGGCATTGATGTGGCACTGATGGACACTGACGGACACTGACAGGTGGCACTGATGGACACTGACAGGTGGCACTGCTGGGGCTACACTGATCATCAGGGTACACTGATCATCAGTGCCCTGATGATCAGTGTACATGTCCCCTCCGTGGAAAGCCGATTACCGGCTCTCCTCTCCTCTGTCCGAGGGACACAGCGCATCGCCGCGCATGCGCGGACAATCGGAGGACGTCATAATCACGGCAAGTGATGTATTCTATTAATGAATACAGAGCCTGCTCGGATTGGCTGCATCAGAGAGGGGGGCTGATGATGTCACAACTTCAGCCAATCCGAGCAGGCTCTGTATTCATTAATAGAATACATCACTCGCCGTGATTGGCTCAGTGCGGTACACTGTATGTAGCTGAAGCTGCCATACAGTATTACCGCACATCTAGCGGTTCTATACCCAGCGTATAAGACGACCCCCAATTGTTGGGGTATGTTTTTAAGTAAAAAAAAGTCATCTTATACCCTGGAAAATAATGTAAATAAAAAAAAAATCAATTCAGCAATGAGCAGTGATTTTTCAAATGCTTAAAGCGGAGCTCCACCCAAAAGGGGAAGTTCCGCTTTAAGGACTGCTCTTCCGCTCCCCATTAAGGATTGGCACCTTTGGGGGGCGGGGGGAAGCGGGTACCCAAATTTGACAGGTACCCACTCCCACTTCCGGTCCGATCGCCTAGGCAACTGGAACCGGAAGATGTCCTCCCTCCCTCCCTGTAGTCTTTTGGGGCACATGACAAGTCCCAGAAGACTACAGGACCATTCAGGAAGCACAGCACTACTTGCACATGCGCAGTGGGTACCCGGCTGTGAAGCCACAAGCTATCACAGCCGAGTGCCGACACTGAAGATGCCAGCCTCCTGGAATACAGGACAGCCAGTGAAACGGGCTGCGGGGGACACACCGTGGGACCGAGGGACAGGTAAGTGGCTGTTTTTTAAGTCAGCAGCTACAGTTTTTGTAGCTGCTGACTTTTATTTTTTGACAGGGTGCATGGAACTCCGCTTTAAAGTGAAAAATGAAAAATGTCCACTTACTTTAATAACATCTGTGGGGGTGCCATAACCCTGCCTGTGAAAGGGCACATCTCTTCTGTGTACAGATAGTGCTGCAGCAACCCTGGCATTTATAAAAAAAAGTTTTTCAATTGCTGAGTTGGGTATTTAAATAGGTTGCTGCATTTCTTGTAAGTTGGGTTTAATATACCAAACGCCCATGACAATTGCTTTGCAGTGATAACAGCAAAATTTGCAAACAAAATGTAATTTTTGTCATCTGTGCTGTACAGTAACCTTAAGAGGCCAACCCTGACCTAAATTCAGGTATTTGCACTGCTCACAATAAATAAAATACATATTGTAAAACTATATATAGATTGTAAGCTTCTTGAGGGCAGGGACTGATGTAAATGTACAATATACATTCACTGGCCACTTTATTAAGTACGCCTGTTCAATTGCTTGGTAACATTGCTAATCAATCAATCAATCAATCAATCAATCACATGGAGCAACTCAATGCATTTAGGTATCTAGATGTGGTGAAGACGACTTGCTGAAGAACCCCTGTGATATTTACATTTTTAATATGGAGCATGTGCAGGGCTGTGGATAACAGGGTACCACCAGTCCTCCTGTACGGGGCCTAGGCCAGCAGGGGGGCCCAGGCAGATGGGTGAATCAGATGTAGGCCGGGAGGGTGATCAGCATGGCGGGGGAGAGGGCAGTTATTGGAACCGATCCCCTGTATGGCTCTCTCTGCAGCAGCTGAAAGCTGGCTTCTCTCCTCTCTGGTTTCAGCTGCTGCAGAGAGAGCTATACAGGGGATCAGTTCCAATTCCCCCACCACCACCACCGCACTTATAAACCTCCCTGTGCACCATACATTTCCTCCTGCTGCCAAGGCCCCCGTGTTCCCCTACGCCCACAGTGCTGACAGCTTCTCTCCTTTCGTTGCCACTGGCAGCTGCAAGCACTAGGACAATAGGATCCTTCAGGATGGAGAGTGGGGAAAGGTTCCAGTAAATATGTTACATTTACCAGCCCTTTCTTTTCCTGAATGAACAGAATGAGTGATCGGTACCGATCACCCGCTGTGTTCATTCATAACTGAAGTATAGTTAACTGTGTTTTTTGGTGGGGGCCTGTTAGGTTGGCTGTATAGGGCCCCATGATATCTAACAGCAGCCCTGAGCATCCCAAACAAACAAGAGAGAACATACAAACTTTTAACTAATGGGGTGTAAGCCGTGTACCAGGGTGGGCTCCCCAGGATACAGTGAAGTCACGAACGAGGAAGGCAACCCCAACACCAGGTTTTGCCACAACAGAATTTTACTTAGATGTGGCAAATAAACACAACCACAAATGCTGGGAACATACAATAAATTTACATACACCCAGCCCAAAGGCTGAGACCCTTGTGCTGCACAGCACGATGCCTTCTGATGGATGACGGTAGAAAGCGAAGTAATTTACCTACTGGCGGGCACAAATAAGCAGCCACACCTTACCTGTTATTACCCTAAAAGAGCAAGAATCAGTGTATGGGTGTATGGTATGGGCTAGCTAGCGGTGCAGCACAACCGCTTACAATCTTACACAAATCTACAGTATTTCCTCTCCCATAACTGGTCCTGTAGCACGTGCCTGAGTATTCCTTCTAAGCAAAACGCCAGTCTGGCTTGAGTTTGTGGGATTTTATCAGCTCTCCAATGTGAAATGTCACTTTAAGTTGTGGAGTCCTTCCAATGATCGGTAACAACACTTGTGGCCTGACACAAACAGAGACCCTAACTAACTAACTATAGGCTTGTCTCAGTCTCTGGAGGCGCCAACACTGAAATGAGGTGCGTGCACGATCTTACCGACCCGGGTCTGCCTTGCATCCGCTGGTGACTCAGAACAGAACAAATGTCTCTCCAATAAGCATGCAATCTCATCAGCCTTCCTGGCAGCGATCTTCCTTTCTCTGAACAGGATCAGTGTCCTGAACACCATCAGATTCACTAGCTGCAGTTCTCACACCTGGATGCCAACAGATTCTCTGCTCACATGGCTCTTTTCCTTCACCATCATCAAAACATGGCTGCAGTCTCTCTTCCTGTTCACTGAGCTCCCATGTGTAAAACCCCACCCCTTCCTGAATATAGAAATATCTATGCAGTCTGAGGCTGTGTTAGAAAAATAGTGACATCTTGTGGCTAAATCGCAGAATGTCAGTAAAACATTTCAAAACATTTAATTCACAATGAGTGCTGTTTCCCCATCTCACAGGGGCATGAGGGAAACTCTAAAGTCAGCCCCCACACACACACACTTTCAAAATGTTAATATGAATCCTATCATAAATACTAAGTAATGCTCCATATAAACCAATAAATTTATATATTTAGGCTAGTCATACAGTGTGGGGGTTAGAGGCAGAAATCAATAATTTCTTACATCCACTCTAAGCAGCATGCATAGGGGTATTCCCAATGCCAGCTATCGTATTTAAATAGCCAGAGTACCTATGGCTGCATGACTACCGGAACTGGTAGAATGCGAGCACGGTGTAGCTGCCAATTTTCTCCCTGGCTCAGTTGATTTTTGACTCAACTTTTGTTGAGCTGGGTGGCATTAACAAAGCCCCACAGCTTGAATTTTGGCCCATTCAGCAGGAATTGGCTGAAATTTGGCTAGCATTAGACCTAGATGTTCTTGGTTTTCTTGGTCTGTTGTGAAGGTATACAGTTCAACTGTTTACTTCAATCTAAATTTGATATCCGTCACTGTCCAAAGGCCTCACTGCTGTGATGTTCTTTCTTACTGTCTTTTCATTTCCTAACACCTGGTTGACATGCATTATGAGGAAGTGATCTTGGGGTCAGGGATTTTGTGAGGTGCTGTGATTTATTGCTGCATCCTCACTGTATTTCCTCCAGCACAGGACACACTAGGGAGTCATCTAGCATAGGACAAAGCTTAGATTTTACTAATAGACCCCGTCAGGATCCAGCCGACATAGGAACGCCGATAAAGAAATCCAATCATTGTCATAAATTTAAATGGCCCCTGATGAAAAGGTGCATGGGACAGATCTTCATCCCCTTTTCCTGGAAGTTTCATGTTGATAACAGGAAACAGCCAGCATGGTGTAATTTCCTCAGGTACAAAAAGTAATTTATTTGCACCATTGCCTCTCCGGGATATCAATTGTTTAGATTATGTTGCCGCGTAACATTTCAGAACAAACATATTGCTCATGTGTACAAGTTACAGCTGATAAGAGTAACTGAATTGTGGAAGAGGCGAGACTGTGCAGGTGAGTTCACTCTAGGCACCTCTCAGGTATTTTTCCTGTCAAGACGACAGAGCTGGAAAAGAATATTTATTTTTCTCAGGCTTAAAAGAATTACAGTGAGTGAGATGATCATGAATGATTCATTGTCGTAGAAGTATTTGGGCCATTGTAGCTACATTGTAGCTTACATGTTTTAAAGATAATAATCACTAATTCTTTTTAAAAATATCCATATATGTCAGGGCAGCCCTTTGCACCCTTTTCCAACTGCTCTTTCTTTTCTTCTGATACTCTCAGCACTGGTAATCCAAACTGGCTAAAGTCCGGAGTCCAGACAAAAAAGGAAAACTCAGATCCCATGCTTATAACTACCATACACAAGGGTACACAAGGATATAGCACAAGGAAAAAGCATCAGAAAAAATTTGGCAAAAGCAACAGTTTATTTCAGTTTTCATGTTTGAGAACGGCTTATATACAAATAACAGGTCCTCTTTAAAGTGACAGACAAAGCAAAGGTCTTCTTTAAAGTGTAAGTTGATCTTTCCAAAACGCACACTATGCTGTGCCACATGGGTGTTCTAAATCTACCTACCAGCCAGGGCTCCCTTTATGTTTAAACAAAAAATCCCACAACTGCATTTAGAAGAAGCTTCTTCAAGTCCTCCACAGCCTATGATGGCTCTGTCCCAAGTTATTGTAGGCATGGAACAGTTGGGATCAGCACCCCCTTGTACCATAAGAAGAATCAGCATGCTGTTCTTTTGGGTCATTCATCCACAGGAAAGAGTGCCATCTTGTCCTTTTTGGCTGCACACATGCACAGTGTCTATTCTCCCCTGTCGCAGACACTGAGCTCATCATCACACAATAGAGAGTACAGTCCAAAAGGACAGAATGATGCTCCCTCCCATGGTACTAGTGGATGCAGGTTCCAATGACTGCTCCATCCCAACAATTAGAGAAAGATTAGACCTTACGGGGCCTGGGACGCTTCAGGTTTGGGGGACCCTTGCCAATTGCCCTATAGCAGAAGTACTGCAACATTGTGGTAGGGCTGTGCAAAATCACATTTATATATATGTGATTTGCAGTTCAGGGTAGAGGGCGTGCACGCACCGCCCTACCCATGCCGCTATTGGCAGCTAGAGATGCCAATTACTGGGCCTCAGCTAGCGATTCCCGGCAGCCACTTGGCGAAAGTCAGGGAAAGCTGACAGAGAAGAGACCTGTATGTAAACAACACAGGTCTCTGTGCTGTCAGCGTGGACATGCTGTTTTGTATCTCTCTGCACAGCAGAGAAATATAAAGCAGCATGTCTCCCTAGTAAAACAAAGCAAACAGTAAAACACACTCAGCACAGAGTTAACCCTTTGATCGCCCCACGTGTTAACCCCTTCCTGCCCAGTGTCATTAGTACAGTGTCAGTGCTTTTTATTAGCACTGATCACTGTATTAGTGTCACTGGGGATGTCAGTGGCAGTTAGTCAATTCCCACCCAGTGTCAGAATGCCCGCCGCAATCTGGCTATAAGTCATTGATTGTCGTCATTACTAGCATAAAAAAATTAAAAATAAAATTCCAGTATATATACCGCCATTTGTAGATGCTATAACTTTCACATAAACCAATTAATTTACATGTATTGAGATTTGTTTTAGAAAAGATGTCGCAAAATACATTTTGGCCTAAATTTATGAAGAAACTTGACTTTAAAATTTTTTTTATTGGATATGTTTTATTGCAAAAAGTCAAAAATATTGTGGTTTTTTTTCAAAATTGTTTGTCTTTTTTGTTTATAGTGCAAAAAATATCAACAAAAGAAAAAAAAAGTATGTACAGCGTTGCATGACAAGTCAGTTAAAGTAACGCAGCACCGTATCGCAAATGGCCTGGTCAGGAGGGGGGTAAATCCTCTGGAGGGCAAGTGGTTAAACACAGAGTTGGTTTACATTCTCAATGACAGTCAAATATTTTTAAAATGCATGATACAATATCATTCTGAGGTCATGCGTGCACCTTCACACACAGTAATAGCACTCTATGGGGTTGATTTGCTAAAGGAAAATAGGCTGTGCACTGCAAGTGCAGTTGCTTTCAATCTGGGGCGAAGCTCTGCTGATTTCTTTCATCCAATCATGTGCAAGCAAAAACGCAGTTTTTTATTTTCCTTGCATGTTCCCTTCAGATCAAGAGCAACTGCACTTTCAATGCACTTCCAAGAGCACTTAAGAGTGCACTTGCAGTGCACAGCCTATTTTCCTTTAGTAAATCAACCCCTATGTGTGGTTTGCTTGAGTTGTCAAAATTTGTTTTTGAAAACTTTACAATAGACCAGTCCAGAGGGGTTCGAATTTCGGTGGAATTTCATAGGTGATACAACCAGAAGTGGGAGCAGGTACCTGCCAAAACTAGAAAATTGGCCAAAAGTGTTAGGGGGTTGGGGGAGGATATAAAGTAGAACTTCCCTTAGGGTGAAGTTACGCTTTAAACTTTCTCAATAACTAGAGTTAGAAATTACAATAAGCAGTTTTAGGAATTACAATGTGATGGTATATGGAAGTAGAAACAATCTTCTGTAAGGGCCTGCAAAAACAAAAGATACAGGAAGATGGATATAGACCTTGTCTAGAAAAACATTTATTTACACTAAGTGCTTCCTATGGCTGTAATGCAAACAAACATATCTTGGTTGAGTTGTTGTGTACAGTGGCATGTGGATCTATACCAGAAGAAAACCGGCAGGGCTATAACGTTAGGGTAAGGGGAGTTAGGACTGTGAAGAGTAGAAACTATAATAACTGAAAGTATATAGGAATAATTAGCTTTCGGAAGAAAGGGTTTTTCCCTTAATTCACAAAGCAGTGCTGAACCCAGTTAATTGCATGATAGATTCCATACAGGGAAAACATAGGTTTTATGTAAAATACCACATGTAAACTGTAGTATACTGCATATGAAGTACCAGTTTAAACTGCAAAATAACGAAAAAATGTGGTTTGACAAAAACTTAAACTATATTTCTAAATCATACATATTGTAGACAATGAATGTCTCTTATTTGCTTCCTTTTGGTTTGAAAGCAGTTTGCTTGGTAAGGGCCAAAAAATCTTCCAAAAATCTTGTTGCCTGACAATATCCTGCACTCTTTGCCTGTGCTACACCCTTGTTAGTTAACTTTCTCTGTGGGCTACAGAACACCCCCCTCTATGCTGTGGAGTGGATGATGGGGAGGTGTTCTGTAGTCCTGTTCTAGGGTGACATTGTGGCTCCTCTATAGATATAGCACAGTGACTGAGCATTGTCACATGAGAACGGAACGTGTGTTACTGGCAGGCTCACTGGTGAAAATAACGGAAAAAGAGCCTAAAAAAGGAAATTAATGAAGTCACCATATCTAAGAACTAGTAAATTGCAATATACTTAATGTTTGTGCTTGGGTTTAGATTAGCTTTAAGCAAGCTCAATGTCCAGAATAACAGCTTGACACCCTGGCCCCCCTCCCCTTCCACCAATATCATCATAATGTACCAAGAGGATAAACAATACAGTAATTAGAAACGTGTTCAGCTATATCTTTTGAAAGTGTTTAACGCAGGGGTGGGCAAACTGCGGCTCTCCAGCTGTGGTGGAACTACATTTCCCATGAGGCATTGCAACATTACAAAACTGACAGTTACAGCTATGACTTGCAGAGGCATGATGGAACTTGTAGTCCTGCAACAGCTGGAGAGCTGCAGTTTGCCCACCCCTGGTCTAACAGAATGTTTTAATGTGCCCTCAGATGTCACGTACATATTCTCTCTGTTGTCTATTGGTTTCCAGCATGACCTGATATCCAGAGATACTGTAAGTTGGTTGGGAAAAGTATGATTTGTAGTTCTAGCAATGCTAGAAATTACTTGCTTCTAGTTATGTAGGGTCCACAGCTCTACAACATTCTTGATTCATCGAACCATCTTCCATGTTTTCCAGTTTAAAATGAAAATGCTCATCAACCAAAAACATAGCTGTACTATGGCATACAGCCAAGAGGTCTACTACCCTGTTCCTTCATTTCTCCACAGCCATAGCAGAACACATATCACAGAATGGGTTGGTATTTGCCAGCTTTTGCTTTCCTACAAAAGTCTGTCAACTTCAAAAACCAGTTTTGGATCCCGCTGAGACTAACACCTGTATAGTGTAATCTTCTCATGTCATTGTGATCATTTTGGGGATTTCCCTTGTTATTTATTTATTTAGCTTTTGGTTCTCTCAGTTTTGTCCAAGTGTTTGTGCAATTTTTGCCATATAAAATTCAGAAATGCATTCAATGAAAATACCAAAGACACAAAAAACTAAATTAAGGTTTTGGAGTGGCCTAGTCAAAGTCTGGACTTAAATCTGATTGGGATGCTGTGGCATGACCTTAAACAGGCCATTCATACTCGAAAACCTTCCAATGTGGCTGAATTAAACAAATTCTGCAAAGAAGAGTGGGACAAAGATTTCCCCACAGTGATGTGAAAGAGAAAAATGTGCCAGTTATAGCAAATGCTTGATTGCAGTTGTTGCTGCCACGGGTGTCACCAGTTATTAGGTTTAGGGGGCAATTACATTTTTGACATAGGGCCAGGTAGGTTTGGACAGCTTTTTTCCCTAATAAATGAAATCATCATTTAAAAACTGCATTTTGTATTTACTTGGTTATCTTTGTGTAATATTAACATTTTTTGATGATTTGAATAATTTAGGTGTGACAAGAATACAAAAAATATCAGGAAGGGGGTAAATACTTTTTCTCAGCACTGTAGGCACATCCATAACTGTCCATAGTGTCAGGAAAAACATCCCAAGTTTATATGTGGGATGATCAAGTAAGGTCCTAGCAACTGAGTTGGGTGGGTGCACTCAAGCGTAGGACTGTATTGATTGTCTTGTAGGCCTTGGAGAGAGGGTGACTGTCTTAGCTTGGTGTATAGAGTCATGCTCCTCCTCAACCTCTCTGCGGATTTCGACGCGGTTGACCACCTCCTCCTCCTCAAAAAACTACACTCTCTTGGCCTCAGAGACTCTGCCCTCTCCTGGCTGTCTTCCTATCTATCACAGCGCTCCTTCAGCGTTACCTATAACAATACCACCTCCTCTTCACTTCCCCTCTCTGTTGGGGTCTCTCAAGGCTCTGTCCTCGGGCCCCTTCTCTTCTCCATCTGCACCTCCTCCCTTGGCCAATTGATACACTCTCACGGCTTCAACTACCATCTCAATGCCGACGACACCCAAATCTATCTCTCTACCCCTCGCCTCACCCCTTCAGTCTCCACCCGTATCACAAGCCTACTGATCTGGTATCCAAATACCACCCAAAGCGTACTCTCCGCTCCTCACAAGACCTCCTACTCTCTAGTTCTCTAGTCTCCTCCTCCCATGCCCGCCTCCAGGACTTCTCCAGGGCTTCCCCCATCCTCTGGAACTCCTAACCCCAATCCATCAGACTATCACCTACTCTCCTCACATTTAGGTGCACCCTGAAAACCTATCTCTTCAGGGAGGACTACCCCGCCCTCAGCTAATTACTGAACTCCTCCGCTCTTCCTACCACTTCATCCCCCACAGTTGTTTCCTCCTGTACCACTATCCCCTCCCTCCTAGATTGTAAGCTCCAAGGAGCAGGGCCCTCGTGTACTGAATCGTATTGTTACTGTACTGTCTCGTGTATTGTCTCCCATTATAATGTAAAGCGCTGAGCAAACTATTGGCGCTATATAAATCCTGTATAATAATAATTAGACCCTTAAAAAATGTATGAATGGGTCAAAGGACTCTTGGGAGGTAAAAAGTATGTAATGGGGCAATCAACAATGCAAGAGGAGTAGTAGGGGGAGAAACAGAACAAGAAGAGGAAAAAAAGAGGTTACAAGAAGGATGAGGGTGATTGGGTTGGAATAGAGAAGGGTGTGGGGGAAGGGTAGGGGGTAGGGAAAAGAGCAAAGGATGACCCTTACAATGGGCAGTATTTTGTTGTGGTTTGGAAATATATCCAGTAAACCAAAGTAAGGAATTGTTCTTCTGTGTGATTTGCCATCAAATCCTCTATGGTTTTTATTTAAGTCACCTTAGGTAACCAACATTTACTTTTTTGACTGCAATTTCTCCTGAAAAATAGAAGTACACTTTCTAGCATTTAGCTATGCCTCTTAGCTGTATATCTGCAGTGTGAGATCTTATACAGCTTATACAGTGTGAGATCTCTGACTGATGGTCTAAGGAGATTTGATGTGAACTTTGGTGATGTCACTACTCTCTGTTCTCTATACTGAAGGCTCTGACATGAGGAAGCAAGGCCCTACTTTTAACAAGATTGATGTCTTTACACAGAGACACATAACAAGACATAAAAAGGGGAAAGATTAGTTGCAGAGAGAACCAGGGGTGTATTTACCACAAGGCAAACAAGGCATTTGCCTAGGGTGGCATTTTTCAGGGGGAGCAGCACTGCCCCTTGGAAGAAGGGATGGAAGAAGGGACACACTCGGCATGGGGACCTGGTGGGTTCCGAGAGATGCTGTGGGTTTCATGACGATGTATGCCCAACTCTCGTTCCTGGGGATGTCTGGAGCTGTGAAGGTGAGTGGTGTCTTTTTCTCTCTCGCCATGGGGCATAGTGGCTGGTGTATAGGGGGAAGTAGTAGTGGAAGGCTCAGATGGAGGGCAGGGGTGCTCTTAGTCAATGTCAGGCTCTTTCTGCGGGGGGGGCGCCAATTTTTGTGTTGCCTAGGGCAGCACAAAATCTAAATACACCACAGGAGAGAACAGAGACAATTTCAGTGACTGGTCTTTCTTCCTCTGCCTTTTTTTGGGTACAGCAGCTCCCAGAGTTCATCTCCTCCTTAAACGTTTTATTGAAGTAGAAGAGCTTTGTTACTCTCCTTATTGAGAATTTCCTTCAAAATGTTTGAAGAATGTTTGGAGGAATAGGCCACATACCATAACAGTTGTCTTCAAGAAGCCTGAAGTGCTTGGCACAGTATATTCCAATGAATGGCTCATGGCAACTGAACCATGATGAGGAAAGTCTGACTGACACCTGTGTCACCCCATACTCCCCTCCAACCCTAATCCACTTCACTGGAGTTCTTCTTTTATCTTTGTATTATGACATTCTACCAACATGTATAAAATTAGCTTCTGTACTTGAGCCAAAGAGACATCACAAGTTTTGTAACCAAAAGATGCATTAGAGGAAGGTGCAGTCTCTTCACATAATACGTTAATCTTTTTTACACATCACACTACTCTTTTAACAATTGCTGACATAAGCCTTTTGTATTGTGCATGGGGTGTGTTTCAGCATGACATGCTCCAAAACAAGGGGCAAATGTTTCTTATTACTTTACAAATTTAATGTATTGACTGTGCTCAGGGTGTGTGTATTACTGAATGACGTCAACCACAGGCCTCATTGTGTATATTTTATCAACATAAATAATAATTAAAATTGTAACAATTATTTTTAGGGGTCAACAAGTTGCACTTAAATATGCCACTAAACCTATATGGTAAGGGAGGGAGAGGCTTTTCCAAGAGGTGTATATTGCAAAATCAATATAATAATGCAGTGAAAATCCATCCTAATCCCTCTTGCTTTACAAGGCACTATGCAGCTGTCTTGATTAATGTGCAGTACTAGGGTTGCAAGTGTTTACAGCTGGTCAGGGCATGCACCTGCAGACTGGAAGGACACAACCTTTGCACATATTCAGCATTATTTTAAGTGGCTATTTGAATCTATTGAAAAAAAATGCCCAGAGATATTATGTTAGGTACATACAGTATATTCACTACATAATATAATAATAATATATGCTGACAACTGAATTATAACTTAAAAAAGCAGTTTGTCTTATTCCTCATACATTTGAACAATAATGTCTACCTTATTTTGTGATATAACTGAAAGTTTTTCTAAAATCTTTAAATAAAAAATATCTAACACAGAATATTAGAAGGTCTGTGTCATACCTGTATGTACTGTATGTGCGCCTTAACCAAATGCCCTCCAGAGGATTTACCCCCCTTCCTTACCAGGCCATTTTTCACAATACGGCACCGCGCTACTTTAACTGACAACTGCGCCGTCATGCAACGCTGTACATACATGAAATTTGTGTCCTTTTTTTCCCACAAATACCTGTGTGTTTTTTATTTTTTTTTTGCTATAAACAAAAAAAGACTGACAATTTTGAAAAAAAACTATACTTTTTGCTATAAAACATATCCAATAAAAAAATTTTAAAAAATTTATTTCTTCATAAATGTAGGCCAAAATGTATTCTGCTACATGTCTTTAATAATAAAAAATCCCAATACATGTAAATTAATTGGTTTACATGAAAATTATAGCATCTACAAATGGTGGTATATATATTGGGATTTTGTTTGTTTTTTTTTATACTAGTAAAGGCAGCGATCAGCGACTTATAGTGAGACTGCGGCAGGCATTCTGACACCAGGGGGGAACTGACTAACTGCCACTGACATCACAATGACACTAATACAGTGATCAGTGCTAATAAAAAGCACTGACACTGTACTAATGACACTGGGCAGGAAGGGGTTAATACGTGGGGCAATCAAAGGGTTAACTCTGTGCTGAGTGTGTTTTACTGTGTGCTTTGTTTGGCGATAAAAGGGTTAACTGTGTGTGTTTTACTGAGTGTGTTATGTGTGTTTTACTAGGGAAACATGCTGCTGTGTATTTCTCTGCTGGGCAGAGAAGTACACAGCAGCATGTTACATCTGGCAGGAGAGAGACCAGTGTTGATTACACACAGGTCTCTCCCCTGTCAGTGTTGCTTGGTGATCGCTGGGTGCCAGAGAGGAATCAGTGATCGACATCTGTAGCCAACTTGTAGACAGCTCTGCCACCTTGTAGCAGTATTTCTGCTATAGGGCGGCAGGCAAGCAGTTAAAGCAGAAGCATGGCCAAAGCTCTTTTGGCCATACTTCTGTCGGTAAGAAGAGTGCACTTAGTTCTGCACTCCTGTGACCCAGATCCAGCCAACAGCAATCACAGACATCACAGAGGTGATCCAGGCTTTCCAGTGTGCCTGACAATAATGTCAGGATCCATCCAAATGCCTGACTGATGGCTGGATCAGGCACTGAGAACCTGAGCCAGCTGCTTCCACCCCTTCCACAGTGAGTGCTGGAGGGGCAGAGCAGAATGGGGTGACTGACAGTCACCACTCTAAGCTCAGAGCGGACACGAGAACTGAGCAATCAGCAGCCTTCTATCACTCGGTATCAGTTCTTGGTGTTGAGCCTCTGGGGGATATCTGCAGCATTGGTCTAATGTTGCAACCATCTAGATGAGTATGTATGTTTATTTTTTTTTTAAGCTCCTGCAATTGTCTTTTAAATGAGGGGGACAATAGATCTTGGAGAAGACTGTATATAAGACGTTGACTTCAATTTAAATTAGGATTAGTATCTGAAGTATCTGTACCTCTTTGCCCTAAGCTTAATCAAATGGCAGGATATCTACTGGCCATTAGCACTTGGCATTTGACAAGAGGAGGTGGGGCTTAAGCTGGCTATACAAATAAAGATTTCTCTCATTCAGCCACATGGAGTGAATGAGAGAAATCTATAGGTTCCCCCATACAGGCTAAACAGCATGGATGGACAAATCTCCCACTGCTGGCTATTGTATTCTGACAGCCAGCCCCTTTGGCAGTTAGAACACCTAGACAGTGACTGCAGCTGATTGCAGGTACAGAGGCTGCCAGTCACACAAGTACAATTCAATTCACAATACAGGCTCAGTCTAGGCGGTGTATTTTTAGAATTTATTCATAATGACTTGAACAGGAGAAGGAATCAGGGATACTCAAAACGATAGCAGAAATAAAAGGACAGCTTCTCACTGCTCCCCTCTAAGCAGTCTTTCCTGAAAGCCACAGGGGATGGCCAGTATATCTAGACTTAGTCCATATAGCATCCTCCAGCACTTAGTTCTTAACTGGCACTTGCACACCTGAGAGTCCACAGTAAGGTCCGTACTCACAATGTCCTAGGAGCTGTCTGCCATGCAGCATCCATCCATGAGGGAGATAAAAGATCCCTCTCCAGGCCAGTACGCCATCATGATGCCCTCCAGTAGATAATTCTTTTTGCAACCTTCTCCAGGATCTCAGCCCAGCATCTGTTGAGGCCCAGACTGCAATTTCATGTCTCACGTGCTACTGTATCTCCCAGGGGCAGCAACCCCAGGATAACTGGAATACTCCCTAGAATGGAAAGAATACTCTGGAAAAGCCTCCCAAACATTTATCATCTCGCCATCCACCTTCTGGATGCCTCCTTTCTGGGATTGGCTGAGACATGATAAACATTCATACTGCTTATTTGACTCTCCCTGTCATATATTATGGAAGCTTCTTCCGGAAGACAACTAAGAAACCTTGACCAGACAAAAACAATAGATTACTGCTCCACTGACTTCAATGAAGCCAAAAACTAAATTTATCCCAGCTGCCTGACTAGAAGAGGGTGCTACACTATATCAGTTTTATAAGTACTATAATACCTGTTGGGCTTGTCAGAAATCCGATACTGTCTTGTGTCCTCTGCAGACTTCTTGTGTTATATCCAGTTCTTATCATGGGCTATCAATCAGCTATTCCCTATTTTCTAGAGATGGAGAGAGTGAAAGGGATTTAGTGGTTAAAGAAAAGACAACAGGATGTGGCTGACACCACTTCTTGTTATTTCGGTCTATGAAAATGCATGTGGTGTCAGTCCAAAGCAGGCAATTAGGAGCTGAGTGCAGATCAACAGGTATTTCTCTGTACTTGCAGGGTATTTAAAGGGATAAGACATGGGGGAATGTGAGTTAATTGCAGAAATGTACTGCATTTTTTTTTTTATTATACTTATCCTAAGCAGTAAAATTCTCAGGAAAATATGTAGATATGAACAAGCCCTTAAGCTTGACCTTACAAAAACGGAGGCCCTTTATACAGCCTAGGTCTAGGGTCCTTCCCAGGCTTCAAGGAACTGATCTGAAGATAAGTGCTGGTATTGCAAGCAACACAAGGAACCTGAATTTTACTTGTTATTTTAGTTTACACAGTTTGGTGGACATGACAGCATTACCGTAATGAAAACTTCATGTTAAACCAACAGTACAGAAATGTGAAGAAATATCAAAACACCTAATAATGACTCAATTTGTTACATTTTTGTCTGCAACTAACATGCATATTATCTTTTCATTTAGTTTATTATTATTATTCTATCTGCACAGATAAATCATTTATATTAAAGAAATGTATTTAAAAAAATAATAGTAACCGCCTTTGCTCCTTCCTCTAATTGATAAAATAAACTCATAAAAGCAAACTTGAAAAAGGTATCCATGAAAACATCTATGATTCATATATAGAAAGAATATATTCAATACTTTACATTAAACTATTTATGTTAGCCTGCAGAATGGTGGAGCTTAAAGAGGAACTCCAAACAAATCTAGCCTATTTCTAATTCAGCATAGTACATAGATAATTTAGGAAGATGCCATTTACCTTTTTTTATTCCTCCCTGTTGGCAGGACTCTCTTACTTTTTTGTTTTATCATCTGTTACACTTTGTCAATCCTTATATTATGTGTTTTTTCACTTTCTACAGTTATACAGAATATATTAGGGTTATAAAATGCAATATATTATACATTTTAATGGTAGCATGTTTTTGCAATAAAGCGTAGGATTTACTTTTTCTGATATGGTCAGCACAGGCTTGTGGGGAGATGTATATTTGCTGCTTTCCAATATAATAGCGTTGAGTACATCAGTGGAGTGGTATGGGCCTATTGAAACCTCATATTGGTGTTCTTGAATGTAAGGCGGCCTAATATCCTGGACTCCTCTATGTCTTCCCTCCATGGGTCCTGGCTCCGGGTCTTTATTCCACCCCTGGTTTGGTACCATATAGCACCATTTCCATCTTAACATCTAGCAGTCTTGGTCATTATATCATCTCGATATCTCCTGCATAAGCTTTTCCATGAAATGTGTTGAGATGGGTTTCTTACCCCTTGTCAAAATATTATTTGATCAGTTGATATACTTTATGACGCTCATTATGTACTGAGCATAGAATTTTGTAAAATATGTTGCCAATCCTTGGTATATCACGTAAATACGAGGAGAGGTGCATTATACACTAAAACTGGTGCACACAGGATCTGGTACAACTGTGCATAATAACCAATCAGCTTCTAGGTTTTATTTTCAAAGCTTAAAGTGTTACTAAACCCAGGACCCTGCATTCTCTATATCTGGTCTCCCACAGTACACACAACATGGAAATGCAATTATTTATTATACAACAAATGTAAGTCGTTTTTTTCACAAACAGTGATTATCTGTTGCTTCCTGGGAACTTAAAGTGATATTAAAGCTTGTTTTTTTTTAATAACAAACATGTCATATGTACCTGCTCTGTGCATTGATTTTCACAGAGCAGCCCCGATCCTTCTTTTCTCAGGTCCCCTGGCAGCATTCCTGGCCCCTTCTCTCCTGCCTAGCGCCCCCATTTGAAGTAGCTTGCTATGGGGGCAACTGAGCAGGCTCACTACCAGGCCGCTGCACTGTGTGTCCATTCACACATGGAGCATGGCTTGGCCCTACCTCTGCTCTCTCCTCATTGGCTCACTGGCTGTTATTATTCCCTCCTGTTAAAGTGTAGAATCATGAAGCAGATGTGAAAGAAGTATTTAATGGTGCACTGTTTTCCAAAATTGTCCTACATGAAAGATCAACTCAACTAAAACTTTTTATAGTTGTAGATAGATAGGGAAGAGTTGGACCCATTATTAGGCTCTCATTGCTATCTGTGTTCCTCATGGGGAGATTTCCATTCTCTTCCTGTCCAGATGACATCCTATAGACATAGACATCCTAGACAGGAAGTAATGGGAAAGCCACCCTATTTAGGATACAGACAGCAAAAAACTTTGAAGGGGTCCCGGTTCCACTCTAAGGAAAAAGGGGGAGTGTAATGATATGAGAACAGGAAATGATAACAGCCTTACCTAAACAAAATATAAACTAGAGAAAAAAATGTGGCGAGTGTGCTGTGAACTAGCATTATATTACCTTTGCATTATCATTTTTACAAAGCAATACCTCTAAAATGAAATGCATCATCCTCAATCCATGTAAAATGTGATGACTGCAATTACCGTTTAATTTTCAGTGTACCTCTGTGCATTTAAATACAATGTGACCTGGTAACCTGGGCACAAAAAGACCTATCCACTTTAAGAGGACAGTGTTACATAATGCTATCTGTATTTCAGTTTGTGTTGCTGATGGACTCTTCAGATTAAATTAATTCATTTTTTTGTTTCAAATCTGCTCTATCCTGCGCACATCAGTATATAGCATCCCAAAGTCAAGGAACAAAACAACAGAAAATTCACAAGAAGGATGGCAATCATTGAGTGAATAAGAATCCAGAAAGACCAGTCTTTAGCTAGAGTTTATTAGACATATATTCACTGGAGCATGACAGTTCTACGTAGAGGTCAGGTGGGATGATGGTTCAGAACTGCATTCTCTTTATAGATTTTTGATAGTTGGGCTGTACTAATATGTAAGATATATACGTGGACTTCCTTGTTGTTTTCCTAGTTAGAAATAAGCATATAAGAGCTATTTTGTAATAGTGATACTTTTTTTGGAACTTGCCTTTCTGGCACTTACACACATGCACTTACAGTAATTGTAGAAATAAAAATATGCCTATTTAAATCATAGTTTGCAAAACAGAGTTCCTTGCCAGTGGACATGCATTGCAATGCACCGCACCCCTTATACCAGTTGTGAATATACTTTTTTTTGGTAGGTTTTGGTGAAATAGCCAGCCCATTCAAATTAATAAGCTGCCTTAAAGGAGAATATTCTGGTATAGCATTTTTTCTGTCCTACTAATGGTTAGCCGACAGCTAGCTAAGAAAACTGACATGAGCAGTGTTGTGTTTCATTCCAAAGCTGAATTTACTTCTGTGAATAGTTCTGTAAAACTGCAATGCAATCATATAAACTGCAGTTGCAATATGCTTGTATACATGTATCTCACAAATGCATACAATGAACACATTTCTCGCAAACAGCTGCCTACAAATCACATCGAATACATTTAAATGCAGTCTAGATATATACGTTACTTTAACAAACACAAAGAATGAACTTACAGGCATAAATTTGTATCAAAGGGAGAAAGGATGTCTTCACTGGTGCGTTCTTCTAGAAGCTAAAGTGGAAGTGAGGTGGTGGATGGGAAATCTTTATTTTTAACAAGCATGAGACACTCCCTGTTCTTTATTGATAAGAACACAAAAGAATGCAGTGGCAGTGAATGCCCCATAGATGGCTCCTCACTCAACGCAATGATGTGAATACAGAACAACATTCTATACATGGTTACATTGGTCCAGTTTGGACCAATGTACAGTATGTAAAAAAATCCATACCTGGAATTCTTCTTTAACACAATGCACATCAACACACAGCATAAGGCATGTACTGATGTACTGTAACACTATCAATTCAGCCCAATGGTGTTTGTATGGTCAGTCTCACACCGTGCAGGGTGCCTTAAAAGCCCCAAAATCAAGATACTGTATTATGGAAATCTCAGCTAGAGTTTGCAATTTAAAGCTTAGGATTGCTGTCTCCCAGTTCCTGCTCCTCACTATTGGAGCATAACTATGATGAACAGTTAGATGCGGGGGGGCTTGGTTCAAGTGGTCCACCAGAAATGATACTTGAGATTTGAGTGCCCAGATGTGGAGACTCATGGGGTGGATTCTCAATAATCACAGGTCGACTTTAAACTAGAAAGCTGCTTATTCTACTGTGTTTAAAAAAAAACAGTGTTACATGGTTGGCTGATTTTACTGAAGTTTACTAAGTGGTACAACTGGTTCTGAATGTTCAGACACCACTACCCTAAACTCGGAGGGACTGTAAAGGTCTAAACTGCTATTGTTCAGTTTTTCTCACAGGAAAAGTTTAGTCTATAAAGCACTTGGTAATTTCTCCAATTTATTTTCACCATAGTTTGACTGAAATGAAAATTAACCACTATTTTATACCTACTGTATATCAGACAGTTAATGAAAGCTTTTAGCCTTTTTTTCCCACCTAAAATCTCACCATTAATTTATGCCAGTCTCAATTTGTTTTTCTGTGGAGAATTGTCTAAAGCAGCTTTTCTCAACCTTTTTAACATGAAGGAACCTATGTAATAGCTTTCAAAACTTGGAGAACCTCCGCTAATAATTATTGCATCTACAGCTCATGACACATTATTGTGAACAGCAAGTCATTTGAGACATACCACCTTACTTTGGTGGTCAGTGAAGTCCTCCCTTACATAGATGGTCAGTAGGGACAGACTTACATTGGCAGTCAGTAGAGGAGGACTTCTTTATATTGGAGGTAACTGGGAGAAAGGCCACATTATTCTTGGTCAATGGAAAGAATGCTCCCCATACAGATAGTTAAAAAGACTATTGGTGTCAGGGGTCATTTCTAGTATGGGAGATTCAGAAAATGCTCATTGCTCATTGAACCTCTGGGAGAACCCTGGTTAGGAAAGGCTGGTTTAAATTATTTCCTGGCTGATCCCCTTCAACACCTTCTGGGTCAGTGCCTTGGAAGAAGCATGCACATCAGGAAAATAAGAGAAAACTCACCATAGTTGTGCCAGGTCAGTGACACAAACCATTGAATCAAGTGGGTCACCAAAACAGCCAGGTGAGTAGCAATTTCAGAATGTGCCATCAAGAGTGACCGCTGCCATGTTTCTCTCATTAGACTTCATATCTAAAAACAAAATCTTTAAGGTTTGCTATATTTTGCTATGGTATTTTACCAATATGTTTTCTGTTTTTGATACTGCCTGTTGAGTCTGTCAACCCGTCATCACAATTATTTCAGCTGGGTATCACAACTTTCTAAATAATTCCAATTCTTATAATAAATATGGAGAAAAAACAGTATATAACAGAGTAAAGTGCAATCGTTTTGGCGATTTATGTAAATTGACCCCATTGTTTGTCTTTGCCCTCCATTTTGCAATTGAGTCTGGCATTACCTAGGTTTTATATGGAAATGCCACATAAATTGTGCTGGGAAATGCAGTCTGCTCAGCGAGCACAATATTTGGGTGGGCTAACGTACCCCCCCTAAGGAGACATCCCAGGTGGTAGACAGACAGGCCTGGAGCCTGGGCCGCATGCAAGCAAACACCCTGGGAAACCTCTTACATGCCTGAGACCCACTCTGTGTGCCTTTATATAATACGCCCCTCTTCTCATCATATTACTACCCTCTGTTCCCAAATCTCATTTCTCTACCCCTCTGCTCCACCCCACAACCTGTACATCTCCCCCTCACTGCTATCATCTCCCTACTACTGCTCTCTTCACCTCCCCAAAATGTCTCCTCCACTCCTCCTTCTCATTTTCCTCTCCTCCGTTCCCAAATTCCATTCACTATATCCCTCTGCCCCTCCCAAACATTTGTATATCGTGTCCTCACTGCTTCCCTCACCCCTCTATGGCACCCACCACCTCCTCCTATTACTCCTCTCTCCCACTGACCCCAACACCTCCACTAGGAGTTTCTCACGCTCCTGCACATCCTGCTCCCATGCCACCTTTCTCACCCTTCTCCTCCTCCTAGCCGCGGGGGACATCTCCCCGAATCCTGGCCCTCCACCTCCCTCACCCGCTCAACACCCTCCCACCTTCACGTCCTACTGCAACCCCCGCAACTTAGTATCTGTCCCCCTGCTCCCTAAAATCTCCCCCCCGTTTTCATGTGCACTCCTGAACGCCCGTTCGGTGTGCAACAAGCTTACCGCCATCCACGACCTCTTTGTTTCCCGCTCCCTCAACCTCTTAGCGATTACGGAAACCTGGATCCAGCCCACTGATTCTACCTCCCCTGCTGCACTCTCCTACGGAGGTCTCACCTGGACCCACTCACCCAGGCCTAACGGTCGTAAAGGTGGTGGGGTTGGTCTGCTCCTGTCACCGCAGAGCACCTTCCGAGTCCTCCCAAACCCCCCCTCCCTATCCTTCTCCTCCTTCGAGGCCCACTGCCTCCGACTATTCTCCCCAACCCCCCTGAAGATTGCTGTGATATACCGGCCTCCTGGATCCATACCCCGCTTCCTAGATGACTTCTCCTCCTGGCTACCCTTCTTCCTCTCCTCTGAGCTACCCACCATAATTCTTGGGGATTTCAACATCCCTGTCAACCTCGACAACCCGGACACAGCCCGTCTCCTCCACCTAACCTCCTCCTTTGCACTTGCACAGTGCATACAATCCACCACCCACTCCGACGGAAATATCCTTGATCTTGTCTTCTCCAACCGATGCGCTCCCCACAACCTCACTAACACCCCCTTCCCTCTCTCTGACCACAACCTGATAACCTTCTCTATCTCCTCGTCCTCCAACGCCTACCCCTCCAAATGTCACACTACTACCAGCCGTAACCTCCGCAACCTTAATCCTGCCTCCCTCCACTCTGCAGCTGATCAACTCCACGACCGCATCCTCCCCCTGTACTGCCCCGACTTGGCTTTGACCGCCTACAACAACGCGCTCTCAACAGCCCTTGACTCACTAGCGCCTTTAACCACACGCAACATCAGACCCGGACCGCTCCAGCCCTGGCAGACTGATCACACCAAAACCCTCAAACGACACAGTCGTGCCCTGGAGCGACTATGGCGCAAAACCAAATCCAAACAAGCCTTCACCCGCTACAAATCTGCCTTCCGCACCTACACCTCCTCCCTCCATGCTGCCAAACAGGCCTACTTCTTGACCCTCATCAAGGCCCTCTCCTCCAATCCTCGCCGACTCTTCTCTGCCTTCAACTCTCTACTCTCTCCACCCCCACCTCCACCCAGCACCTCACTCACTGCCCTTGAGATTGCCAATCACTTCAAAAACAAAATTGACACAATTCGCAAGGACATTGCCGCAACTCACACGCCCTCTCAACCTGTCCCCTCTCACACAGCTACCCCCTTATCCCCACTCCCCCTCGACTTAACCCGCAGGAATTTCGTCGCTGCTCAAACTCTCTCCAACCCCCTTCACCCTCACTCAGCTACCCCCTCATCACCCCTCTCCCACGGCCCCACCACTGCTCTGACCTCCTCTTCCACCCCACCCTACATTCCTCATACTGAAGCTCCCCCAACACTCCACACCTTTGACCTTACTACCATCGAGGAAGTCTCCAAGATCCTCTCTGATGCCCGCCTCACCACCTGCCCCCTCGACCCTTTCCCCTCACAACTCCTACGACCTTCCTCCTCCTCCATCCTACGCTCCCTCACCCACATCTTCAATCTCTCCCTCTCCTCAGGCACTTTCCCCTCCCCTCTGAAACATGCACACATCACCCCCATACTTAAAAAGCCCTCCCTGGACCCCAATGACCCGAACAACCTCAGACCCATCTCCCTGCTCCCATTTACATCTAAACTCCTCGAGCGCCTAGTCTACGCCCGCCTATGCTCTCACCTCAACGACAACAACCTCCTCGATCCCCTACAGTCCGGCTTCCGTCCCCTACACTCCACCGAAACTGCCTTACTCAAACTCTCCAACGACCTGCTAACCGCCAAAGCTAATGGCCACTATTCAGTGCTCCTACTCCTTGACCTCTCTGCGGCCTTCGACACAGTCGACCACCCCCTCCTCCTCAAAAAACTACACTCCCTCGGCCTCAGAGATTCTGCTCTCTCCTGGCTCTCATCCTACCTGTCACAACGCTCCTTCAGCGTTACCTATAATGCTACCACCTCCCCCTCACTCCCCCTCTCTGTTGGGGTCCCTCAAGGCTCTGTCCTCGGGCCCCTTCTCTTCTCCATCTATACCTCCTCCCTTGGCCAACTCATACACTCTCACGGCTTCAACTACCACCTCTATGCCGACGACACACAAATCTATCTCTCAACCCCCCACCTCACCCCCTTGGTCTCAGCCCGAATCACACACCTACTGAGCGACATATCAGACTGGATGTCGCTCCACTTCCTTAAATTGAACCTCTCCAAAACCGAGTTTCTTGTCTTCCCCCCAGCCCGGACACCACCCCCCATTGATTTCTCCATCACATCCAACAACGCTACCATCAAACCCGCCCCGCAGGCCAGAGTACTGGGTGTCATTCTGGACTCCAACCTATCCTTCCAGCCCCAAGTCCAATCTTTAACAAACTCGTGCAGACTCCACCTCCGCAACATCGCCAAAATCCGCACGTTCCTAACCCCAGAAACCACTAAACAGCTCATCCACTCCCTCATCATATCACGACTCGACTACTGCAACTCCCTCCTCACTGGCCTGCCTCGCCGCTGGCTATCCCCTCTTCAGTCCATCCTGAACACGGCTGCCAGACTCATTCACCTTTCCAACCGCTCTGTCTCCGCCACCCCCCTCTGCCAATCCCTCCACTGGCTTCCGATTGCGCAACGGATCAAATTCAAAATCCTAACGCTGACGTACAAAGCTGTCCACCATACTGCCCCGTACTACATCTCTGACCTAATATCCAAGTACCGCCCAACACGCACACTCCGCTCCTCACAAGACCTCCTTCTCTCTAGTTCCCTGGTCTCCTCCTCCCATGCCCGCCTCCAGGACTTCTCCAGGGTGTCACCCATCCTCTGGAACTCCCTGCCCCAACCCATCAGATTATCACCTACTCTCCTCTCCTTTAGGCGCACCCTGAAAACCCATCTCTTCAGGGAAGCCTACCCCACCCCCTGCTAACTTGCCGACCTCCTCCACTCTTCCAACCACTCCATCCCCCACAGCTATCTCCTCCTGTGCCACCACCCCCTCCCTCCTAGATTGTAAGCTCGAAAGAGCAGGGCCCTCGATCCCCTCATGTTTTGCATTGTATTGGTATTGTTCTGTCACATGTTCTGTCTCCCTTTGTAATGTACAGCGCTGAGCGAACTATTGGCGCTTTATAAATACTGTATAATAATAATAATAATAATTGCATCTACAGCTCATGACACATTATTGTGAACAGCAAGTCATTTGAGACATACCACCTTACTTTGGTGGTCAGTGAAGTCCTCCCTTACATAGATGGTCAGTAGGGACAGACTTACATTGGCAGTCAGTAGAGGAGGACTTCTTTATATTGGAGGTAACTGGGAGAAAGGCCACATTATTCTTGGTCAATGGAAAGAATGCTCCCCATACAGATAGTTAAAAAGACTATTGGTGTCAGGGGTCATTTCTAGTATGGGAGATTCAGAAAATGCTCATTGCTCATTGAACCTCTGGGAGAACCCTGGTTAGGAAAGGCTGGTTTAAATTATTTCCTGGCTGATCCCCTTCAACACCTTCTGGGTCAGTGCCTTGGAAGAAGCATGCACATCAGGAAAATAAGAGAAAACTCACCATAGTTGTGCCAGGTCAGTGACACAAACCATTGAATCAAGTGGGTCACCAAAACAGCCAGGTGAGTAGCAATTTCAGAATGTGCCATCAAGAGTGACCACTGCCATGTTTCTCTCATTAGACTTCATATCTAAAAACAAAATCTTTAAGGTTTGCTATATTTTGCTATGGTATTTTACCAATATGTTTTCTGTTTTTGATACTGCCTGTTGAGTCTGTCAACCCGTCATCACAATTATTTCAGCTGGGTATCACAACTTTCTAAATAATTCCAATTCTTATAATAAATATGGAGAAAAAACAGTATATAACAGAGTAAAGTGCAATCGTTTTGGCGATTTATGTAAATTGACCCCATTGTTTGTCTTTGCCCTCCATTTTGCAATTGAGTCTGGCATTACCTAGGTTTTATATGGAAATGCCACATAAATTGTGCTGGGAAATGCAGTCTGCTCAGCGAGCACAATATTTGGGTGGGCTAACGTACCCCCCCTAAGGAGACATCCCAGGTGGTAGACAGACAGGCCTGGAGCCTGGGCCGCATCATTTACTCCTTGGAGGAGTAGGATCCCTCAACTAAAGAAAGCACAGTATTCTGTTCTGTGAGCATTCCTCTCTACATGCATTCATGAAAACATGGTTATTATTGCAGACAATTTATAAAGTCATTTATTTTGCCAGGAGAGCATGACACACTCTGTGCTTGAGTGGGCCTGCAGCAGACATGGTGCTCCTAAGAAAACACAACAGTAAATAAATCAGTTTGGGGAAATCGGCCTGTCCTCCTTCTAGTCCTCTGATTGTTTTTACACCCTGTGCCTGCGACCTGCTCAGAAATAAATCGTCTAAGACAGAATGTGGAGCTTCACAATTCATTCTAGAACCGTTTTCCTCTTCTGCCTCTCCAGGGAGTCAGTGTATCAAGCTGAGTGTTGTATTTCTGCATTGCTTTAAAGGCTTACACAGCTAAGTCAGTAGGAGTTCAGCCACAGTGTGTGTCACTCTCTGCTAGTGAATTGTGGACATTAGTGGCACTGATGCAGGTGGGAGACATGGGACAAATGCACAGTAATTTGACTTCCTAGGCCTATGGTACTCTTGTTGTGATTCTATTACTAGTAATAGTGATGAGCTCACTAGAGAAGAAGAAAAAACACGCACCTATTTTGGCAACATTACTCCCTTAATGATCAAAACAGCGAGGTGTCACTCACTCATTGGCTGGAACGCTGCACAATCGCCCTTGCCAACAAGGCAGAAACCCTGTAGAAAAATAATTTATCTACTTTTGCCCACACTAGCATTCCTCTTGCTGAAGTGTTGTCACCAGCAGTAGAATCATTGGTGCACTTGCAAGTAGATGCTTAAAGGGTGTCTGTGTGTATTTTAAAACCCGCTTGCACTGTGTTAATGTCATTCCTGTGACTGCACCAAGCAGTTAGTTAGGCTGCCCAGGTAGGAAGGGGTTAAGCCAGGTTCTGCATTCTCCCGGGCTTTCCGGGCTCTGCCCTCTCTCTGTGCTGCTAATAA
The DNA here is from genome assembly GCF_062004578.1 of Staurois parvus. Classification (NCBI taxonomy): domain Eukaryota; kingdom Metazoa; phylum Chordata; class Amphibia; order Anura; family Ranidae; genus Staurois; species Staurois parvus. The sequence continues at coordinate 5,827,633 of NW_028317925.1, read as the reverse complement.
AAAGGGGGAGGGCTTTGCTCAGAACTCTGAGGCGCAGCCTGCTACATTCGGAGCACCTTTAGGGAAGATTCCCCTGGAAACAGGACTCTTCCACACTATGGACTCTCACCTAGGAAGGTATGCATTGCACAGCCTATGTTTAGTTAATTAGGGGAAGACTGTTATTGCACTATTGGACTGTACTGTTGAGAATGCTCAATAAAGCTCCACTAATGGTTTCATGCTTGGTCTGAAATTATTGCAAAGGGGTACATGGTGATATATGAGATATTACAAAGAACAGGGGCTGTTACACACGGGTGAAAAGAAGGGCATGTATTAACCAACACAAGGAAATTATATGGCAGGAAGACAGCGGCAGTATGGTACCGGAAAGGGTAACGGGTTTTCTACATAGTGAGGGGAGCGGTGGGCTTTTTCCCTCCTGAGTGGTCGATACCTTTGCTAACTGGGACCGTGTCCATGTAGTGGAGACTTCAAAGACCTAGCAGCAGGTACAGAAGGAGTCAATCAAGTTAAATCATGCAAGCAGGAGGTGGGATGACCTCGCCCACACACTGGTGGGACGTGGGCCTTACACTCATATACAGCAAGTCTACAGTGAACGCCCTTCGGCGGGTGGAAAAAGAATACACTGCTGGGATGTACCTGGTGCGCAAGGTAGGGCATCCCAGCAGAGACCTGGATTGCATCAATTTAACAGCTTTTTTCTCCACCAGAGCTTAATGAAAAGTTCTACAACTGTAATATTGAAGAATACACTGGGTGACAGTATCCACAAATGGACCCACAATTTATTCCTTATGTTAAAATATATATATAAAACCTAGAAAGACCAAGCAATTGTATGCAGTCTGAGCCCTGGTTCACACTATTGCGGACTGTGCAGTCCGCATTTGCACAGAGACAGCAGCCCATTCTTCTGAATGAGCTGCTGTGCCCACGTTTCCACACAAAAAAGATGCATGCAGTTTCTCTGAGATTCCTGCACCTGCAATTGCACTGCGGGCTGAGATGCGTAGGGGTGCCATTCAGAATGAATGGCAGCCCTGCACATCTCCTAAGACCAGTGCATGGTTGAGGGTGCAGGAACCAATGCGATTCTTGCACCCGCATCCAGAATGCACAGTGTGAATTGATTCTAAAGGTCTGAGTGCTGAGGAATAAGATACATCCAGGGTCGCCTACCCCTGCCATAAATGTACAGGCTTTGCGCTGCTAAGGCCCAACTTATGATCTTGGACACAGGCCAGTTGCATTCAGAAAACTTACCTGCTTTCCATCAGTAGGTCCCTATACCATATTTATTTATTTCAGATACTTATATAGTGCCGTCAATTTATGCAGCGCTTTACATATATATTGTAAATTCACATCAGTCCCTAACCCTCAAGGGGCATACAATCTAAAGTCCCTTACTTACATTCATACACTTACTAGGGCTAATTTAGACAGGATCCAATTAACTTACCAGCATGTCTTTGAAGTGTGAGAGGAAACTGGAGTACCCGGAGGAAACCCACGCAGGCACAGGGAGAACATGCAAACTCCAGGCAGGTGGTGCCATGGCTGGGATTTGAACCAATGACCCTAGTACTGTCAGGCTGCAGTGCTAACCATTTATCCACTATGCTGCCTGAATAAGCTCTAAAGTGGTTCTAAAGTTATACATTTTTTTTACCTCAATGCATTCTATGCATTAAGGAAGGAAACCTTCCTGGTTCTTCCACCCCTCAAATACTTACCTAAGTCCTGTATCAATCCAGTGCTGTGCCCATCTACTGGACTTCTTTCCTCTCTCTGTTTTCTCTCACAGGCTTGGCTGAGATCCATTTGCCAGTCAAATTCAGTGAAGAGGGAGTGTGAGGAGGGGCCGAGCTATGCTTTGTGTGTCAATGAATATGCACAGCCAGGCTCAGGAGTGAGTCCGCACCTGTGCCACCATTGGAAGCTGCTTCCTATGGTGGCACACGCAGAAGAGGAGGACCTAGAGAGCCAGTGGGGGATCCCAGAAGAGAAAGTTCGGGGCTGCTCTGTGCAATGCCATTGCACAGAGCAGGTAGGTATAACATTTTTATTTAAAAAAGAAAAACCTTGACTTTACAAACGCTTTGATAATTAGGCACAGGGAAACATGCTGATCCTACATTTGTCAGTGGGCTCTTCTAATTATCATGATACTTGGTGCTTCTGGGGAAATGTAAAAGAAATTGTTGAAAAGTCAACATTATGTATTCTTTTATTAAGTATTTATAAAAACAAATGTGTAGGACATTTGCAGCAATGAACAAATTGCAGGGGTTTGTATGTCACCAACCACAGCAACTTGTTGGCTATCCCTGTCTGGTGGAATCTCTTGTATGACATGTAGGTGAAAGGGCAATTTGCAAAATGGGGAACTGTCATGTAGAATGAGGAACACTTGAAAACTATGCATTTACCAAAAGAATGACATGACTGTGTGATATTAATCATCCTAACCCCCATTGGGGATATATGCCTTTGGGCTTATATATGGTTTGCTGGCCAGTATTTGTGGTTTATTCTTGCTAAATAAAACACTGGATGTAGCAAAGTTGAATTCTTGTCACAATCACTGCAATATAATTTTAGAATAAATTTTTGTGGACCATGTAGGATTTTTCAGTAATCTTGAAGACCGCAATACGTAAATAAACGTTGCATTTTTCAAGTGATTTACCAGGATTTTGACTGAAGAAATCAGCCATAACCCCAGTACCGTTTTTGTCAGTGAATGGCTGGCTTTCACATGAAAGTTGTTCTAGCAGCCCCTAAGCTGCTCGATCGCTTTCCATAGTGGCGGAAGGGGTTGTCCCCTCCCTCCCAACGCTCGCCGTAATTTCTCGGGCTTACTGTTGACACCAGCCGGCCCGAGAAACGATCCGATTGGTGCAGTCTCCTCATGATGGCGGTGATGAAACACTATGGTCTTTGATTGCCTCTATCATGATGGAGGACTGGAGCGACTTCATGACATCACATCCAGTTGGCAGAAGTAAATATATATTTTTATTTTTTAAAGCAAAAGTTGAAAAAAAGTTGTTTTAATCTTTTGCTTTCAAAAGGTAAAGAAGAGGTTTGGGTTCTTTTTGACCCCAAATCCCTTCTTACAGAGGACCTGTCATGTATATTTCTATTACAAGGGATGTTTACATTCCTTATAGTAGGAATAAAAGTGATCAAAAAAATAAAATAATGGGACAGTGTAAAAAAAAAACAAAAAATCTTTTAACTGCTCCCATCCCACTGTGCTCACGTGCATAAGTGAACACATACATAAATTGCGCGTGCACATGTAAATTTGTTCGCAGCACGCATGTGAGTTATTGCCGCGAATGTTAGAGCGAGAGCAATAATTCTAGTGCTAGACCTCCTCTGTAACTTTAAACAGGTAACCTGGAAAAATGTTTACAGCATTGCCTATGGAGATTTTTAAGTACAGTAGTTTGTCGGCAATACACAAGAGTGCGCAGTTTTTAAGTGTGATATGTTAGGTATGTATTCACTTGCTGTAACATCCTCATTCATATTTTACAAAAAATGAGGGTATATCTTGTGTTTGTTTTTTAATTAAAGTGTATTCTTAAAAAAAAATGCGTTTGAAAAACTGCTGTGCAAATACCACGTGACATAAAACTTGCAATGATCGCTATGTCATTCTCTAGGGTCTTTGCTATAAAAAAAATATATATAATGTTTGGGGCTTCTAAGTAATTTTTTACCAAAAAAATACTGGTTTAAACTTGTAAACAAAACATCCCAAAAAAATGCTTGGTCTTCAATGGGTTAAAAAATTTCTGAAAAACTGAAATGTGGCATCATAATGTTTTCTCATTAAATTCATCCACTCTGAAAAAGGTCCATATCATATAATAAAATGTAATCAACTCTACGGTTCCTCCAGAGGTTTCTATGGACTCCTTGAGCTGTGGCTGATTAGCCTCCCAGGGCATGGAGGATGTCCTTTATGATGAAACGCGTAAGACGCAGCTGACGTTTGTGACGTCACCACACACTGATGTCCTTTATTTGTATTTTTTTCTACAATGTGGTACACCTGGTTTCTTATCTTCCCATACGAGCGTCTGGGAGCTGGAGTTAACATCCATACCTGAGTGGAGTGGTGACACTATTTAAAGGCATAACTCTATAGATTAATACCAAGTGATCAGGGGCGGACTGACAACTCATGGGGCCCCCGGGCAATAGGGGGTCATGGGGCCCCTGTGTCCTTGCCCAAACTCAAAAAAGCCTATGAAAAAGGTACCAGGGGCATCTCATGGGGCCCCCTACTGACCCCAGGCCCTCGGGCAGTGCCCGAGTTTCCAAATGGTCAGTCCGCCCCTGCAAATGATATTTAACTTCTCTGGTTTAGAGGGTCAAATCTTTCCAGTAAACCTCGTGATGTGGCACTTGGTGGAGGAACACATAGGTGTTCCACATTTTGAGGAGGTTCACCATATCTATGCACTTGTACAAGAAGGACACTGAAGGAAAGGCCTGCTTGCTTATTGTGGATGTGGATTCACACTGCATGGACATTTTCTTCTTTTCCAGTGTTTTATTATGCACTATTGAATTTTTCTTTGCTGTATAATTGGCTGAATTATCATTTTGTTAGTAGAGCAACACATTTTATTTTATGTGGATATTTTGGCCGGTGATATCTAATGGTGTTCTAGCACCTTTTGTTTACTTCACCCATTAGCTCAGTTTCTCATTTTTCTAAATTTTAATAAGGGTTCCCCAAGTCCTAAAATTATTTTTGGAGTTCCTTCGTGTAAAAGGGTAATGAAAGGCAGCTGTAGAGGGAAAAAATATTATATTTACATCAAAAATCAGTGGATTCCCGCATGCTCTACATTCTATGCTTGAAACATCTGCTGATGTCACCCTGTCAGCTCTGTCCTAAGGAGGACATCAATGAAGGTTTGTGTAGTGTAGCGGTAATATTTTACAATTGTTATAGCAGAGAAGACTAATGAGACTGTTATCCTCTTCCAGCTCTGTCAGTACTGCAGAGTGATTGCTGACAATGCATTGCAAAGCCATACATGATGTCTCTGAGGTTTATAAAAGCCTTAAGAATGAGGTGTACAATAGCTGTCATTGAAATAGCAGCCAAGTGTCGTACATCCTGAGTGACACTTACTCATTCAGAGGCAGTGTCATCACATATCACACACTGGTCTCCGCTGACCTTAAACTAGCACTATTATTTAGCAAGAAAAACAGTTTAAAAGCACTTTCCAGTGCAACGCCTTTTTTGTATTCAGCAAACTCCTGTATAGCAGATGAAATTCATTGAGAGTTCTCTTGCTGTTACACATTGTTGTTCTCGTATAAAAACTAGGTGGTCTATTTTCGCAATGTTTTCAGCCAAGATTCCTACATTCTTCTAATTGAATTGTATTATTTATAGAGGATTTAGATTGCGGTTTCCACAGCGCTTGGCAAAATAACTACAAGTCAATAGAGGACTCTGAGCCTGAGAGCTTACAATCTACTGTAAATATGTGAATCTTGGATGAAAATATTGATAAAAAGATACCCAAATGAAATTCTCTAGCTTCCTTTATTTTTTTAAAGAAATGAATCCCCTCAAATACATTTCACATGAAATTGTATTTTTTTTTTTCTTGAACTTTGCAACTTGCAAGCAGTTGATTTTGTAAGAATAAAAGTAATGCAGAAGTAAATCCTTTAAAAGCTACAGGTCATGTTTGGATTAAAGAGGATGAAGAGCTTGCATAGTGCTGGGTATACCAGGCTTACCTTATGCTTGTAATGGCCCCAGATATGAGAAGGGACACATTCCCGCTGTTTCTACAAATCTCAATGTGACGGCTTGGCACAATTTCAAACAACATTCCTTCAGCTACAATTGCATGATATTGAAATCACATTAATGAAAACAGCTATTCTCTCTAATGCTAGCCACACACATTTAGATTGGTGGGTTTTTGAAGTGGATAGGGTCATGGTGCATTTGTGTTCTCACTCTTCGGTTATGCTATAGAGGAGATATTGAAAGCAACTAGCTTCTACAGCAAGAGTTGCTTTTTGCCACAGAGATAGCTAGAGGGAACAGGCTTTCCAGCATGCTGGAGCAGAATTCAAATAATAAAACAGCAGGGAGCTATGGAAATAATAGATTACAACACATACACTCGCTGTTTTGGCTGTTTTGTTTTCCACATCATCAGTGCTTCCTTATGGAATACCCCTAGTCAGGGGCGGACTGACGGATCATGGGGCCCCTGTGTCTTCGCCCACACTCAAATCACACCCAAAAAAGCATATGAAAGGTACCAGGGACATGACCTGGGGCCCCCTACTGACCCCGGGCCCTCGGGTAGTGCCCGAGTTCCCCAATGGTCAGTCCGCCCCTGCCCCTAGAAGTACTCTATGGACCTGTTGTCAGTTTTTTATTTAAATGTTGCAAATGATAGTTATTTTAGCCATACATAGCTTAAATTTCATCCGATTTCTGTTGATTCAGACAAAATTCGAGCATTGGGTAGCCCAACCCAGGTCAACAAATATCAAATGAACAAAACAAAGGAGCTCTGTAGAAAACTGTCAGCCAAACAGTAAGTGCATCTTCTCACAGGGATGAACAAAACTTGAAGTGTATATGGCTAGTCTTAGCAAAATAAAAAAACTACATACCATATGTAACCAGGTGCTGGCTATATCATTATGCCTTTCAGGGACATTTACAGATGATGCTATGATTAATCATTTTCCCCCTAGTGCCCAGCACTGGGACTGCCACATCACTTCCTGATAGCAGAGTAGATTCAGTTCGTCTGACAGCAGAGGAATACATACTGCATTCCTGAGTGGTGATTGAACTTCAAATACCCGAGAGCTGGCAAATTAGAGGGATGCTGGTATATTCTACAGAAAGTGACTGCCTCGCTACCTTGGTGCGGGATTCAGAGCTGAACACAGGGGGACTGCCGTTCTCCTCCAGAGACAGATTGTTGGCTTACTGCTGTGGGACTCTGCACATCATTTCTTAACAGCGGTGAGGTTCATTGCCACACTGGGATTGCATCAGCTTCTCTGCATCGAGTCCCTATATGGTCTTCACACAGGCATCACTGCTTGCCACGCTGACAGGCCGTCAGGCGGCAACTCTGAACATCCCTGCAAACAGCCAAGAGCCTATGCAGGAACTCTTATTCCTAGGAGGCTGTGCTCTCCATGGGATTGGTGAGTGGACACTGCATGCAGAAACCTTTACATGTCAGTATCAGGAGATCTTTATATTGAGTAGTACCACAGCCTATCTGTTTAACTTAACTGAATTACCAGTATTTAATGTTTATGGGCCCCACCATTGCTAGCATAAGACAATGGGCACTACCATATCAGGAACTTTAAATATCATAGGTCTCAAGTTGAAATCTCTAGTTAAAGGCACTCTTCTCTTCTAAGGTCATTGTTATTCAAATTCGGGTACCTATGTATATTTATGCCAGAATATGTATTTACATAATTCTTTGCATCCCCTATTGTGGCGCTGGTGGCCTAGGGGGAGATGATAAGTCTACAAACCTTTTCTTCTCCCTCTTACTGCTGGTGTTGTAGTTTTAACCTTCCTGGCGGTATTCCTGAGTGTAGCTCGGGGTAAAGTTTCAGTACCACAAGCGGTAACCCCGAGCTACACTCGGGCTTACCATGCGGCGCTGCTCCGTGATCCCTCGGTCACTTACCTTGTCCTGCGCTCCCGCAATGTCCCTCCTGCAGTGTCCCCAGCAATGTAATCCGGCAGATGCCAGCATCTGTCATCTGGGTTTCGTCCTCTGCGAGCATCGGGATGTACGGGGGACAGAACGGTGGGAAATTTGAAAATGACAAAAAGTGACATTCACAAAAATCACTAAAATCACATAGTATTACATTACTGTATCCAACCATTTCACATACATTTTGTCCCGAGTGCTTTGTCCTGTGCCCTGCCTGCATTTTTACTGTTCTTTCTACCTGGAAACTGAGAAATGTCCAAAAAGCGTCCCTTTAGGTCAAAAGTGGTTTTAGACCAGCTAGAGAACAGCGATAGTAAATTAGAACTACTTGCAGAATTGAGTGATAATGATTCGTGGGGAAATTCGTCATCAGACACCGAAAATGATTTTGCGACTTTGCTCAGTGATGTGCGAACTTGGCGCTATATTTCAAATTTCAGTGTTTTTGGTTTGATTACATTATTGAATTCAATTTATTATTATTATATTATTATTTTTTATGATTATTTATTATATTATAATTTATGATTTCGTGTTTCAAGTTTTATCCTACCCGGGATGTTTACTAGACTCTTGTTCGGACAGATTTCAGTGAGTTATTCCTAAGAATTACAGCCAAATTTCCATGCAAAATAATGGTACCGCTTTCAGCACCAAAAATTTGAAAAAATCATACCGCCAGGGAGGTTAACAGTTGAAGCTTACTACTCATGACTGTAGAATTTGCTAAATGTTGCTAATTGATTATTTATTATTTTACCTGTGCTCTGTTTTTATGTGTTCACTGGGGTTGTATATCGTAAAATTATTATTCCTGTGATCTACTGTCTTGAGCAAGTCTAATATAGAGGTATTACTAAAGAATTATGCATTATTGTTCTATACTGTTAAAATATGTCTGAACCCAGAGTGTCAGGTGTCGGGAGGCTTGCAAGGACAGGGCAACGACTGGTGGCAAGCATTTTCAAAAAGCCCCTGTGGGGTAGTGCTACATGTATATGATGCAGTCTGTCCCCAGCATTATCATAGCAGTTTTTGTTTTTGACGGTTGAGAATGTCCCTAGGAGTATTATATGCTTTGCCTCGACTCCTGCATTTGTCACTTTTGCTACACAGCTTGGATTTGTTAAAGGAAGTGGAAAAATAATGAATCTACTGACAGAATCAAAATAAAATTATGCTACAGGAAAAAACACACACAAAAAAAAAAATTGGCTGTGTTAATGCTATGGTTTTTGATGTTGTCCATAGTTCCAGTTTGGCTATCACACGTGGGCAAGAGGTGAGGCAGTTCTTTCTGCTGGAGACCACATGGAAAAATAACCATCTGCATGGAGATTGAATCCTGTAACATGCCCATTTACTAACCATTCTCAGACAGGCTAAAGTCTTTAACTTTATTTCCCACAACTCTCTACGTTTTTTGGTCTCTCCCGGGGGAGATAAATTCCTTAGCATTCCTCATTCAGTAGCCCAAAGAGGCCACATCTGATGAGGCAGAGGTAGCTGAGCAAGTGATCAACAGCCAAGTGAGCAGCCTTCCACTGTCAGAACTGGTGTGTGGGCAGCCTGGCAAGATTTTGATAGCACACAGTTTTTCCAAAAGACTTAGCTACTGTGGGGTGCCCCTTCCCTATTGCTAACAGAGTACTCTAGTTCCAGAGGGCTATCCCTTTGTCCTTAGGCCCCTCCATCTCTGTTCACCTGTGTAACAGAGTTACCCTGGACCTCACTGTGAGGAACACTGTTTATGGTGATAATGGCAATAAGCTGTGTTGTGAACTGTTTTATAGAGCCTTATAAGGACAATGCTTTTGTTGTGAAGAGTCCATGTTTGTGCAGCTTTCATAATCTGTTTTGTATTTTTCTACAGTGTATGCATGCTCTTTGATTTATTTGTATTTTGTTTATTACAGGTACTTATATAGCACCGTCAATTTACACAGTTCTTTACATATTTGCATTTTTGCTTCTAACTTTGCACCTGTTTGGTAAATGCAAGTTGCAGTTACTGTCTGTCTGATCATTCAGCCAATTACCTATCCTGTTATACTCCTACCTCACTCCACTCAAACAAGTGCTCTGCTTTAAAGATACAGAATAAGACATACCTAAATCCAAACCAGTTTTTCTTTGCTTTGGATAGTGCGGTGAGGATTGTTTTTCTTGCTGTCTGTGCCTCTGCTAGGGAGATTTCCCTCTTTCTATTGGTCCTGAAGACGACTGTTTCCATTGAAGAAAAATACAAACTTTTGAGTTGTCACAAGATCGAAAAAAAAGGGAAAATAATAGGTAAAATCTTCCAATGGGAACATGTTCCATTGGTAACTGGATAGCGTATGTACTCTCCAGCGCCTCAGGATATGCACAGCCAAAAGGGAAGCCAAGGGTACCAGGACAGCGACAACCAAAAGGAAATGTTCCAGGGGTGCAGCCCTCCTCAGACGGGGAAATCAGCCACTGGATAGAGAGAAAACACAGGTGGCGCACACACCTAGTGCATTACCCAAGGTTTATTGTAGGAATTAAATCATAAAAACATACTCACAGACGAAGCATGTATCTAAAAAGCATAGAAAAATGACAATGGCCACAACGGCGGGCAAGGTGTTCTCACAGTCAGTGCGGTCAAATGGCTGACGCGTTTCGGGGACGAATCCCTTTCCTCGGAGCTGATGACCAACCAGCATGTCTTTGGAGTGTGGGAGGAAACCAGAGTACCCAGAGGAAACCCACGCAGGCACAGGAAGAACATGCAAACTCCAGGCAGGTGGTGCCGTAGTTGGGATTCAAACCAATGACCCTAGTACTGCCAGGTGGAAGTGCCTAAAAGGGAATGTCCTTTACTTTGGAAATATCTCCTCTCTCTTATTGCTGTGTCTAGAGGACAGGAAGTAAAGGAATATTTCCCCAATGGAACACAGATTATATGTATAGCTAAATCACCTTGAATTTAACAGTTAAATGTTGACAATATAATATATAAACAGTATATATCCATAACTGTTTTAGAGAAAAACTAATTTTTGCACAGTTCATGGATAAGTCTTACATTTTTTTTAAACTGGTTGGATTTCATATGTCTTTTACTAAGGATGTTACTGATAATTAATGTAACGTTTTCAATGCACCATGATATGGAATAACATAGTTTGTGATGACAGTACATAGAAATGACAAGTTCAAAGGCTGTACTGCTCACTTCTACCTTGTGGCGGTATAGGCAGGAATGCGCTGAGGTCATAGATGCACTGTCATGGCACTTGAGCATCTGCACAGGTTTGCAAACGTGCCACCCAAGTTGAAAGTGTATCACCTCCAGCCTCCCTTTCCCAATCTTCAAAGAAGGAGCAACCTCACTGCCTCTCTGCCTGAAGAGAGCACAGAGAAACAGATATCTGATACTGGTGCTTGGGTTGGATATGACTGGACATGCAGTATGCTGCCTTGTGGATGTCTGTGTGTGGTGTAAGCAGAGAGGTGGGCTATGATCAGGATTAGTGAGTCTAAATATATCATCCAATTTGTTTAACCATTTCATTCAGAAAATTGTTTAAATGACATGTTCTTGATTAGAGTGAAGTAGGACTATTCTGCGTAAAAAATAACCCTGTCCGTCATATACTGTGTGGTACTTATTTACTCTAAAGCCCTTATTTCCTAATTTCCCTTAAGCGCCATACTGTTTGAAGCTACTGTCAGTTCCAATCACCCAAAGACACAAAACTAGCTGAACAGAATTAAAAATTACTTGAAAGGTAAAACTTTTATTCTATTTATCTACATGTAAATGTATTATCAAACTGAACTCCTGACAAAGGCTAAATACACAGATGAAACATATAAATGGAAGCTGTCTTACCAGAGGAGTTTCATTTCTGTCCATTCAGTCTTGGGATTTACAAAGACCAGCAAGAAAGCAGAATCAAGTCTATGACCTTTTGTCTACAGCAGATAAGCAAAACAGTGGCCTCCCTGCTCCCATTCTGTGATTGGATAGTGAAGGAGGAGCAGAAGACTGTAAAGCTCATGGTTCTGCTCATTCTGCAATCTCTACTTGTCTTGTTCCCAATCTGCATACAGGCGTACCTCAGTTTATACAAATAATATGCTCAGTGATAATAATAGATAATGACCCTAAACTCCCAATAGGTGCATATAAATCAAAAAAATCCTAAATCAAATAGTCCAAAAGTTTTTGAAAAACCAATGTCCCTTTAAAAATCAAAAAAAATGTCCAAAAATTGTCCACAAAGTGATAATCTCCTCAGTTTACATATTTAATTAGTTCTGCGGGACTTTTCATATTGCAAAAAATTCATAAACCGAAATGTGGTTTCCCATAGGAATACATTGAAAACCAATTAATCCGTTCCAGAGGTCAGAAAAAAGTAAAAAAAAAAGTATTTTATCTGTTCAAAACTCTTTATAAAGTGCACTTTAAAGGCATAAATACTGTACAGGGGCATGATTAAAAATTATTTTGTAAATGCATTGAAAACCAATTAATCCGTTCCGGAGGTCAGAAAAAAGTAAAAAAAAAGTTTTATCTGTTCAAAACTCTTTACAAAGTGCACTTTAAAAGCATAGTACTGTACAGGGACATGATTAAAAAAAATTCATAAACGCATTGAAAACCAGTCGTATTGCAAAATAAATTGGTAAGCCGAGCCATTATTTTTAGTGGATTTTCATTCGTAAACCGAAAATTACGTTAACCGAGGCATTTGTAAACCAAGGTATGCCTGTATTTGCATTTTGCACTCCTGCTTGGCTCCTAGTGCTGTTATAGACTCTATCCATATATTTAGGTCTAATGCTACAACAAATTTGACACAAGACATTACAGTTGCACAGAATTTTGCTCTGATGCTATGTGTTAAGTTATATTGCCTTTGTGAGAAATTGACCATGAAAAATTGCAGAGTGGGGGCAATTGCTTAAAGGCTTCAGACAGTCGGACACAGCAGTAAAGCCCCAGGATATCCCCCAGGTCCATTCTATACTGGAGGAATCCTGTGAGTGGCCAGTATTGGAGAGAAGTGGTGGTGATAAATTCCATGGGTCAGTGAAAGTGGTGGACTAGAAGGGTTCTCTGGGGCACCAGCTCAAACATCTAGGCACTCACTTTCCCTAGTTGTTGTCTTGACTGTATGTTAATTGTATCTAAACTACTGCTGCAAGTGAGGCCTCTGTGTTGAAATGTGATGCACTTCTCTCTAGGCCTGGGGCCTGCAAAGAGAACTGACTGATAATTGTTCTAGAAAGTTGTGGGCCATGGTTCCTGCAAACTGCTAAGCAAAAGGTCTCCTGTAGCTTTGGGAAGTGCCTTGACAACCCAAGTGCTAGGGGAACCTCCAAACACTCAGACATGCTCCATAAACCTATGCCAGAAACTTATTTCCATACCATTGAGAGATGGAAAACATTTACATTCTGTGCAGTGCGCATAATATTATTGAACAAAGGTTAGCACTGTTGCTTGTTAGTACTTGGGTCCTTATATCACACCTTATGATAATTTGCTATGGCCACTTCATTGTATTCCTCACATCATTTCAGGGGTCAGATCACTTACGTGTTCTCCACTAACATTTTTCATAGCCCCACTTTATTATTTTATTGCTCTCTACAGTTGTCTATGATGCCTGCAGACACAGCTGAGGCGTAGTAATGTGCCGACTGGCTGCAACGTTCATTTGAAATGACCATTCTTTAAATCATTTTAAAGCTAAGAATCACAGCTTGAGACCCTCATAAACAGACCACCTGGTGTTTAATTTTTTTGACTCCATGGCATCCTGCCAGTAAGTTCTTGTGACTTAATTCCTGGTAATCATTTAAACAGCAGCGCAGAGGTTCATAGGAGCTCGGGTTTTGCATGTTGCTCTACTTGAAGCGACGGCTGCAATACACATTTCAGGGTTTTCACCGAAGAGCACGAGTCACATGTTATCTGCGTGAGAAATCTCTGAGATGCCACAAAGCCAATCCATGGAGAATGCAGCATTCATATCCATGTCAAATGATTTAACCCATTGCAGTGTCAAAATGTGCTGCCTCACATACAAGTATTGCCAAAGGTGTATGTTTTTCTGTGCTTTTGTATGTTCAGTACAATCTCAGTGGAAGCTAACCACAACTGAGTAGGTACACTGGTCTCTTTAAAGAAGCGTTCTACAAAAAAATCTATAGGTGGACACCCATTAGAAAGACCACCATAAAGTATGGTAGGGCATCTGTTCTGTGTTCAGAAAAAAGCCAGGCTCAGCTTTCACTGCAAATACAATTCCATTGGCCAACAAAGGAATTGTCAGTAATACACATAATATTCAAAGTGAACACTGAAGGAAGACAAGGAAGAAAAATGTCTCGTTTTCTTTAGTTTACATTTGGTGTGAGCAAAAGTGCAAATACAGCATACTGTGTCCATGTGTGCTTAACGTAAAGTACGCCAGTTATTAATACTGCCATTCCTGACCTCGCTAGAAAATTCAAGTTGGCTAACTATGAGGATGAGATCAGGAAGACAGGGACACAACCTCAAATTAGTAGGAGGAAAGTTTCAAACTAACCTCAGAAAGTATTCTTTACTGAAAGAGTAGAAGATGCTTGGAACACACTTCCATCAAAGTAATGCTCCGTATACACGATCAGAATATCAGACAAAAAATGCCACTTTTTAAGCAATCGTACGATAATCTGATCATTAGTACACAGCAATCGTCCGAAAGAAGGGAAAAGCGTGAAACTTTTTTAGCGCACGATAGCGGATCGTAAGATTTTCGTTTAACTATTACAGTAGTCGTCTGAAAATACAATACAAATACATTACATTCTTCAGAATTTGTATTTCGACGTTAAAGAATTTTTGTAACCTCTTCAGTTTTGCTATGAGACTAGCATGCAGAAAAAACGGATGATCATTCGTCTGATATTCTCATCGTGTATACGGGGCTTAAGTCAATCTACAATAAGTGAATGTAAACATGTTTGGGATAAACATAAGTCTACACTCTAGACCAGGGGTTTCCAAACTTTTGAAACAAAGGGCCAGTTTACTGTCCTTCACTCTTTAGGGGGGCCAGACTGTAGCCAGTGGGAGTAGAAAATGCCATGGGCTTGTTTTACTAAATGGGGGTAAAAACAATTTACATAATTTGTGTCAGTGGGAGGAATAGTGTCCCATCATTGGTGTCAGTGGGGGGAATAATGTCCCATCATTGGTGTCAGTGGGGGGAATAATGTCCCATCATTAGTGTCAGTGGGAGGAATAGTGCCACAATGTTGGTGTCAGTGAGAGGAATAGTGCCCTGTCTTTGGTGTCAGTGGAAGGGATAATGCCTTGTATCAGTGGAGTGCCCCAAGGGCCGAATAAAAGCAAGCAAGCAAATGCCATGTGCTTGGTTTACTAAATGGGGGTAAAAAATGTACATAATTGGTGTCACTGGGAGGAATGGTGCCCCATCATTGGTGTCACTGGGCGGAATGGTGCCCCATCGGTGGTGTCACTGGGAGGAATAGTGCCCCATCATTGATGTCAGTGGGGGGAAGAGTGCCCCATCGTTGGTGTCAGTGGGGGGAATAGTACCCCACTGTTGGTGTAAGTGGAAGGGATAGTGCCTCGTATTGGTGGAGTGCCCCAAGGGCCAGATAATAGCAACCAATGGGCCACATCCGGCCAGCGGGCCGCAGTTTAGAGACCCCTGCTCTAGACAAAAAAAATAACATGAAAAAAATAATAAAGGGGCAAATTCAAAGGACAACATACTTTTTTTTTCTGCCGTCACTCTTCTATGTTCTTTTTGTCCTTCTATGGTTTCATGCTGTTGCTTTTCATTATAATCAGAGTCACTGACCCAGGAAAAGTATAGAAGCAATTGAGTTTTCTCTCTTAAAGTGATAGTAAACCCTCATTTCTTAAGCACTTTCAGCATCTGATTTAGCCCTGATTCACACCCCTGCAACTTCAGGTTGGACATGCGATTTACAAATTGCTCCTGAAGTCGCATGTAATATATTTCTATGGCACTGGTCTTAATAGGTGCGATTTCAAGTAGCGCGATTTGAAAAATAGTTCCTGCATTACTTTTTCACCACTTCAGTGCAATTTAACTCTCATAAACTAAAAGGTAAATGACACTGAAATCACACTTGTGTATCAGCTCTACTTTGATGTCGTGATTTAAATGGGACAAAATCGTACCATTTTAAATTGCATTTGGTGTGAACCAGGGCTTAATTACTTACTGGTTATGCAGCTTCTTCAACTTTATGTCCTTGACTATGTTCCTTTTTAAGCTGATGCCTTGACTGCTGTCCAAGTTTTCTTGTTTCATGATGGCGCCTTTCTCCTATGGAGCCATCCTTGCATGCAAGGACTAAAGCAGCAATAGAAACACACAGCCCTGCAGCCTAGGATGGCAAATCACTTCCCTGCTCCTCCTTACTCTTTTCTTCTCCCTCCTCCAAGCTAATAGACATATTGTAGACTCTTTCTCATGACTCTTTCCTATGAATACTGGAAGTTCAGGGAAGCAAACCCGAGAGAGCAGAAACCAGCAGTAATGAAGGTTGTAAACTGCAAGTGCTGGGGTACAAATTTGTCCAATTATGTGCAAGCAAAAATGCTTTGCTTTTATTTTTCTTGCATGTTCCCTTCAGATCTGGGCAGCACAGTGGCTAAATGGTTAGCACGTCTGTCTGGCAGTACTAGGGTCCTTGGTTCAATTCCCAACCACGGGACCACCTGCCTGGAGTTTGCATGTTCTCCCTGTGCCTGTGTGGGTTTTCTCCGGGTACTCCGTTTTCCTCCCACACTCCAAAGACATGATAGTACGTAAATTGGCTCCTGTCTAAATTGACTCTAGTATGTGTATGTATGAATGTGAGTTAGGGACCTTAGATTGTACACCCCTTGAGGGCAGGGACTGATGTGAATGTACAATATATACATACAGCGCTGCGTAAATTGACGGTGCTATATAAGTACCTGAAATAAATACGTAAATAAATCTAGAGCAACTGCACTTTCAGTTCACAGCCTATTTACCTATAGTAAATCAACCCCAATATGTTAAGCTGAAAAACGCTGAGGATTTAATACTACTTTAACCACTTGTTATACCAAACTGTGAATAGGTAGGCACTTACTCAATAAACCATGTGACAAATTATAACAAAAATGCTCTCACAACAGCATAAAGTGACAAAGTGTCAAACAAAATATATTGAATATAGATAGTGAATATCAATCCCATAGGGAAATATTCCATAGATCAAATAAATTTTCTTTTCCACCACGTGTGTGCAATAGATGAATTCCTCACTCACCAGAAATTGTTGACCCCTGTTAAGGTGGTTAAATATCGCTCCATGGTCATGCAATGTGTAGATATCTAACTGCAGGCTCTCATAGAATGGGCCTTCTGGTATCCTAGTTAGGAATGATGATCCAAGGACCAAAGGGTATTGACCCCCAGATGGTCAGTCAGTCAGCGTGTATTCCTGAGGGGTTGGTGCAGCTTTTTACCACTGATCATCCAGCTCCGGCTCCCCCAATCTCCAACACACTCTCCGCTCTCCAGACTCTCTATCTATATTTAGTATATTTTGTTTGGGACTTTAAGTCACTATATGTTATTGTGAGAGATTTTTGTTATTTGTCACATGGTTTATTGAGTAAGCAACTACCCATCCACGATTTGGTATAACAAGTGTTTATTCACTATTTAGTGGCAGCTGCTATCACCACTTGCCACAAGCTGGCACCATCAATATTTGGATTACATTCACACATATAGTTGATTTTTTTAGGAGCTACAATATTGCTTTTTATATTTACTTTAACCCAGGGCTTGAAATTTCCACTCACCTGCTCGCCAATGGCGAGTGGAAATTATGGTGGGGGTGAGTGTGTCCCCCAGGGCTATCTTGCTGAGCAGGCTCGGAGCTCAGGCCGGATCTGTCATTGGCACTGGGAGCTGTCAGACTGCTCAATAGCTGAGCACAGTGAAAGCAAAGGAAGGAGTGTGTGCTGTGCTCTCTGCCTCCCCCTAGAGCGCAGTACCCAGCTCTGCGAGTGAACAACGAAGTACTGCAACTTTTTATAGGGGTGTGTGTGTGTACATGTTTGTGTGTGTCTGTGTATGCATGTACATGTGTCTGTGTGTATGCACATGTGTGTATCTGTACGTGTGTCTGCGTGTATGTACATGTATGTGTGTGTGTGTGCGTGTACATGTGTGTGTTTGTATGTATGTACTTACATGTGTGTGTGTACATGTGTCTGTGTATGTACATGTGTCTGTGTATGTATGTACATGTGTCTATGTGTGTGTATTTCTGTGTATGTACATGTATCTGTGTGTATACATGTGTCTGTATGTGTGTGTGTATACATGTGTCTCTGTGCGTGTGTGTACATGTTTCTGTGTGTGTGTATATGTACAGGTTTCTGTGTGTGTGTGTGTGTGTGTATGTACATGTCTGTGTGTATGTACATGTCTTTGTGTGTGTATGTACAGGTGTCTCTGTGCGTGTGTGTACATGTTTCTGTGTGTGTATGTACATGTCTGTGTGTGTACAGGTGTCTCTGTGTGTGTTTGTTGGTGGCGAGTAACTCTAAGGCCTGGCTAGTAGCTAGAAGCCCTGCTTTAATCGCTTGCCCCCTTTATGACCAGGCCTTTTGTTGCTATTTGGCACTGCGCTACTTTAACTAACTATTGCCCGGTCATGCAACACTGTACCCAAATGAACTTTATATAATTCTTTTTCACACAAAAAGAGCTTACTTTTGGTAGTGTTTGATCACCACTGGGTTTTTCATTTTTTATTATATAAACGAAAATTTTGAAAAAAAAAACTATGTGTTTTTTTTACTTCCTGCTACTAAACATATCCAATAAAAAAAGTCTTCATAAATTTAGATCAAAATGTATTTCGCTACATATTTTTGGTAAAACAAGTGTATATTGATTCGTTTGCACGTAAGTTATACATCTACAAACTATGGTATATATATCAGAATTTTTTTTTTAATACTAGTGTTTTTTTTTTAATACTAGTCAGCGATTTAAAGCAGGACTGTGACAGTGTGCAGGGCAATCTGACACAAACTGACACTTTGTGGAAACTAGTGACACTAATACAGTGATCAACGCTAATAATATACACTGACATTGTGCTAATGACACTGGCTGGGAAGGGGTTAACATCTAGGGACAATCAAGGGGTTAACATCTAGGGGCAATCAAAGGCTTAACTGTGTTCCTAAGAGTGCTTGGTGCATTCACTGTGTGCTGTTTTTACTAAGGGATGTGCGACAAAAAAATGGCACATCCCAGCTGACAGAACAGAGCTCTGTGTTGTTTACATTCACAGAGCTTTGTCCTGTCTTCCTCTTTGCCAATCAGCGAGTCCAGGTCATCAGTCATTGGCTTGGACCAGCTGATTGGCTTGTGCTGTGACTAATCACAGCATAGCCAGGGAGGCGGGTGCAACATTTACCATGTATTAGATGACTGATCCGGGGCAGAAGAGCTGCTCTGCTGCCGTACTCCTACATGAGGCGGTTGGCAAGCAGTTAAGGAATGTCTGACTTTCTCAAATTTTATTTTAATGCATGTTCATTTCTCATCTATAACTCGGAAAACTGAGGGCAGATATAGCCAGGCAAGTATAATTTTTCACATTAAGGTCAGCAATGGCAGCTTCAGTATTTCTTTCACATCAGATGTACTTTAAAGAGGTACTAAACTGTATCTGAATGCCACAAACTGAAAACACTGTTAAATAAATTTTTAATATTCAAAGCATCCCCATCCATCCATGTCTCCATGCTTTATTTGGTAAGAAATCACTTTGAAAATCACCCCCTAACTTTTTTAGTCATGACCATCTTTAGTAAGGGCAGATGATTCATGTAGCATTTACTTCCTGGAATCCAACTGCCCTTAGCTCAGACATGCAGGCAGGAAGGTGTGCTAAGAAGCTGGAAAGGCTCCTCCTTCCCTCCTCCACCTGAAAGAATAAAATTGCCCTGAAGACTCCAGGGATGTTTGACATCATTTGGCCTAGAACAGAAACCAGAAAGCAATTGAAAAAATATTTTAAAAAGTTTAATTCAAGTAAATATTATATACTTTCCTGTCTATTTACTAATGCTATCAGCATAAAGATTAAAAATAATTCATGTTGATTGAAAGTGTTTAGTTCTCTTTAAAGGTACTTGCCTCTTTATCAATACAAGGTGTGTGCCATAACCTTCTCTTATGTATTCACATTAAAAATGTATCTAATACCAATTTATCTTACTCCTTACACCTCATGATCTTGCAATATTCATTCTGGAATATTTTTATAAAAAGTGGGTGAAACTAATAGTTTTGAGTACCAGTACTCCCCTTTATGCACCAGCTTTTACCCTTGTTTTCTGGAACAGTTGTGAAGTTGCGAATCTTTCCCAGATGGAAAGGACATGTGGCTTATGAAAGTGAAGCTTTTAGGTAAAAATCCTTTTTCACATAGCGTCAAATTTTTTTTGAATTTGACCTAGATGATGGAGTGGGCGGGCAAGTATGGAGTGTCTCCAAAGAAATCAATAATACATCAATGATGAAATCAATCAGTCACCATTTTGAAATGTTCCAAGGTGATTGGTGATTGCCCATATAATAAATCTGAACAATGTTACCAGTGATTAAATTTCACATTGAAGAGTGAGAAACCAACATGAACATCAACATTAAAGTCTAGACTATACAAACGCCCAGGCCAGCACAGACAGAGAATTCAACAATACTTCTGATAGGCATTTAGCAGCTGGTTAGGCACATTGATAATTTGATACTTTCTAACGATAATCAAAATAATATTTGCATGCATATTCTGAATGTTCTATCATTCAATGTTATGGGTTATACAATGTAATGTGTGATGGATAATGTTTGTATGTGCATACTTATGGCAACATATACAGATCACAGCTAGATTGGCTGCAATGACTAGCAGCATTGACTGAAAAAATACATCAGCTCTTACTTGTGTATATGGCAACATCTTGGCATGCTTGGTGGAGCAATAAAATGTAGGTAGTGGCTTCAATGCACACTTGGTAAGTCACAAAATGTTTTTAGAATATAGTGAAGGTCTAATTAAACCTGGTTTGATTGACAATGAAATGCCAGGCTACTAGTCTAGATTAAAGGTACATATAGATAGATAGATAGATAGATAGATAGATAGATAGATAGATAGATAGATAGATAGAATTTTTTATTTTTTTTTTAAATGAATGTTCAGCTTTCGTAACCAATATCGGTTCACCACTTACCAAAATAAAATGTGCCATGTATAAGCCGCCTCATAAGTACTGTAAATACAGACATCACTGCATGCTCCCTGCAGAGAAGGCAGCATTTCTCATTACACACCCGTGGTGGAGAGACAGTGCTTGAAATCAGAAAATCCAGCTATCAAACGCTCACTCAGGGCCCCTGCTGAGGGTGCTGAATTGTTAACGCTAAGATTTGTGTGATGGGCCCTGGCCTGCACTGACAGATGTACTGTGTTATGCTATGTAGGCTTCTTTTAACAGATAATAACTGGAACATGGAGGAGCCATATCTTGGATCATGGATTAGGATGGACACCTTTCGTGAAAGTTCCTTTTAATTTTTAGGCATTGTGAAATTTAATATTTACACTATATATATATATATATACATATATATATATATACCTACCTTCATTCTGCATGAGAATTTATGTGTGCAAATATATGCACACACAAACATGCTACAGAGGGACACCTGATCACTAAGTGTCCAAGGGCTGTCCTTTGGGAACACACACAAATCCTACTTTGAGTCTGACAGGCTTAAGGGAATTAGGAGGAAGTGCTACTTTACAGAAAGGCCAGTCAATTTATGGCCCAGAGTTTCACAGACACCATTGAAGTGGACACAGTTATGGGGTATAAAATGAAACTGAAAAAAAGAACTTTAGAATGTGTGCTACGATCTATCTATCTATATAGTTTTGTACATTCAGATCAGTCCCTGCCCTCAAGGAACTTACAATTTAAGGTTGCTAACTCACATTCATACATGCACACACATACTAGGACCAATTTAGATAGGAGCCAATTAACCTACAAGCATGTTCTTGAAGAGTGGCAGGAAACCAGAGTACCTGGAGGAAACTCATTCAAACCCTAGGAGAACATGCAAATTCCATATGCAGATAATGTCATGGTTGGGATTCAAACTGGAGACCCTAGTGTGGTGTTGTCACACAGAAATGCTAACCACTAAGCAACTGTGCATTTTTCTAAAAAAAATACATTTTTGGTTTTCAGCTTGCCAGTGGCATATCTTGGCTTGTCAGCATCCAGGGCAAAGCAAGTATTCTGCCCCTAACCCTAACTTACAGCAGAGCAGCAAGCCACAAATCCAGATGCAACGCCATCAGTGTTATAGGCTGGCCAGAAAGAATGACAATAAAAACCTGTCCTAGGGGGAAACTCATTATTATCTTCCTAACTCTCTCCTCTTCAAAATCTCCCCACCCCCAATCTTTAGAACGCTCCCCCCCCCCCCCCACACACACACACACATACACACACACACACAGACTTTTCACAGCTCTCACCTCTTCACAAATCCCCCCCCCCCCCCCCCCCCGCACACACACACACACACACACTCTACACAATCTCCCCACACACACACTCTTCCCAACCCCACTCTCCAATCTTCACAAATCTCCCCTCATAAACTCTTCACAAATTCTGACCCCACTCTTTACAAACCCCCCACCCCACTCTTCACAAATTCTGACCCCATTCTTCACAAATCCCCCACACACACACTCTTCACAGCTCTCACTTCTTCACAAATCCCCCCCACACACACACATACACACACACCTACACACACACACTCTTCACAAGTGTGTGAGAATGTTAGAGAGAGAGATTGGGGGTGAAAGTAAGAGAGAAGTGGTGGGAGATGGGGGTCAGAGAGAGAAGGGGTGAGAGAGAGAGGATGAGAGAAAGAGAAGGAATGAGAGAGAGAGGGGGGGTAAGAAACAGAGGGGGATTAGAGATGATGGTGAGAGAGATAGGGGGTGAGAGGGAGGGGGTGAGAGAGAAGGGGATAAGAGAGAGAGGGGGGTGAGAGAGAGGGGGGTTGAGAGAGAGGGGGTGAGAGGGAGGGGGTGACAGAGAAGGGGATAAGAGAGAGAGGGGGTGAGAGAGAGGGGGGTTGAGAGAGAGGGGGTGAGAGAGAGGGGGGTTGAGAGTGAGAGAATGGGGGTGAGAGATAGAGAGTGGTGAGAAAGAGAAAGGGGAGAGAGAGAGGAGATGAAAGAAGTGGGGTGAGAGAGAGGGGGTGAGAGAGAGGAGTGAGAGAAAGAGAGGGGGTGAGATAGAGAAAGAGAGGGGTAAGAGAAAGACAGGGGTGAGAGAAAGGAGGGATGAGAGAGAGGGGGGGGAGAGAGAGGGATGAGAGAGAGAAAGAGGGATGAGAGAGAGGGAGGGTGAGAGGGGGGAGCAGAGAGAGAGTGGGGGTGAGAGAGCGGGGTGAGAGAGAGGAGATTAGAGAAGGGGGGAGAGCAGTGGGGTGAGAGAGAGAAAGGGGTGAGAAAGAGGGGGCCGAGAGAGAGGTGGGTGAGAGAGAGGAGGTGAGAGAGAGGTGGGTTGAGAGAGAGAGGGGGTGAGAGAGAGGGGGGAGAGAGAAAGGAGGGATGAGAGGGGGGGTGAGAGAGATCGGGTATGAAAGAGATAAAGGGGTGGGGGCTTGGGAGAAAGTGAGAGGGTGGGGGGAGAGAGGGGGTGGGAAATTGGGAGTAAGAGACAGAGGGGGTAAGAGAGCAAGTGAGGGGCAATAGGGGGTGAAATAGAGAGAGGTGGGTGGGTAGGAGAAAGAGAGAAGGGGGTGAGAGAGGGGATGGGTAGGAGAGAGAGAGGGGGGTGAAGTGGGTTGAAAGAGAGGTCCACCATCTGAAAACTTGGCTTTCTCTAGTAGTCCTGAGGAACTCACCAAAGTGTGCCTCTTAACCCCTGAGTGGCATCTAACAAGAAAGGCTTCTCACAATAGGGGTGATAAATGGGTGCTTGGGGTATGCAAACTGTGCCTTCCCAGGAAACCGGCCCCAGCCACTCACTAATGCATGTCCCACCCCACAATCCATACCTCGTCCCGCTTCCCATGTATACAGATTACACTGTAACTTGAAGGCGGAGAAGGTGCTACTTATGTTGCTGTGTCCAGAACACTGAAGCAACACACGCTGGCAGTTTAGCCAATCTTACATTGCATTTCCTGGGACAAAGGGGAGGCTGGACAATTAACCCAAATATGTGACAGTGCTTGGCAAGTATGCTCTCATGGGGCCCCTCATGGGGCCCCCTTGGGCAGTGCGGGACTTCTGTTCTTAGGTTGCTGGCTATTCTGTTGCTGCAGTGTGTCGGTGAGGGGTCCAGCATGTCTAGGCGGGATCTGTGCTGAGGGATAGGTGGGGATGTATGGCTTCAGTACGGTATACGCCCCCCTAAATGTTGCGCCCGGGGCAACCGCACCGGCCGCCCCCCTTCCCCCCCCCCCCCATGCTCTGCCACTGCAACTTGCAGTACTATTTATCCCAACTAATAGTTCCTGTTTTTATGCAAAGTTTGCTAGAAGTGTGAAAGGAGGTATAGCATACAGAGGGTCAAATGAAATCTTATACAGTATGTGACACTAAGAATGTATGAGATAGAAATGCATATCGGTTCAATCCCAACTATGGCACTACCTGCCAGGAGTTTGCATGTTCTCCCTGTGCTTGTGTGGATTTCCTCCGGGTACTCCAGTTTCCTCCCACACTCCAAAGACATGCTGGTAGGTTAATTGGCTCCTGTCTAAATTGGCCCTAGTATGTGTATGTATGAATGAATGTTAGGGACCTTAGATTGTACGCCCCTTGAGGGTTAGGGACTGATGTGAATGTAAAGCGCTGCCTAAATTGACTGTGCTATAGAAGTATCTGTAATAATAAATAAATAACGTTACATTTAAATCTTAATTCCAGGCAAACATTGAAATACATATATGGGTGCTGCTATACCTGCCAAATAAAAAAAATACATGTTCACGCCATTTTTAAGATTTACACCATTCTGTTACACAGCACAGCCAGCCTGGTGATCTAATTTTTCTTTAGTACAGTAAAAAAAAACTGTTTTTGGGATTCAGCACCTGCCAAAAATGTACATGTAATGAACAGTATGATTACTGTACAAATCGTCTCTTCAGTACATCCAAATACTACGCACAGCAGTGATCTTCCGGTGCTACAGGGATGAAGAACTGCAGCTGCCACAGTGAAGAGATCCCATCATTCACCCTATCTTTCCTCTCACCTATATCCATTTGTATGTTTTCACAGAATGTAAGGCGTTCTGTGAATGGATGAGGGGAGATCCTGTCATTCGTATTTCCCTCCCTTCCGCCATTCATCCATTCACAGAACACTTTGCATTGTGTGAAAATAATACAGGGAGCTTTGTGAATGGATGAGACAAGAGAAATGGGAGAGTGAAAGATGGGATCATTCACTGTCACTCTCCATTAGAAGAAAATCATACAGGATTTAACTTTTGCTTTATCCCCAAACATTTTTTTACTGGAGTTAATCTTTCCTTTCCAAAGCCCATGAAGCTCATGATTAGGCAGTAAATGGTCAAATGATGGTCTCACTGCTTCCTTCTCCTTCTTACTGTCAGAATATTCCCTGTCAACACATTAGCATAGAGTACACCAAACTGTCGCCCCTTCTTCTCACAGTCAGCTGAGCTACAAAACAGTTTCAAAATGTTGTGGATAAACTTCCATTTTTGGGATCCATTTATTAACCACTTGCCCCCCAGAGGATTTATTCTCTTTCCTGCCTAGACCATTTTTTGCAATACAGCACTTTCTGGCAAAAAACTGGAAAACTATAAAACTCCTCTTCTTAGGGAGTGGGCCTGAAAAAATGTCAGTAGGCTGCAATCATATCCTGGCTTTCATAGGATGCTCTCACCTTGCTGCCCTCACAAGATTCAGGAAGTCTAGAGATACTGCAATAACAAACAAAACTGAGGCTGCACTGGCCTAGTGCATTATCCTTAAAATATAGCTTTACTGTGTGAAAAGGTAAGTATTATACTCACAAAATCAGCTAAAAATACAAGCTCATCGCACGGAAACAGCACAGTTGCATCCACAATGCATCATAAAGTAACAGGACGATGCAATCTCAACAACTGACGCGTTTCGAGGACTTAGTCTCTTCTTCAGTGCCAACCTGCTGGCAGCTGTGAACTACTTGCATACACTGGGGGTCATTTACTAAACGACACACATCCACCACCTCCTGCGCTCAGGGACTCAGATCAAAGGAAGGCGAATCGAATAAAATGATAATGTTCATCCAACACTGATCAAAGGTTATGCAGCTCTAACATGAAGCTGGGGAAGCTCAGTATAGACTGTAGTAGAGAACAAAAGAACAAAGCACACCAACCTTGCGCATTACCTCAGTAAACAGATCGTGAATTTATTGATAAATTATACTCACAAGAGTAGCAGTAAAAAAGGCATATAACATCCAAACCAACACAGGGTTAGAAGACACGTGCGAGTTACATTTGGAAGGGAGATATACTCTTGTCAAGCTGACGCATTTCGAAGGGGGTCCCTTCTTCCTCAGAGCTTAAAAGGTCTACAAAAGAGGACCTAGATTGCTGGCAGGAATGATCTGTTTTCGGTACTCCAATAATACTTGGCAGCCTCCATGTTATCTATTTTCTATGCTTTTCTAATTCACAGGAGGCATTCTGCCATTGTGTGTCAGTGTTTCTGTCAGTTTTGGCAAAAGATAGAAAATAGATAACAGGGAGGCTGCCAAGTATTATTGGAGTACCGAAAACAGTAATGCGCAAGGTTGGTGCGCTTTGTTCTTTTGTTCTCTACTACGGTCATTTACTAAAACTGGAACTTGCAAAATCTGGTGCAGCTCTGCATAGAAACCAATCAGCTTCCAGGATGTATTGTCATAGCTTAACTGAAAAGGCTGAAGTTAGAAGCTGATTGGCTACCATGCTCAGATGCACCAGATTCTGAGTGCTCCAGTTTAGTAAATCTACTCCACTGTGTGTGAACAGCTTCAGCTTTCAGTGGCGGCTGTCACATTTACAAAAAAATGGCCAGTACGCGGTTGTTCACGTGTAACTGCTCATCTGAGTGGTAACATGTAAAGAGAGACTCCGACCGACCATGGACGGCCAGCATTACTGCACAGTTTTGGCCACGTACAAACTGGCTGATTTGCTGCAGTCAGTTTGTATGTGGCCAAAGCACAGAGTATGGCTGTATCCAGAGGTGAAGTTTAGCCACATGTGAACAGAGCAAACTATGCGTGCCTAAAGTCCATTGTAAATGTGGCATTACATCTTGTTACACACTTAAGTAATGTATAGTGGCCTCATTAATACCCTGTATCCAAAGTTATTATGGCCCTTTCACATGTCACATTCATTTTGAATAGGCTGGCAGAGCACCTTAACCAGGGGCGGACTGACCATTTGGCACTGCCCGAGGGCCCTGGGTCAGTAGGGGGCCCCATGAGATGCCCCTGGTACCTTTTTCATAGGCTTTTTTGAGTTTGGGCAAGAACACAGGTGCCCCATAATCCGCTATTGCCCGGGGGCCCCATGAGTTGTCAGTCCACCCCTGACCTTAACCCACATAAAAGACCTAATCCTTTTGTTTGAGCACAGGACCCCATATTGCATATATACTGCACTGGGTGGCTGGGCTATTAAAAATGACTAGAACCGCAATTTGTTCATTAACATGCATTTCAGTTACACACAGTAATGTCCATGTTTTACCATTTGTTACCATAATGCATCAGTGTAAATAGGCCTTAATACTCTACTTGGATGGCACAGCGATTTTTGGCTGGCTATCCACAATGATAATCAAGTCAGTACTGGCCCACGTACATGCTGTAGAGGGACTTAAAAAATGATATTATGTATATCCACAGATCTACTGGCACATACATTTTTTGCTTTTTCATGGCTTGTAAGGTTTAACAAATCCCTACTTATCTAACATTGACTGTTAATTGTGCAAATTACATTGGAGGTTATTTACTAAAACTGGAAAGTGCAAAATCTGGTGCAACTCTGCCTAGAAACCAGTCAGCTGTCAGGTTTTATTGTGAAAGTCTATGCGAACAAACTGAAGTTAGAAGCTGATTGGCTACCATACCCAGCTGCCCCAGATTCTGAGTGCTCCAGTTTTAGTAAATGCCCCCCCATTAGGGACAAAATACACCTTTTTCACCTTAGTGCATTTCCAAATTACACATTAACACGTGAGTTAGCGTGTTGTTGTGTGTGGATTATTTTGAATGGCACCTTAGCGCATTATGCAGCTCTAGTGCAAATGCGTTTCAACCCACTACATCATGTTACTGCACTACCATGCATTGTGGTGCGCAGCATTGCCAAGCATTGTTTTGGTGCTTTGCCAGCCCATTCATTTGAATTCATTTAATGCAATGAATGTTAAAAAAAATGTGTTTAAGCACATGTATTGATGCAATGCACCAGAATGCACTTAAAGCGGAGTTCCACCCAAAAGGGGAAGTTCCACTTTAAGTCTTTGTCCCCCGCTCCCCATTAAGGATTGGCATCTTTGGGGTGTGGGTATGCAAATTTGTCAGGTACCCATCCCCATGTCCATTGCAATCGCCGAAGGTGATCGGAAGTTGTCCTCATCCCTACCTCCCCGTAGTCTTCTGGGACACGTGACAGGTCCCAGAAGACTACGGGGCCATTCACAAAATGCAGTGCTTCTCGCACATGCATAGTGGGCCCCAGGCTGTGCAGCCGCAAGCTGTCACAGCCGGGTGCCCACATTAAAGATGTCAGCGCCAGGGAGAGAGGACGGCCGGTGAAACCAGAGGTGGTGAGGACACCGCTGGACCGAGGGACAGGTAAGTGGCTGTATATTACAAGTCAGCAGCTACAGTTTTTGTAGCTGCTGACTTTTATTTTTTTTTCAGCTGGAATTCTGCTTTAAGGTTATGATTGCCAAAGACTTTGTGCCCCTTCCTGTGTCAGAGAGACCTCTTCTGGACCAACTGAAAGGAAAATATTCAGCATAAATAATCTTTCGTGCAGTGAATGGTTTCCTTATGACCTGTGCATTTTTCTCCCCCTTTTAAAGGTCAGCAGCGTAAAAATGGCATATTTATTTTTCTCCTTCAGTTGCATGTTTCTTTTCTGTGAAAAACTCCCTAGCTCTCAGCATTCATCTGAAATCCAAGCCTTCCCCAGTGTTCCAACTGGTTGAGCGTATTAATGGCGTTTCATGAAATATGACTGCAGGAAAATGCATCTCAATGTGAATTTGTTGGGCCTTAATGGTTTATTATAACAACAGTAAAGTCCCATTCATACTCAGCAATTTGGAATCACAGGAAGAATTACTGTGATTCTGTACGTGATTCCAAATCATGGCAAAATGAGCGACATGTGTTTGAGTGCCATTGTTGATGGAAGCCCATAATTGTACCATGACTGTCACGCAGCAAGGGAGAATGTCACCAGCACACTGAGGATCACCTATATGGGTCCAAAAGTTTTAATGAACGATCACATAATTACAGCAAGGCAACGTTTCGGAGTGTGGTCACATGCCTGATGAAGGGGTCCTGCGAGACTCCGAAATGTTGCCTTGCTGTAACTATGTGATCGTTCATTAAAACTTTTGGACCCATATAGGTGATCCTCAGTGTGCTGGTGACATTCTCCCTTGCTGATTCTGTTCCGTTCCAGCAGAGAGTCGCTGCCGCACCCACTTATACACACAGCCATTTTTAACGCAGGAACATGTGCGTTTGGATTGTACACTTAGAATCATACAGCAATCACAGTAGAACGCGTGTTTAAAAATCATGCTAAGTTTGTGACCTAAAAAGGAGCAGGAGCTTCTTTTGGGCAACAAATGAGCATACGGCAGCCCACTGAAGTGAATGTATGACACCAGAAAACGTGTGTAAATTGCACGTTCAGAATCGCAAGCAGAAACGCATGTTTCCGAAACGTGATATCTAAACAGAGCCTAATGGACAGAATTTTTACAAGCACATGACAAGGTTCTGAAAGTGAATATAACTTTATCACTAACATTCACTTTGCTAGATATAAGTCTTTCACACGGGCGTTCCGTTTTTTTTCTTCAGTTCATTCGCGTTTTTTCCAAGAAAAAATAGACGAGTTTACATCTGTTTTTTCATCCATTTATATCTGTTATTTTATCTGTTTTTTCATCTGTTTTTCATCCGTTTACATTCATTTCTCAACCGTTTACATTGGTTTACATCTGTTTTTCATGTGTTTAAATCCGTTTACATCCGTTTTCATCCGTTTACATCCATTTTGGTCAGTTTACATCCGTTGACATCTGTTTTTCGTCCATTCCAGGTTTTTTTGTGGATGAAAAATAGGGTTTTCTTCTGTTCAAAAAAATGGATGTGGTCATTAACGGATGTAAAAAGATGTTCATCCGTTTACATTTGCAAGTCTATAGAAATACATTGGGGTCAGTTTTTCATCCGTAAACGGACAGATGAAAAACGGACATACGGAACGTGTGAAAGGGACCTGAAGGATAAGTTCACCTTTGGGAACATGTTGTAGGTTCCACCCTTTTTTAGAGTGGAACATGTAACATGTTCCCAATGCTGCAGCCTCTGCCCGCTGCACCCCCCCCCCCCCCCCCATGACAGCAGTACAGTGAGAAGTTCCCTGTACCAGCTCTCACTTTTTTAAAACAGCTCGGCCATGTGGGGCTCTGCTCACATGGCCGTGTCCTTCATTCACAGAGTTCTGTGAAAGAATGAACTACAAGTCCCAATGGCCTTAGCGGCTGTCAGTTTGTAGTTCTCAATGAACTACCACGACACTGAATCTTCCTGTCAGTATATCTGCTTGACTGTACATCCTGTATGGGCAAGCAGATATACTGACAGGTCTGCAGGAGATCTGCATGGCACCAGCTATTTGCCGGTCGCTGGTGCAATGCTTTACAGGCTCCTGCAACGAAAAATAATAAAAACACATTTTTTTACATGCAAAAATGTGCATTTATTATTTTTGGTCAAAAGGTGAACTTATCCTTTAACTCTGAAGGCAAACATGTATGCTTTAAACCTGTATTTATTTTATCCTAAAAATTCTAAATAGGAAAACTCCAGCTATGTGTTTACTCACATAGAAAACCAAATTCTCTGTACAGAATCAGTGCCGTAAACAATGGGGAAAGACTTTTTGAATTTCCCGCACTATAATATTCAGGATTACAAGTAAACAGATTCACTTTAGTTACTAATTTGTCTAAAGTGAACGTTCGCTTTGCTAGGCATACAGCTGCTGTTTAATTTGTTAATTTAACCCGTTGCATCATGATTTATTTGTTGAAGGTTGAAATATACTCAATCAGTTATATTGCACAGTTAAAGGGAAAATCCACTGAAAAGTGAAATTTTGGATGTAGGGGGAGCCTGGTGAGCTGTGTCAGCACCTCACTTTCAATATTTCTTGTATAATCCTACAGTGAGATCACTCTGCTGCAGTTCCTGTCTTTGTTCCTGTCCACCGGTTCTGAGTATTCACCAGGGGCATTGCTAGGATTGGGGCAGCTCTTGACACCTCAGGGAGAGTACCCTGGTGAACAGTGACTGCAGCCAAATTCCGCTAACAGTGGAAATAAAACCTGAGACTACGCACTGTATGCAGCGCACATATGTGCTACAGTCTGTATACTTATCAGACACATATGAACCTCAGCACAATTGTTTTAAAAAAATGTACTTATGCTGCTCTGCACACTGAAGGAAGAAAAAGGCACTGTCTGAGCAGAGCCATCTTTAATATTGATTGGACCCTTGGCAAACATTTTCTTGGGGCCCCCCATGCAATTTCATTCGCCACCTGGTCTGAGACATATTATTATTATTATACAGTATTTATATAGCGCCAAAAAGTTTGCTCAGCGCTGTACATTATAAACATATAAAAAAATAGCAGCTAGACTCAAAATCAGTTTATTTAGCAGATCAGGCAGCAATTGCAATTGGTTACCGGAGGTTACAGCATGTCATTACAGCTCACTGACTGGTTGGTAGAGATTACAGCACACGTTATGGCTCAGTGATTAGTTGCTAGGGGTTATAGCACATGATTTCTGCTTGCTGGACACTTGCTAGAGGTTACTTCACATTATTACTGCTCACCGATTGGTTGCTAGAGGTTACTGCACATTATTACAGCTCACTGAATGGTTGCTAGAGATTACAACAGATCACTACTCTGCTGCTCTTCATCTATTTCCCTTCCCATATCTCCTTCCCATTTCTCTACATAAATTAATTTTGTGCCCGTGTCTAATTCAGTTAATATTCTATATATTTTTGCAACACTGTGTTTCCCATCTCCCCGTGTTTCTAGTAATCTTTCAAGAAAATGCAGAGGAAAATGTTTAGATTAATACATGAAAATTTTAGCATGCGGGAAATTGAGTTGAATTATAAGTGTTTGGTTAGATGGCACATTACACCGAATGTGGAACACAAATTGAAGGGGGAAATTGCACCACTGTGTTGGAGAGGGTGTGGAGAAGTGGGTACGATATATCACATATGGTGGGAATGCTCAAAGATACAGGTGTTTTGGAATAAAATTATTTATTTAATAAGAGAAATTACTGAGATAGATATTAGATCGGATCCAGAGTTATGTCTTCTCCATATCACCGAGCTCTCAATGAGATCATACAAGGATTCAGGGATTTGGCATTTCCTGAGCGCAGCGAAGAGTCTGATACCTAGGTTCTGGAAACAAAGGGAGGTGCCGACAGAGGAGGATTGGATGGTCAGAATGAATCAGATTTGTGGGATGGAAAGATTGTATTATACGCATGTAGCTAAGATGGAGAAGTATTATATAAAGTGGAAAAAATGGGAAGAGTATAGAGAAAAAGTGAAATATATGATGATGATTCATACCCCTTGAAACAAATATGGATTGTAGAAAGAGTTTTTTTGGGTTTGAAGAGAAATGCAGAGTGGGATGGGGGGGGCAGTTGTGTGGGTGGGGGTTGGGAGGGGAAGGGATAGGGGTGGTTGGGGATGTGGGAAATAGATAAATTATGTTAATAGGAAGATATTGATTTTATGTCTTTTTTTTTTTTCTTCCTTTTGATAAAGGAGAAAATGATTGTGATTTGTACCTGTTTGGAAAATTAATAAATATTTATAAAAAAAAAAAAAACAACAGATCACTACTGTTCACTGATTGGTTGCTATAGGTTACTGCACATCATTGTCGCTCACTGGTTGCTAGAGGTTACAACACATGATTTTTGCTTGCTGATTGGTTGCTAGAGGTTACTGCACATCATTACTGGTCACTGATTGGTTGCTAGAGATTACTGCACATTATTACCGATAACTGATTTTCTGCTAGAGGTTCCTGCACATCCTTATTGCTCAACCTTTGGCTGTTAGAGGTTACTGCACATCCTTACCACTCACTGATTGGTTGCTAGGGGTTACTGCACATCATTACCACTCACTGATTGGTTGCTAGAGGTTACTGCACATCATTATTGCTCACTGATTGGTTGCTAGAGATTACAGCAGATCACTACTGTTCACTGATTGGTTGCTAGAGGTTACTGCACATAATTACAGCTCACTGGTTGCTAGAAGACACTATACATTACTACTGCTCACTGATTGGTTGCTATTGGTTACTGTGCATCATTACCACTTACGTATTGATTGCTAAAAGTTACAGTGCATCATTACAGCTCACTAATTGAATACTGAAGGTTACAGCACATCATCTCATCACTGCCTGCATTCCATGGACTTGGAAGTGGAGGGGACCCACTAATAGACAGAAAACTCCAAGGGATTCTAGAACTCCTGGAATCAGTGACAGTGCTGGTTTGAGGGTGTGATCAGTGGCAGTGCTTGGGGGGGGGTTGATGGGATACGTGCAAGTGATGGGGGGATAGGATGAGTGACAGTGCTGGTTGGGGGATGGGATCAGTGGCAATACTTTGGGGGGATGGGATCAGTGACAGTGCTTGGGGTGGATTGGATTAGTGGTAGTGCTAGATGGGGATGGGAGATGATATTTCTACATCAACTACCAATGTAAGAGGGTATTTACACTGACCACCAGTTTAAGGGTAATCCTGCACTTACCATCAATGTAATGGGGAATTTGCACAGACGATTGATTTCCCTGCTAACCTCTGCAGCCCAAACCTCTACCATCCTCTTCACTTTAACCCCACCCACCTTAACTCCATATGCCTCCTCTGCTCATCTTTGCACCCACCTTCCTTACCTCTGTACATACCCTCCTTGCTCACCTGTGCTCCCCAAACTGTAATTACTTTGCTTACCTTTGTAGAACAGGCTGATGGTAGACTTAGTGACCACAGTTGAAGGCAGGACTTTCAAGCATGCCCCTGTTTACCTCCTCAGTGGGCAGCATTCAACAGAGGTGATGGTGGTTGAAACTTCAGGGGGGGCATAATATACATATGAATGCCCAGCTATTTGCATATCAATGTAACAAATCCACTTCTATTTACATATGAATGACGATTATTTACATGTGAATGCTGGCATGGTCAGCATGTGAGTCATGGCAATAGGGCAGAGCTGGGCAGTATATGTGACAGCACTTCACACTGGGATATAGGGACACAGCACGGGACGAAGACTTCAAGGAATAAGGTAATGTAAACTAGGACAGTTGGCAGGTATGAAGCAGCTGCTTTGGGCCCCACAACAATGACTGGGCCCAGGGCAGCTGCCCCTTTTGCCCCTCTTTAAAGACAACCCTGTGTCTGAGCCTTAAAGAATTTCACTAAAATAGACTGGAACATCTTAGCAACAGCAGCTGTTAAGACAATGATCACTTTGGTGCAAGGATTAGGGTTGAGTAGTGCACAGAGTATACGGATCAGGGGTGTGCAAAACAGAGTGCAGGTGTCAGGAGTATATAACACGCATCATGCAGGGGCCATGAGTATGTAGCACACAGTTTTCAAGGTTATGAAATACACTGTTTGCAGGGGTCATGGGTGGGTAATGCAGAGTGCAGGGGTCAGAAGTATTTAAGTATACAACTAGAGGCTAGGAATGTGTAATGCAAGAATGCAGGGGTCAGGGGTACAAATTGCACAGAGTTCAGGTGTCAGTAGAACTGAATGCACAAAGTGCAGGGGTCAGGAGTATTTACATCTCCCCTTCCCTCAAAAAGTCCAAATACCCCCTCCTAGCTCAACTCCCCCCTCCCAAAACAATTTTTTGTCCCCCTACCCAGGTCCAAACACTACCTACCAACAGAAATCTTTTGTGCCTCCCACTCAAATGCACCTCCCAACACATATCTTTGCCAGCCCATGCAAACAATGCCCCCCAAGCCAAAATCCCCCCTTCCAGCACATATTCCCTCTACTTTTAGCACTAATTTCCCCTCTTTTGACTCTGGACAGAGAATGTAATAGTTCAGGAGTGTGTAATGCACAGACTGCATGCAGTAAGGAGTGTGTAACTTGAGTGCAATGGTCAGGAGAATGGAATGCACTGTGTGGGGACAGAGGAGTTTAGTGGACTGCCTGCAGGGTTCAGGAGTGTGTAACACACAGATTGCAGGGGTCAAGGGTGTGTGATACACTGTTTGCTGGGGTCAAGGCTGTGTAACACACAAAGTACAGGGGTCAGAAATGTAAAATGCACAGTGTACAAAAGTCAGGAATGTGTAACGCAAGCATGTAGGGGTCAAGGAACTTAATGCATGGAGTTCAGGGAACAGTAGTTCATAGTGTACAGAGTGCAGTTATTCAAAATATGTAACACATAGTGTGCAGAGGTCCAAAGAACTTATTGTATAGGGCCTCTCAGCAAACATCTACCCCCCCCCCCCCCAAATCCTTCTACCTCTAATACAGATCTATCCCCTAAGCACAGTACAAATTCCTCCCTGTCCCCTCTCTGACTAAGCTCACCATATCTCAAGTGCAGGGCACAGTGCCACCATCCACTGGAAAGAGGAGAAACCATGATGTCAGGTAAAGTTGTGTTCAAAATAATAGCAGTCAGACATCACTAACCTGATCAATCACTGTTTTTGGTAGGAATGATATTTCTACATGGCAAATAATTTACTAGCAGGTGTAGTAGAGTAATAGAAATCCAACAGACCCAACAGCCATGACATGCATGCTGCTAACTCTGTGTAATTGAATCACTAATTGAAAGGGGCATGTTCAAAATAATAGCAGTGTGGAGCTCTATTAGTGAGGTAATTCATTCTTTGAAAAACAGGTGGCAATTATTGCCCTTATTTAAGGAAGGAAGGCAGCAAATGTTGTACATGCTGGTTACAGTGCATTTCTCTCTGAAATTCTGAGGAAAATGGGTCATTCCAGACATTGTTCAGAAGAACAGCAGACCTTGATTAAAAAGTTGATTAGAGAGGGGAAAACATATAAAGAAGTGCAGAAAATGATAGGCTGCTCAGCTAAAATGATCGCAAATGCTTTAAAATGGCAACCAAAACCTGAAAGATGTGGAAGAAAGCAAAAAACTACCATTCGAATGGATAGAAGAATGGCCAAAATGGCAAGGACTCAGCCAACAATCAGCTCCAGGAAGATCAAAGAAGGTCTAAAGTTACCTGTGAGTACTGTTACAATTAGAAGACACCTATGTGAAGCCAAGCTATCTGCAAGAAGCCCCCACAAAGTCCCACTGTTGAAAAAAATTACAATTACAAAAGTTTTACAATTGCCAAAGAGCACATTGACTGGCCTACAGAGAAATGGCGCAACATTTTGTGGACTGATGAAAGTAAGATTGTTCTTTTTGGGTCTAGTGGCCGGAGACAGTTTGTCAGACGACCCCCAAACACTGAATTTAAGCCACAGTACACTGTGAAGACAGTGAAGCATGGTTGCGCAAGCATCATGATATGGGGATGTTTCTCATACTACGGTGTTGGGCCTATTTATCACATACCAGGGATCATGGATCAGTTTGACTACATCAGAATACTTGAAGAGGTCATGCTGCCTTATGCTGAAGAGGAAATGCCCTTGAAATGGGTGTTCCAACAAGACAACGACCCCAAACACACCAGTAAACGTGCAACATCTTGGTTCCAAACCAACAAGATTGACGTTATGGAGTGGCCAGCCCAATCCCCGGATCTTCATCCAATAGAAAACTTGTGGTGTGACATCAAAAATGCAGTTTCTGAGGCAAAACCAAGAAATAGAGAAGAACTGTGGAATGTAGTCCAATCATCCTGGGCTGGAATACCTGTTCACAGGTGCCAGAAGTTGGTTGACTCCATGCAACACAGATGTACAGGAGTTCTCAGAAACAGTGCTTATACAACTAAATATTAATTAAGTGATTCAAAGGAAAGCAAAATCTTCAAACATTTTTCAGTTTATATAGTGAATGTTTGAGTTTGTAAAGAAGAATACAAACACTGCTATTTTTTTGAACAGTCAAATATTCACTTTTCTTCAATTTTTTTAGAGGAACAAAACAAATTTGATATATTTTTCTTCATGTTTTGGTTTGGAATAGAATGTGTAGTGTTCCCAATGCATTTGTGTGTATGGAAATAAAAGCTATTAGAAGGATTTTGAGCTTTATTCACTTTTTTCAACACACTGCTATTATTTTGAACACAACTGTATGTATACAACTCTGAGGGAGGCATAGTAGGGGGAATTTTGAAATGAGAAAGGGCACAGGGCTGGAGAATCAAGGGGTACCAAGTTCTTTTTCTTTTATGAGCCAAATGGAAGTTGGTGACTCCTGCAATGAGCTTTTTCTAGATAGTCAACTGTAGTAGGCTCTGACTGTGTGTATATATTACTTTTTCCAAGTAATGTAACTGAAAGTATCATTTGCATTAATCAAGAGACCTAGATTTTCCCACAGTGCTCCCAAATCTTCGACTTTAATAGAAGAAAGGGAATAACACCTTTATTGTGTATGCAGCCACTCAAGATTTCAATGAAAAAACAAAATAGTTTTTCTTCTTTTATAGTATGTATTATAGAATTCTTTGTTTTCCATGATATGAAGAACAATACTGGCACAGGGGTTTGTGGTCATTAGGAAACTCATAAAAGTGGTGAAGTAGATGAAATAAATGGGATAATATTAAAATTCCATCGAGAGTGGCTTGGCCTTAACCAAGCCCCATTACATAGGAATTGATATACAGTATGTAACTCAGTCAGATTTGTGATGTAATGGTTTTAAATTTTGTCTTTCTTTTTCAATCAGCAGGTGCTGTGGTTTTATAAAAGCAGCTTGTGAACATGAGAAGTCAGTCACTAATGCAGGCACACTAACCACCATCAGAAGAGTGCTTCATGATCTTGGAAATTTTTCTGCCCTGTCCAATTCTTGGTTCCACTCAACAGCAGCTAGCCATTGATATCCCAAAGAACCCATACACACAAGATCGTCACAGGACAGCTAGATTGGGCAACTTCTATATTATGTTTATAGAAGAAAAACCGTCTAGCTGCAAGATTGGACAGGACGCCCCTCCACACTCCATCGCCGTCCAACAATGTAGCTGGATGCATCTGGGTTTGGTGGTTGCCAGGAGAATGGCACTTGCCAGACTGCATTGTGCCAAGATTAAAGTTTGGTGGAGGGGGATTATGGTGTGGGGTTGTTTTTCAAGGGTTGGGCTTGGCCTCTTAGTTCCAGTGAAGGGAACTCTGAAGGCATTAGCGTACAAAGACATTTTGGACAATTTCATGCTCCCAACTTTGTGGGAACAGTTTGGGGATGGCCCCTTCCTGTTCCAACGCACCAGTGTACAAAGCAAGGTCCATAATGACAGGGATGAGCGAGTTTGGGGTGGAGAAACTTGACTAGCCTGCACAGAGTCCTGATCTCAACCCGATAGAACACCTTTGGGATGAATTAGAGTGAAGACTGCGAGTCAGGCCATCTCATCCGACATCAGTGCCTGACTTCACAAATGCGCTTCTGGAAGAATGGTCAAACATTCCCATAGATACACTCCTAAACCTTGTGGACAGCCTTCCCAGAAGAGCTGAAGCTGTTATAGCTGCAAGGGGTGGGCCAACTCAATATTGAACCCCACGGACTAAGACTGGGATGCCATTAAAGTTCATGTTTGTTGAAATGCATTCCAATACTATATATATATATAAATATATTTCCACAAATCCAAGCAGAGTGAGCTGCTAGATGGATAACTTTGAGTGCTACTGCTGCTGGACAACCTCCACATTCCAAAAAGAATAGTAAAACATGCAAAGGCTACCACACTCCTGTACTTTCTAATTAACTTTTTATTTCTTCAAACTATTACCTATCTATCTATCTATCTATCTATCTATCTATCTATCTATCTATCATACATACTGTATATTATATAGCCCAGTAATTCTTGCAGCCATGTACAATTTAGTTCCCATCTATAATGGGTTTCTGAAATGAAATACCCAGACAGTTTGAAAAGCCACTGGATCAGACAGGGTCACTTGATAAAAGGGTGGATATGTCTTCAAAACCTG
This sequence comes from Staurois parvus, assembly GCF_062004578.1. Classification (NCBI taxonomy): domain Eukaryota; kingdom Metazoa; phylum Chordata; class Amphibia; order Anura; family Ranidae; genus Staurois; species Staurois parvus. The sequence continues at coordinate 5,788,146 of NW_028317925.1, read as the reverse complement.
TGCTTGGGATTCCCAATAAAAGTCAAGACTATTATATGTGATGAAATGTAGACTGACTACCAGCTATAGTATATAGGAGATTTTGCAGCCTACTTCATATAACTAGAGCAGCTGCTTTGGGAAACCTGCTATAAACTGCAACATCCTGCAGAGATTGAGGTTCTAGAGATGATGGATAAGCCTTGGAGATATGTTTATTGGGGTGTAATGCTGGGTGGTAGAAATGATGTCACAAACCTGACGGCTTAATCAAGATCTCAGTTGTAAAACTGGCTCATTGAGACAACGGGGTCTTCTGCCAACTAGACTAAACTGTGTAGCTCCTTTGCATGTCTGTGAGACATACAGACAGAAGCCCTTCGTGACATGGCGCCTTCTGATGAAGTTTATAATAGAACTTAGACGTGATGCGATCAGATTTGGGGGGGCTTTGGGTTCTGGCCAGACTCATAATGGAATATCCAGCTTTTAGATTTTCTGTCATATTGTTGTTGGCTGCCCTGGACTTCCTGAGCTTCACCCTCCAATACAAGGGGTAGCAGCGGTGGATATGTATATATTTTTTCCTTTTTCCTTCCTATTGTAATTAGTGAGAGACTGTCAGAAATAGTATTTTTGAAGTTAGTTATTCTTCCTTTCCAGAAAGGATGTTGGAGGGGAACTGCAGTTCTCTTACTAACAGATTGCACCTGTCTTTCAATGAAGACAGTAGTGTAGGTACTTCCTCCCGTTGGATATGACTGAACTGATCAGTGGAGAGATTTCAATGTAACATTCTTTAATGCCATAATTCTGTTGATAATATGAGGTAGGCTTTAAAAGTGGGACAACCATTTTACATTTTATAGACCTTGAAAGCATTAAGCCATCTATATGACCCGGCTGTTTTGCCCAACTGTTGAGTGACAACAATTTTATCGTTATACCAAAACGTGCCAAATCCAGCCTTTCAGCAGCTCAACAAAAATGGGATCATGCTGGTAGTGTTATTACAGCAACTACATACATGGACAGATGCGTTTGTTCATTATCTGGTCATCAGGTATTGTCCAGCAGTACATGCCTACATTGTAGACATTCATTTCTTTTCACAAATTGTTATTGAGTTTTTTAAACGAATTTGCAGTTATTCATTTTAAGTGAACAGAGGTAGTAAAGAAGTTCGATAATACAATCAGTTCAACCATATTTAAAACTAGCCTAATGAAGCACATGACCAACTTGGGGTTGATTTACTAAAACTGGAGGGTGCAAAATCTGGTGCAGCTGTGCATAGAAACCAATCAGCTTCCAGTTTTTTTGTCAAAACAAATTTGAACAAACCGAAGTTAGAAGCTGATTGGCTACCATGCATAGCTGCACCAGATGTTGCACTCTTCAGCCTTAGTAAATCTACCTCATAGTGTTTTAACAGCCGCAAATATAAATTAAGTATAACAGTCCTTAGGACAACAAGTCCCAAGAAAGGGGAATGTGACACTAGGAGTTGTGAGGGGGTAATATGTGTGGTGAGTAACTAAGAAATATAGAGAGAAATTAGGACAATGGGAAAGGAGGACGGGCAGGGGGGCAGTAGAGAAAGAAGTAGAGGAAAAAATTAACGGGGGTGGGAAGAGAGTAAACTGGGAAAGATACTGGAAGGGGTAGGCTCACCAAAGTTGGGCCAAGACCACTCAGGTGTCAAGGAATAAAGGGTTTAGATCTTGAGAAGAGAGTGATCAAAGTCTACTAGTTATTTAGGTAGCTGATTATTTAGAACTGCAGTAAAAATAAGCATCTTAGCCATATTTTTCATGCCACCATACTGCCTGCCAATGCACAGTACACACAAGCCCACTGATGGTGCTTTGCATTGTGTTGTACCAAGAATTTTAGGGCATGCTGCATCCTCTAGGCTTTAACACTACTCAGAAAGAGATTTTATTTAAACACTAGTTTTTATATAACTCCACATCACATGCGCCCATGGCTTCACTAAGTATATGGTTCACACCCTCCATGCACCAATACACTTCCATCTCAATCAAAAAACCAAACAACCTTTTTTATCATAAAATTCCTATTTTGGAGGGTGCCTTTCGGAACTAATCCTCTACCGATGAGGTATATATATATATATATGTACATATATATATATACAGTTGTGACCAAAATTATTCAACCCCCACTGAAATTGAGTGTTTTGGCCAGTTTGACATTGCTTTTGATCATTCAGTCATCTTGCTTACATTTACATTAAAGAGGCACTTGTAGGTCAGACAAATATAACATAACAGTTATAATGAAATAACCACAAATGTCTTTTCTGTGCTCACAGCATTATCAGTTTTATTCAACCCCCAAGTGACATTCAATCTTAGTACTTAGTACAGCATCCTTTTACAGTTATAACAGCTTTTAAACGTGAAGCATAGCTTGACACAAGTGTCTTGCAGCGATCTACGGGTATCTTCGCCCATTCTTCATGGGCAAAGGCCTCCAGTTCAGTCACATTCTTAGGCTTGCGCACTGCAACTGCTTTCTTTAAGTCCCACCAGAGGTTCTCAATCGGATTTAAGTCTGGTGACTGCGATGGCCACTCCAAAATGTTCCAGCCTTTCCTCTGCAACCATGCTCTAGTGGACTTGGAGGTATGCTTGGGATCATTGTCCTGTTGAAAGGTCCAACGTCTCCCAAGCCTCAGGTGTGTGACGGACTGCATCACGTTTCCATCCAATATCTCCTGGTACTGAAGAGAATTCATGGTACCTTGCACACGCTGAAGCTTCCCTGTACCTGCAGAAGCAAAACAGCCCCAAAGCATGATTGACCCTCCACCATGCTTCACAGTAGGCAAGGTGTTCTTTTCATCATAGGCCTTGTTCTTCCTCCTCCAAACATAGCGTTGATCCATGGGCCCAAACAGTTCTAATTTTGTTTCATCAGTCCACAGAACACTATCCCACAACTTTTGTGGTTTGTCCACATGGCTTTTGGCATACTGCAGTCGACTCTTCTTATTCTTTGGAGACAGCAAGGGGGTACGCCTGGGAGTTCTGGCACGGAGGCCTTCATTACGCAGTGTGCGTCTTATTGTCTGGGCTGAAACTTCTGTACCCACATCTGACAAATCTTTTCTCAGTTCCTCAGCAGTCACACGGGGACTTCTCTCCACTCTACGCTTCAGGTAGCGCACAGCAGTCGAAGTCAGCATCTTCTTTCTGCCACGACCAGGTAGCGTTTCAACAGTGCCCTTTGCCTTGAATTTGCGAATGATGCTTCCTAAGGTGTCTCTTGGTATGTTTAACATCTTTGCAATCTTCTTATAGCCATTGCCCTTCCTGTGAAGAGAAATCACCTCTTCTCTTGTCTTCCTGGACCATTCTCTTGCCTTCACCATGTTTGTAACCACACCAGTAAATGTCTAGAAGGAGCTGAGTATCACAGTCATTTTAAAGCTGCCTAATTGGTGCTTATTATGCTTGATTGCTGCTCGGTGACATCCACAGGTGTTTTCAATACCTGATGGAAAGCACCTGTATGAACCTCTGTTCTTCAGAGTGGTAGTCTTTAAGGGGTTGAATAATTGTGGCAATGAAGAAACCACATAAGAACCATTTACTACTGTATTACATAAACAATTGATGTCATTTTAGTTGCATTTGGGTAGTTACAACGTCCTTGTAGGATTTGATTCTGAATACAATTCCAAATGTACACTATAGTCCCTAAACCCCTTTACAGCATTGGGGGTTGAATAATTTTGGTCACAACTGTATACACAGTGCTCAGCATGAATGAGTACACCCCAACAGATTTGTCCGAAAACCTTTACTTTTCTTTTAGACTAAATATTTTCTATGGAATGCTATACTACAAAATACTCCCACAAATGTGGGCCATTGATTGCAAACAAGATTTGTTAATTTTCACACACAAAAACGTATTTTTCCTAACAAATTCATTCAAGACCATGTTGCAAAAATGAATACACCCCAATGAAAGTCTAAGGAGCAAAGCTAAATTTTAGACAACAAAATTCTAATTAAGAAGAGTTCAACTACAGGTGAGTCTAGTTTTTTGTAAACAAGTGTCTAGCAGACAGTTGATTATAAAAGGGCATTACTTAACAAAGAAAACCCCTTCCCATTTCATGCTGTCAGCAATGGCACCACATGGAAGAGAAATGTCAAAAGGACTTTGAAAAAAAATTATTTATTTACAAAAGAAAGGTGAAGGCAACAAGAAGATAAGCAAAGCTTTATTTATCAGTCAAAATACTGTAGAAAAAGTGATACAAAAATTTAACATAGATGGAACTCCAACCATTTCACAGAGACGTCCAGGCTGTCCATGGAAGTTGAAACCTCGACAGGAGCATCTTCTGATGAGAAGGATTGAAAACAATCGCCATGCAAGTTCACTGCAGGTATCTAAAGAAGTAGAAAGCCAAACTGGGATGATTGTTTTCCATGACACAATACAGCATGCATGGGTGTTGTTCACAAAGAAATCCTCTACTAAAGCCCATGCACAAAAAGCCCACTTAGAATTTGCCAGGGCCCATGCTGATAAAGAAGAAGACTACTGGGACTCTGTACTCTGGAGTGATGAGACCAAGATAAATGTTTTTGGAACCGATGGCTTCAAAACTGTATGGCGTCGCAATGATGAGGAGTATAAAGAAAAATGCACGGTGCCTAGATTGAAACATGATGGAAGCAGAGTCCTTCTGTGAGGCTGCATGAGTGCTGCTGGTGTCGGAGAGCTGCATTTTATTGAAGGTATCATGAATACACAGATGTACTGCTCTATATTGAAAGAGAAGATGCTACCATCACTCCGTGCCCTTGGTTGTAATGCACTTTTCCAACATAACAATAATCCAAAACATATCTAAGGCCACTAAGGCATTTCTGAAGAAGAACAGGGTGAAAGTAATTCAGTGGCCAAGTATGTCTTCTGATCTAAACCCAATCGAACACCAGTGGGGAATTCTAAAGAGACGAGCTGAGTGTCACTCTCCATCAAGCTTCCAGGCTCTAAAAGAGGTCATTCTTGAACAATAGAAAAAAGATAGACATTGCAATATGTTGCCAACTAGTTCATTCCATACCTAGAAGACTTGGTGCTGTTCTTACAAATCATGAAGGTCATACAAAATACTAGATGTAGTAGTTTTTGTTGTGGGGTGTATTCATTTTTACATCAACTAATTTGAGTAGAATTGAAGATTTAGTCATCTAAGTTATATTGTTAACCTTACTTTCATGTAATGAGCTAAACAAATGTTCTATAAAACTCAGTTTTGTGAAAATTTTTTAAATTGAGATATTGATTAAAATCTTTTTTATTTGTACACCTCATTGGTAGAGGTAGTTTTTTTTTACAATGCGATGCAGGAAAACGCACTGCGTTTGCAACCTGAGTTTGGGGTGTCGTTAACATTGTATTGATGCCTGCTGCAGACCTCAAGGGCAGTGTGTTTTGATGGATCGCGGGTTTCCCACACCATAGTCTAGTGTAAACCGGGGCTTAATAATTGAATTTTTAGCACAAAGTATGCAATCTTAATAAAGTCCTTCATTTGTTACTTAAAGTGGGGAAGATGATAACCTATTTCTACAATCACCATACGCATCAATAGGCACATGCCTGTATAACTGAAGAATGGCTGGATCGAATTTTTGATCAGTTTACATATAACAGATTCACAGAACCTGCTCTGTTTCAAGTGTATTTATTTATTGCAGGTACTTGCTGTCAATTTATGCAGCGCTTTACACATACTGTATATATTGTACATTCACATCAGTCCCTGCCCTCAAGGAGCTCACAATCTAAGGTCCCTAATTCACATACATACACATATTAGAGCCAATTTAGACAAGATCCAATTAACCTACAAGCATGTCTTTGGAGCGTGGAAGGAAACTGGAGTACCTGGAGGAAACCCATCCAGGCACAGGGAGAGCAAAAACTCTGTGCAGGTAATGCCGTGGTTGGGATTGGAACTGTCTACTCTAGTGCTGCCAAGTGGAAGTGCTAACCACTTAGCCACTTTATGCACTGACATACCTCCTTAGACCCAGTCTGTCTGGACAGTATAGTCACCTGCTGACATAGCACCATCCTCAAGCAGATTAACTCTTCAATAAGACACAGAAGTTTTATCCAACACATTTTAACTCCAGCTAATTGCAGTACAGAGAAACTTTTTCCAGTATTTTGTGTAGAAGACAATGACATTCCTGAGTCCTGTCTCTGTGAATAACTAACACTGACTGAGATAAAATGGAAGAAATGGGGAGGGTCAAGCTAGGACTAAACTGACTAGCACTGAACAGTAGGAGTGTACATAGGGAGAAACCAAAATCACATTAGTAAACAAGTTGTAGTGGCCAGAAACCACCACTAGATGTCAGGACACTACAGAAAAATAATAACCTAATGAAGTTCAATGCAACAGAGAAAAATAAATGAAGGTATAGCAGAACAGAACACCTTACAGATCCCTCTCTCACAGATCAATTGAACAAAGCAGTTATTTTGACTTATGCAGCTTCCTATTACATCTCTGCTTTCTCACAGCACCTTCAGGTCAGTCATTAAAAGAGAAGTATGGGATTTAAAAAAAAATCAAACATTCATACTCACCTCGGTGGCTGCAGTCCAAGTCCAATGCTACATCTGACCCTTCCCCCCACCTTAGACCGAGAACTCAACGATCAAAAGTCACTGGTCGTTCAGTTCTCAGTTTTCATTGAGCAGAGAGCCGGCAACTTTCAGTGAGCGTCGGGCTGTGGAGGGGGCGGGAGTGGCTAGCTGAGAGGCTGAGCTAGCTGCCAGTCAGGTACCTGCGTGGATCCTGACATTAAAGTCAGAATTTCTCCAGAGCCTGGATCAGCTGAGTAATGGAGAATGAATTGTACTCCTGTGATCCATAGGAGAAGTATAGCCAAAAGAGCTATAAAATAAATATGTTTTTTCATGGTTATACTTGAAACCTATTTGTAGTTTGCATTGTTAATGTAAGATTTTCTGCACAAAAAAAAAATTTCTTTGATGAATAGATTAATATAAAATACTGTCTATTGCTCCCATAATAGGATAGTTATAAAATAAAAATAATTTTATTGGATTTAAAGAGAATACTGTATATCCTAAAAATAAAATGTCTGTAAAATGGAAATCTTCAACAAAAATATTTGCAAAAAAAAAAAGATATTGCTACAGGTTTGCAAGCACCTATGAGTTCCTGCTTACTGTATGTCCAAAGCATGCTCCCAAACCTTCCCATGATGGCTTAATCCTAGGCCTTGCTGAAACGCAACATTTAGTAATTTCATGATAATTCTGAAGCTTGCTCACCACCTTCTGACTCTTGCAGGTTCCTATTGGCCACTGAGGCTGCCCATGGTAGTGAAGAGCCAATATTAATGTTTTGGAGGTGGGACAACACTACAAGAACAAAATGTTCATTCAACAACAGGCTCATATGTAATAAAATGGCGAACAAAAGATTGTCAATGTTATTTACAACTATACTAGACCAAGTATCAGGTCTCGGATATCCATATTAGTTTTAGATTACCGTCTCACCACGGGTACTTATCTGGTCCAAATAAGGCCTGATAGTCTAGGCGGTGGTTAAGTTTTTTATGCTAACCAGATTAAAGTTGAAGGTCAACCTAGAAATGACCAACGAATGTTAAACAGCCGTATGATAGCCATATACCTACTTTCATAAATGTATAACACCGTGTTTGACTTATATCCCTGCTCCAGTTGTCTAGCAGTCAGTGTTAGAAACGTGCTTGCTTTTACCAACACCATGCAACACATACGAGTTGATTTACTAAAACTGGAGAGTGAAAAATCTGGTGCAGCCATGCATAGAAACCAAACAGCATCTAACTTCAGCTTGTTGAATTAGGCTTCGATAAAAAAAAAACCTGAAAGCTGATTGGTTTCTATGCAGAGCTGCACTTAGTTTTGCTCTGTGCACTGATGCAGTGAAAGATGTTGATAATGTAGCCACCCTGCCCTAAGCAGGTGTGTTTATTTAAATTTAGTGATGCTAAGCTGCAGTCAGCTTAGCTGGATTATTATTACAGCTTTCTTGGGTCTATGTCCCTGGCCAACCTGGTCAAGTGCCCTTGAGAGTGTTGTTCTCCCATAGCAGGGAGGGATGTCATTGTCTACCAGACCCTCCCAGGCCTGCTGCCTTAGTAAGGGGACCATGTGGATGGAACAAGGCCTGGTTTGAGGACTAGGTTGTGTAACATGGGGATCAACATACCAGAGAAAACTCCAGATGTTTTGAGGGGCCAGGGAAGCTGGAATCTGAAGCTTTGATCCTGCTTTAGTATTGTGTATTCTCCCCAGGGTATCGGTGCAGCTGAATGGACAAGTGCTCTACAATCAGGAGTTACATTTACAGAGGCCCAAGTCAACTTTAATGTTCTCCATCTGTGAAGACTGTCAAGTACCCCCCTCCCCCTTTTCTTTTTTGGAGTCTGCTAGTCCATGTACCCTTATCTGCTCTCCCTGGAGTATTAAGTGAGAGTCAATAAACTTATAGTTAAATAGTTAATCTTGTTAAAAAAAACACAAATCCATCCAGTTCAACAATAGAGGAGAAAAAACACATTACACAAATAGCAAATCTCCATATACACTATCTAGAACCCACAGTTGATCCAGAGAAAGGCAAAACACACCCCCAATAAAGCATGATCAAAATTGCTCCAGCAGTCAAAAAAAATTCCTTCCTTATCCCCCAAGAGGCAGTTGGATATTCCCTGGATCAACTTTACCTATAAATAATAGTATCCAGTTATATTATGTGCATTTAGGAAAGAATCCAGGTCTTCCTTAAAACAATCTACTGAGCAGGCCAGAACCAGCTCTTGAGGGAGTCTATCCTACATTTTTACAGCTCTTACTGTGAAAAAACCTTTCTGTATTTGGAGATTAAATCTCCAGATGTAAAGAGTGCCCCCTTGCCCTCTGTGATGACCTTAAAGTGAATAACTCTACACTATGTGGATCACCTATGTACTTATACATGTTGGTCATATCTCCCCTTAATCTCCTCTTCTCAAGAAAGAATACATTTAGTTCCTCTTATCTTTCCTCATAGCTGAGCTCTTCTATGCATCTTATCAGTTTGGTTGCCCTTCTCTGCTCTCTCTCCAGTTTCCCAATATACTTTTTGTGAACTGGTGCCCAAAAATTAACAGCATATTCCAGATGAGGAATTGTTTGCATCTACAAGTGATTGGGATCCATCTGTACACATTACTTCTATAATTCTGAAGACTGTATACATAGGGCCCACCCTATTCCTGGGGGTTCCATTTAACTTTTGGGTCAGGGGGTGCTACTTTAGCATGAGGGAGACTAAACAACACCTTGGGGTTGATTTACTGAAACTAGAGTGTGCACAATCTGGTGCATCTATGTATGGTAGCCAATCAGCTTCTATTTTTAGCTTGTTCAATTAAGCAATTAAGGTATATGTGTTATATGGCTGTTTGATGTTCATTGGTTATTTCTATGGTAAATCTTCACGTTAAGGGTGAAGTTATAGTTACAGGAGATAGTGAGTTAAATTTAAGGGTCAGAATTAAAGGTATGCTGTTGAATCAAGTAATTTTTAGGATTATTTTAAGTGTTAAAGCTTATTTGTCATTGTTTTGTAGGAGTTGAGAGCTACATTTTAGTTCTGAGGTGAAGGGGTAATTTTCACAGTGAGGTTCGGGATTAAGTGTTATGCTTTAATTTTAAAGGGCAGGGTGAGTCTTAACATGTATCTCTTGGCAAACCTTTTGATTTAGTTTTGAATAGAGTGGGGAAGGATGAGATGCTCTGTCAAGTAAGGATGAGCTCAGTGTTTGGTTCCAAAATTTAGGTTATTCGGCATGGACGAATATTACTTCTTCTGGCTGTCAATGGTCAATAGGGAAGCAGCAGGTTCTGGCACATACCACGTCCTTACCAACCACTTATGTGGTCAGGAATCCCTGACCACATATGCGAATGGGTAGAGAATGGAGGGGTAACATCATTGCCTAAAGATGGCTACATGGCCATTTTGGGGCAATGATGTCATCACTCTTCATGCCCCTTCCCCAGTTAGTGATACCATTGGGATTGGTCATGTGAACCAGGTTTTTTTCAGCGAGGCAGCGGGCATTGTGATTGATAATGGGTTTACAATGATTGACATTTTTTGTGGGGATTTACATTTTTTTAATAAAGGGCTTGTAAAAAGGTTTGCATGTCTTTATTTCTAGGTTACTTTTTTGTGAATAACTAGGGGTACTATGAACACCCTACTTATTCATGTAGGGAGGATGTTAGCTGGGACCCCCTTATTATTAAAAAAGGCTTCCAGATTCCAATAAGCCCCCCACAACCACTGGCAAAGGTTTGAGAAAGAGGCCCTTGTCCTCATAAACATGTTGAGGTCATAAGGCCTGTTGAGTCTATGATCTGTGAACACACAAAAATATGTTGCTCACCACACTGAAATTCACTGTAATGTGGCACAATACAGTACTGGGTAAATCACCTTTCAACAGAATTGTGTAATGTGTAGCAGGGGCGGGCTGACAACTCATGGGGCCCCCGGGCAATAGGGGATCATGGGCCCAAACTCAAAAAAGCCTATGAAAAAGGTACCAGGGGCATCTCATGGGGCCCCCTATTGACCCTGGGCCCTAGTGCCCGAGTTTCCAAATGGTCAGTCCACCCCTGGTGTGTAGCAGCAACTATCTCTCCCTGCAAACATTCTGTGATCTCTCCCTATCTACTCCAAGTTTCCAACACACACTGAAAGTGTATATGACTGACTGTAAATATAGCACTATTCTGCAGCAGTGTAGCAGCCAGTATCTCTGCAAATTATTATTATTATTATTATACAGGATTTATATAGCGCCAACAGTTTGCGCAGTGCTTTACAAAATGAAGGTAGACATAACAGTTACAATTCAATTTGGTACAAGAGGAAACAGAGGACCCTGCTCATTAGATCTAGGAAGCTCTTTGAGATTTGCCTACTCCATGTCTCCTCCACAGACTGTCAAAAGGCTGCTAGGAACCTTGAATTTATTTAAAAAAAAAGGGGGGGGGAGAGGCTGGTACATTAAAAAGAACATGACCCTTCTAAGCCACTTGAACACAGTTCAGAAGCCAGGAAATAATTGACTGTTATAGTGATGAAAGACTGAATAAACTCGCTCTCTTCCCAAGGTGCAAATGTCTTAGGTTTGGGTCAAACTTATGTTTGAAAGGAACCCGCAGTTCATCCCTACATTTGATCTGAACTGTAAGAGGTGTGGTCAGAACAGTTTACCATTAGTAATTTTTTTTGCCATGCTTAATCCACTATACAATAAATCTCTTTAATCATGAGTATGGGAGAACTAGCACTCAAGCAGAATTATTTAATAAAAAAAATCTTATTTAATGTTTCTTTTGACAGTAAAGTCTCCTCCCAATTTTCCCAGGAATACTGGTAATTGTTGAAGATGTATTAATCACCTGTGAAAATGGGATATATTACATCAATGGCTTTTTTTGATAAATAGTTATTTTTCTAATTCTTAAGTGTTAACCAATAGCAGCTAATCTCGCCACAGAGTGATTTAAAATTGGTTGTTGTGGTTTATGAAAAAATATTCCTGAGACTGGGAATTTATTATTGAAATAGTCCAAAGGTGACAGGGGGAGACAGGATTTCTCTGTCATATGCATGTAAGCTCGTGTGGGGTAGAAGGCGAGTGACACTTCCTTCATGTTCCCCTCCTTGTTGGGCACCAAGTGTAGGTCACATAGGAGGCATACCCTGGGGTGGATTCTTCTGGGCCACGCTTGGCACCTTAAATAGGGTCACTAACTTACAAATAGGGTACCTTCACTGAAACAGACAGATGAGCACTAGTTGACTTTCTTGATGTTAATATACACCACTACTTCACTTGCTGCATTTAGGAGGGACATACAGAGCCTTTGCCTTCAACACCTGTATCTCCACTACCTCACTCCCAGTAACGGAAAGGAATCCTAGCGGGGATTCCATGTGAGCACTCACTTAACTCTTCTTCCTCTGTACCTGTGCACAGGCTGAGGACCTCTGCAGTGCTGATCTGCTCCCGTAGCTATAGGACACGGACTGCTCAAAGAGACAGTGCTGACAAAAACTCCCTTCTGCAAGAGGCTATCCCACCTATCACAAGCACACACTTACAACAGGCTGTAGGTGAAACCTTTGTTACTCTTGGTAACCACTAGTGTCTTCATACCCCAGTGTGCCTCAACTGACCCACACTGTAGAATAAGTTTGCTGGTTACTTACATACACTCCTTTAGTAACTTCAGACCAGGCAAGGACACAGTTTCAAAAGCTTTACTTGGAATAACTTAAATATTACAGATGATAACGATAACAGTTTTTCCCTAACAACCCTAGTTCCTAACTATGCTTGTGGCTGCCCCAGCATACCTGCAAAAGAAGGAATCTTGGGAGTATCCAGCAACTGGCATCTTCAGGGCAGACTTCAGGGCCCAACAATCTCCCTATATTGTTGGAGGCTTCTACGACTAGGCATACATTAATAGGCACTCCAGAGGACACAGCGGAACAATGTGTGAGGTCCCGATTCATGTGATCACTGATTGGCCAATCAGCGATCACATGAACAGTAGTAAACAAGATGTCACTTCCTGACATCATTGCTTACTACTTGTGAAATCTGTGAATGATCACAGAGGTCACATGGTACAAGGCTATTCACAACAGCCTTGTATCATGTGACAAGCTGTGACCAATCACAGCATGCACAACATTTCTCAATGGCTGCAGGAATGCAGCCCGATAGAAGGAGAAATTATTGCTTCTACAGCCTTTATGGGTGTAAAAGCAATCAGTGGAAAAAAAGAAAAAAAATCTACATCAACCCCCACAAGTAGTACAGTGTCACAATGGTGTCACTGTACTGCTAGGGTGACAGTATGTTAAAAAATATATATATAAATAATAAAAAAAAAATAATAATAATAATGTAAAAAAAAAATTTAAATTATAAGTTTTGGTTATAAACTAATTTGGGCTTTTTTTTTTTACTTTTTTTAAAAGATAGATGAATACATTTTGGCCAAGATTTATGAAGAAAGATTATTTATTTGCAAAATTTTATAAGAAAGAACATTTTTTTCAAAAGTTTTGGACTTTTTCATTTATATAGCAAAAAAAATAAACATTCCAGTGGTGAATAAATACCACCAAAATAAAGTTTTATCTGAAAAAAATGCTAAAATATTCATATGGGTACAGTGTTGCATGACCGTGCAACTGTCATAAAAAGTGTGATAGTACTGAAAGCTAAAAACTGGCCTGGACTGGAAGGGGGTGAAAGTGTCCGTACTTGAAGTGGTCAACTAGTACTTCAACCTGCTTACATGCAAATCAGTTTACTTCTGTCTGATTGGCTTATTAGTTACATAGTTTGTAAGGTAGAATAAAGACACCTGTCCATATGGTTTAACCTGAGTATTTCTGTGTTTGTGTAGGTGTGTCGCTACCATTTTCAATATCCCTGTACATTGTGTCCACCAAGAAATACATCTATACATCTAGAACATTTTTGACCTTCCCTGCCATCAACACCAACTGAGGAAGAGAGTTGCTCACCCTTACCACTCTAACAGTAAAGAAGCCCTTACACAGTTTAAGATGGAAATGCTATGACCTGTAGCAGAGGCACTGTGAGGAGGCAGATTGTGGAGGAGACCTCTTAATCATTTCCCATTATTTTACATTCTTTCCTGCCTCTTTTTTGGTCACGGTCTACCCATGGAAATACAAATTCTAAGGAATGGTCAAGAATCAATTTATCCTATGTCATTTCTTGGTATAAGTTTTTACTCCCTGCATTAACATTTATATTGTGCTTTGTTTTGAAGGTTGACATATGTATTCCATACATATGGACAACAATTGATAGCTGTTTAGCAATTGATTTGCTATGAAATTTCAGATTTTATGCTTTTTATATTTTGCACTTTTTCTTTCGTTTTGCTTCATGTACAAAGACCTGTGGAATTACTGTATATCTCGTTCCCCTAATAATATTATTATATTTAGGAGTGTATTTGAATAACTACTGTATATACCACAATTATGTCTATTTTCCCATATGTTGCCATTGAGTATTTAGCCAGTAAGGAAGTGATTAAGAAATGAGACCTTCCAGGTCACTGTATTTAAAGCCTGTTTTATTTTCCACTAGTATGTCCTGCTTTGTATGCATTTGCTTTGATGATTTTATTGTTATGAGGTCCCGCTATATGTCCGGCTCATAGAACACTGCTTCCGGACACCTGAACAACAGGTCACATACATTGTAACTTAATATGACAATTACAGTCAGCTAGGGTAGATCGTTGTCCTAGAGGAAGCAGATGCTATAGGATATAAGGAAACTAAAAAAACAGACACAGCCATCTACCTATTTTGGAAATATTCACAAAAGGTTGCTTTGTGAGGCCAACTTCTTTCTCAATGTTATGTGATTTGTTTTTTCTGCAAATCTATAATTCCCATGATCATACACCCTGACAATTATTTCCCTAACTGCCTGATAAAGGCAGTATTTAATACCTCTTATGCACAAGTACAGTAGAATAATTTTTAGTTGCAACACATACAGGTGTCCTTTTATCATGCAGTGGTAAATGACCGCTGCTCAGTTCTCCGGCATTCTCAGAGGAGAGAGTTCTCCTCTGAATTCCTTTTTATGAAGTGATGTAGATCGCTTCTCCGAATGAGGAGAGAAGTGATCTACAAATGCTTTGAAAGCTAGAAAATGGCTGCTGTTACTCTGATCTCATGAGATTACAGTAAGATCAGTCAAACACCGTTTACTAAGCAACGGTAAATTATCGCTGCTTTGTTTGCGGTTCCCCTGATTCTCCATCTCTGGGCTGGAGAATCGGGAGGGAGAACACAGATCGCTAGTGAAGGGCTGACATCGCTCCTTCATACACTGGCCACCTGTGTGCTGAGATGATCAGCATGTTCTCCACTGATCATCTCTGTTTCCTAAACCACTAATGATCTGAGATCAGCAACGATCCTTAGGATCGCCGCTGATCTCTGTTTCATAAAAGGACACCACAGTAAGTTGCTGCCCTTCATTCCTTACAGAAATTCACACTTGAAAGCTTATCCAAAGAAATATAGTATAGTTATACTTATAGAGCAGTTTTGGCGACCCATGGTCATTCCTAGAGCTTTAAGAGATCTGGTACATCCTCTGGCACGTAACTAGAATGTTATGTTGCACTGCCACAGTGAACTGCACTCATGGCTTTTGCTGATCTCTTTACCTACTGATTACTCTTTTCCCTCTGTTTGCTCTCTTCCTTTCTCTTTCCCTTATTTCTTTCTACCATCTCTTTCCTTTGTGTACTTTTCCTTCCCAAATATCTTGAGTATTGCTCATCCCTAGGTAAAAAATCTTCTTTTCTGTGCTGTTTAGCCTATAGTATCAGACAGTTGGCTTCTAATATACTTGCTTGTAGGTGGGTGCAGCATGGTGCCGTGGCAGTAACACACACTCATTCCAGATGTATTTGAAAGAACTTGTATTGAAGTAAAAGTAAAACAGTTCAAAACAAGCCTAGCCCAACCGGGAACCCTTGCAGATGAACAGCAGCTTGTAGCAGAACAGATCTCAGCCAAACTGAAAGCCTCTGTCTTGAGGGGTTAAGAGAGGCCTGGGTAGGCTTAGGCTAGTTGCTCTCCACTCCTTGGTAAAGTAGGGTTCACTGGACCTCTTACTTCCTTACCACTAATCAGAAAGGCCTTAAAAAAAACACTCCAACATTTATAAAATATGTTTTATTATAAATAAAGGTCAATTCCCATTCCAATTAGTTTTTTCAGTAATATTTTATCTGCAAAAAAATGCACATTTTTTAATGTGAACTTATCCCTTAAGATGGAATTGTTGGCCATTTTCCAGGCTTTAGTGATAGTCTGTTTCACACTTGTAAAGATGCGTGTTAGCAAAAAGGTTTCAGTTTAGGTGCAAGTGGGTGGTTGTTTCTTCAAGAGGCCTTCCAGGGGTGCAGCACGAGGTGGTGACCTAGCAGCTTGGTGATGTAACAATATACTGTATGTAACACCAACATTTTGTGCTTACAGGGCAGATCCACAAGATATGACAATAAGTGCTGTTCTTTGAGAAGCTCCTGCAACAATAGAGAGAGTACCCCAATATTGTCTTGGCTATGTGCATCAGTATGAGGTACCAGCATATTATACATTTATCATTTTGTCTCAGAGGAAGAAACATTGATCAAGCATTTAGAAGTGGCCATGTGTGGCCAGTCCTGTGGTGTTAAAGTGGTTCTAAAGCCTTAACGTATTTTACCTTAATGCATTCTATGCATTAAGGTGAAAAACCTTCTGTGCTGCAGGATCCCTCCCAGCCCCCCCTGATCCTGAGCCTGATCCGATCCAGCGATGTGCACGAGAGCAGTGGTCTCCCTCCTCCCTGAGCATATTGATAGCAGCGGGAGCCATTGGCTCCCGCTGCTGTCAATCAAATGCTGTGCCCAGCCAGCGGGAGGCGGGAGGCGAGCTGCCCGCTCTCTGTCAATGGATGCATACAGGGTGGCTCGGGAGCGAGCCTGCATGGGTGCCCCCATGAAATGTAGCTTTTCATGGGGGCACTGGCCAAAGAGAAGGAGCCTGGAGCACTGACAGGGAACCCTAAAAAAGGAGGATCTGGACTGCCCTGTGTAAAACTATTGCACAGAGCAGGTAAGTAGAACATGTTTGTTATTTTAGAAAAAAGAAACGAAGGCTTAATGTAGCTTTAAGGCTTTGGCAAATTCTTCCATCTTCAGAGGTATGTGGGAGGGTGTGAGAAGGCAGCATATGATGGAAAGGTTTATAGATGTAATTATGTCTGGAGAGTGTGGGTCAATTTTTTAAATTGTTTCAAATGGGTTTAGTATGGTAATCAGTGTTATGCAATTTCATAAAGGCTTGAAAAGATTTCTTGTAGGGATAAAAATTCATATGCTGTGCAAAAGTTAGCAGAATACCACCACTGTAAGGACTGTGGAGTATCTAGACTCGGAGAGTAGGAGGGATTGACCCATGTGGAGAGGAGCAGGTAAGGAAATATTAATTTGTGTGAAAATGTATTTTCATCTCAGATCTTTAAAGGGTGTTTCATATTGTGATTTGGAAGGTGTTGTCTGTAGCATAACACCAGTACATTAGTGATATTAATTGGGGCATTAGTATAGGCCTTGAAGCTCACCTAGAGAGGGACATTAAACATAGAATGGAGAAGGAAGGAGCAGAGGTGTAGCATTTTTATTCTTTATACTTAGGGAGGTCGGTATCTGGGCATTAAAAGGGTTTTTTCAGATTCTGATAACCCCCCCCCCCCTACCTGTAGACACCCACAACTACTGGATCAGGTTTATGGCCCTAGTCCTCATCAACATAAGGATAATTATATATATAACCAAAGAGGAAAGGCCAGAAAAATGGACTTTATAGACACTGCAGCAATATTCATTAAAAAGTGTTACTTTATTGAGTGTACACAGTTGTGCAGCAGTACATAAAGACATCTGCAAAGAGTGTAAACTGCCCAGAGGGATAGTACATTCTGTGCAGTTACAAATCACGTAGATACATAAAATATTGATACATATAAATATACCGTATCCCGGTAAAGGTATAAGGAGACATGAACCAGGTATCAATGACCATAGTGACTCAACATGTTTCGTGAATATATCGCTTCTTCAGGAGTTAATACATAAGAAAAAAGTTGATGTAAATAAACATAAAATATTGTATTATCCATCATTCAACATAAACATGTTATGGGTATACCTTAATTTACAGCAGCGGTTCTCAACCTGTGGGTCGCGACCCCTTTGGGGGTCGAACAACCCTTTCACAGGGGTCTCCTAAGACCATCGGAAAACACATATTTCCGATGGTCTTAGGAACCGAGACACCGCTCCTCTATCAGTCTCCAGGCGGGTCCGCCCACATGCAGATACGTCCACATTTCCCTGGACCGCGATGTGTGTGTGGGATGACATGCCGCCCCTGTCATCTGGCCACATCCCCAAGATCACTCAACAGCTCCGCCTCCTCGCCAGTGATTGGCCGCCGGAACTGTAGCTCAGGAGAGGCACACAGTTGGTCAATCACCAGCGAGGAGGTGGAGCTTGGAGAGGAGGAGCCGAGCAGCAGTGCGAAGAGCAAAGAAGATCGAGCAACGAGGGAACGGCCGGAGAAGGAAGACAGCTGACAGGTAAGCATCTGTAGCGTGCAGATGGTGCTGCTGCAGCCAGGTATGCTGGCTGTAGATGGGAGAGGGAGGGAGGGCGCAAGCCCAGGCTGGAGCAGGAGTCAGCAAGGTAAGTATCATTGGTGTCATTAATACCAATGATGGGGCACTATTCCTCCCACTGACACCAATGATGGGGCACTATTTCCTCCCCCCCCACTCACACCAACGATGGGGAACTATTCCTCCCCCCACTGACACCAACGATGGGGCACTGTTCCTCCCCCCACTGACACCAACGATGGGGCACTATCCCCCCCCACTGACACCAATGATGGGGCACAATTCCCCCCCACACTAGTATCAATGATGGGGAACTATTCCCCCCCCCCACTGACACCAATGATGGGGCACTATTCCTCCCACACTGACACCAATGATGGGGCACTATTCCTCCCACTGACACCAAAAATGTGGCACTATTCCTCCCACTTATACCAATGATGGGACACTATTCCTCCCACTGATGCCAATGATGGAACACTATTCCTCCCACTGATACCAACGATGGGACACGATTCCTCTTACTGACATCAGTGATGAGGCACTACTCCTCTCACTGACACCAATGATGTGGCACTACTCCTCCCACTGCAGAATAACAGTTATGAAGTAGCAACGAAAATAATTTTATGGTTGGGGGTCACCGCAACATGAGGAACTGTATTAAAGGGTCACGGCATTAGGAAGGTTGAGAACCACTGATCTACAGGCATCATAGTGGGCATAAGGTAACATAAGGATAAGGTGCTCTGTAGCCTGTAGCCTGGTATGGTTCAGGACGGAGTAGGCTGCATGCTAATTCCACCCCCTCTCCCCTTCCCTGGCCTGTCAGGTTGCATGTTCAGATAAGGGACTGGTATGAATTTTTGGGGGGACCTCACACTTTTTGCCTACATTTTTGCAAAATCCATACCAGACCCAACTTTTTTGTTTGTTTTTTTTGTTACCCAAAACAATCTCTGGCGTCTTTGGTTACATGGCTGGGGATTCCAGGCCAAGTAAGCTATTGGGGTCTGAACCACAAAACATCTTTTTTTGCATATATAGAGTACACTTCATAGCAAATCAGTTCTTTAGTGTCTAAACAAAATTGTTGGCTCTTCTTTTTATCTTAACTACTGCTGCTCTCCTTTTTTTCCCTTGCGTAGCTTGTCATCCTAGAATATATGTATTTTTATTAGTATAACACCATCCACAGTATTGTCACACGTGTGTCTGTGGACCAGTCTTCACATCACAGGCTCTTCTCAGTAAGTAAGAATAAATATCTCACTTCCCCTTGATCGGGTTAGATATTACTTCCAGTAGTCAGCTTTTGGCTTTGGGTGATATGACACCCTGTCAGTTTAGGCAAAATAACTATTTTGACACCTTTGTCATAGAGGATAAAATATTTTCCTACCATGCCAGGCGGCCAATTCCTAATGTGCTAGGCTGCTGTGTTTCTGTGTAGTAAAGCTAATGAGCTTTAAAATGGCCACGCTTGGAAACGTTTAGCTTTTATGTCACTCACCCCCTAAGCAACTGTTTGGTAACGTCCTGCCAGTGTTAAACCCAGATTAATACACAGCAACAGGCCCTGGCAGAAATATAGATGCAACAGCTGGTATTCAGCTGCCTGGCACAGAGACAGGCATCCAAGGTCCATTTCAGAGGTGGCTGAGCATACTGTAAGACATAAGTTGTTTCTGTATATGAACCAAAGAAAGATGTCATTTATGTCCTACAAGACATACAACAGAAAACTGTTTATACTATTGACAAGTCGTTAGCCCTATTATTGGATCTCAGCATTGACGTGGTTATACATAAAGGTTTATAATTATTTAGCTTTTTTCTAATAAACGAGCTACTTCATCGCTTTGATAATATCTGTATAGCCAAATTCCTTTTTTTCAGCTTGTATTCAGCTTGTGCAGTCAAATATATGAGCTCTTCCACAATTCTCTTTTCTAGGCCAGCCTTCTTGGATGTGTTGTTCAATCAGCACTCAGAAACACAGTGTGTGATGGCAGCAGGACTACAGGTCCCAAGATCCTCTGTTATCTCTCCAAAAATTAGCTTTCTCTCTGCAGACAAGAAGTGATGTAACTATCTGAATACTGTGCACTAGAGGAAAAAGGCTTAATCCATAGTTCCACTTTTCAGTGTCCCTTGGTTTCCACTATAACATAGCCAACACCCGGCTATACATGGTTTTAGATAGAAAAAGTAAGGGAATCTTTAAGAAAAAAAGTGACATGAGAACTGAGATGTGGTATGAGGAGTCCCTTCCTTTTCCAAAGGTGCAAAATGTTTGCATACTGGCAACTTTTTATTTCAGCCATGTGCCGAAAAAAAAAACATTTATGGGAAAATTAATCTGGAAAAACTCCAAAAGATTTATAAAGGTTGGGCTTCATCACATACTAGTGAAACATATTATCCTCAATAAAGGAAATATGGTACTTCTACCTTTTCTTAAATTGGATATCCTACTACGATCATGGCAAGAGCACAGATTGCAGTGCTGAAGGGGGTGAAAGAAAAACACAAGGATAATGCCTAACAAGAATGGTGTTCATTGGAAAATACTGATCTTAAACTAAAAATGATTATATTGCAGCTTACCAGTTCTTTAGATAAGGTGGCAATCGTTGTCAGCCAGGCTGGACTTAAAACATTTCCTCCCCTATTCATCTACATTGATGGGAAGATCAGTAGTTTAAAGAAGGCAGATAGCATTGTTTGTGCTTTCAAGTCAGATCAACTGAATTAAGAAGGACATTTATTTATAAATTTATTTAAAATGAACAAGTATTTTCCAACATCCTGAAAATGTTCTTAGCCTGAAAAATAAAAACTAATGCAGCCACTATCTCTAAGAACTGGTAAGTAGGGGAGAGCTTGGGTTTGTCCAAACCTGGAAGTTAGCTGTCCCTTCTGGGCCAATGAGCTGCGGGCGGGAGATTCCCTGCTGCACAGCTTCACATACACAAATGGACAAAATGCTCCTGAAATCATTCACCTAATATGGCCACATGGCCATATTAGATCAACAATATTTACCAAATAGGACTATTTGCCCATATTAGGCCCATATTAGGTCAATGATATCACAAACATACCTGCCCCTTTATGTATGTCAGCCCCTTTGGCCCAGCAATGACTGCCAACTTCCAGGTTTGGACAAAATAGGGTTTGGACCAAACTCAAACTCATCACTACTAGTAAGCTGCAATAGATTACATTTTTGTGTTTAGGTTTAGATATCTTTTTACTGTTGTGAATCAGCAGCCACAGAAGGTTGTGGAGTTTATTGCTGTTAAATCAGGTTGTACCATTTACTAAACACAAGGGTTCACATATTTTCCAACTGTTTACACAAAGTTATCAATAAAGGCATATAAGAGTTTATGTGTTCATAGATAAAGTCAGTTGTATTCACCAATTACTGTGTTTTGAAGATGAGATCATATCTTAGCTCCTTTCATCTTGAAATCCATGTTACTCCAAGGAGTTGACAAACTTTTTCTTAGATCTATGTAATTTTAACCTTTCTACTTTTTTTATATCTATTTTCATTTTTTCTGTGCAGGCAGTCCTTGACTCTATCAATGTTCACTATAAAATCCTTAAGTAAAAGAGTTTTAAGCTCACAATTATACCTGTAGGGAAAATTAGCTTTTCGTCATGACATATTCCTAGATTAATTAACGTATTTGCATAGGCAGAGATACACCTTTGCACTCTATCACCTTCTCCTCAAGCCTGGAGACAGGTCACTAAGGCACCGATCACAGCATTGTGGAAAGTCAGAATTTACATTAGTGGTTCTAAAGGAGCTGTAAGGAGGATGACTATGTGGAGAAACAAAAAAAAATGGTACCTGATGATGCCTACTTTAGCTTAAAGGTTAGGAATGGTGAGTCAGTACTTTTATTATTATGTTTAGCCAAGTAACTATTGCATATTATCACTTTGTTGTTGTTTTTTTAACAAGCATTAGGACCTTTAAATTCCTTTTAATATAACATCTTATCATTAGTTGAAAAATGGTTGTTTTTTACAGCTCCACAACTATCCACAACTGAAGCAGAAGTTAACACACAACCGTTAGTCTATCCCCGTCCCCTTTGTCTATGTTTCCTGTGGCTTTCTCTAAAAGAAGAGAACTTTTTCTGTAATCCATCTCCTTAGATAACCCACAGTTTTCCAAAATCCTTTGTCTTGTAATACATTTTTATTTAAAATTAAAATTGTATCTAAAATAAAAATAGGAACACTGATAGTAATAGTAACCTAAAAGAGGTTAAACACTTTCCTGTTTAGCTGAAAAATAAGATAAATAGATAGATAGATAGATAGATAGATAGATAGATAGATAGATAGATAGATAGATAGCATTTAAATCTATATTTAGTATTAAATAACATTATAATAGTCTTTGTGGGGGTTATTTACTAAAATTGGACAGTGCAAAATCTTGTGCAGCTCTGCAAAGAAATCAGTCAACTTCCAGGTTTTATTGCCAAAGCTTGATTGAACTAGCTGAAATTAGAAGCTAATTGGCTACCATGCACAGATGCACCAGATTCTGAGTGCTCACGTTTTAGTAAATCTACCCCTGTGTGACATCTGTAGACAAATGCTGTAAAGACATGGGATTGGATGACTAAAGCAAATACACCTCTACTTTTTTTGCCAAGCTTGGTGAACATTTTCTACTTGATTTAGTAAATCAGTCTCACTGAGATTTAACTACTTGTTTCCTTTAAAGAATGCCACGCTACTTTTTAGTTAGTTTGAACTATAATGGCTTAGACAGAAACACTGTGGTTGCACATTAGTAACATTTAGCTAGTGCTCTCTACTTACTTTATACAGTTTCAAAGAACTACGGAGCCACTGTGGCCTTATTTGCACTGTTTTTCCATAAAAATAATTTTTATTTCTAGCTTACTGTACTGTGGATTGGGGTACCAACACCTAATTATATAATGCAGAGACACATACATTAGACTTGTGTGATAAATAAAGTACACCACAGTAATGTCATAGAAAACAATAACTAATTTAAATGTTACATTCTAGGACAAGTTTTTTATGGTGGCATTCATTTTTGCACTCCGGAACAGAAATTACTTGGTAATATCTCCAAGCTGGGAGGACGTGTTAGTTTGTGACTGGGCAACTCCATTTATATTTATGCTCTATCAACAAAACTTATAGTTCAGATGAGCACTGTGCCCAGGTGGCAAATGTGGTTCATCATATAACTATTAATACTATGATTGCCTTCCTGAGTGAAGTCTGGACAGGATTGATGGCTGTGACTTACTATCCATGTAACTCTGCCCCTGGGAGCTCATGCTGTTCCAGTGGCCTTGCAATGCTAGACATCCCAACACTAACAATTCTTCACACCCTCTTTTGCCCAACACCGTCACTCTGTAGTTGGAAGAACTCAGCATTAACACCACCTTTCAGCAGTGTATTTCAATCTTCATTTTAAATACTGAAAGATGGGTACCATGAGCTGGGTTCAGATGTTTTCTGGTTGGCTGCCTTCCAGCTTTTCTTGCTGATAGGTTATTAATGACTGGAGATAGGACCACTATGTTCAGGGGAGGAGCGATGCAGCTGTAAAGCATCCTTGATGAAAGTTTAAGTTTTAAGACCTTTTATGGTGATTTGCACATGCTTACTAACTCAGACAAAGAATTAATGGCAATAAAAGTAGAAATGAAGCACAGTTATTTGCGCAACAATAGACCAGTTTTTAAAATATGTTGCTAAAGCCTGGCATGAAAAAGCAATATGGCAGCAGAGCTTATTCTTCATTCCTCAAATAATTGCAGAGAACAACACAGACACAGCTGCAAAATTTTATTCCTACCAACACAAAGTATTTTTCATGAGAAGATTTTCCAGATAATCAAATTTCAGATCTCTCAGAAATTGGAGGATTTTCTAGCAATACAACAGATTTTTGCCAACCAGCATTTGCGATTCAATATCACATTGGGTGAAACATTTTTCCATTTAGGGCCAGCATGAAATTTTTCAACAATTAGTCCTTTTTGCACAGATTTTTTTTGGGTGGGCTGGCATTCTGTACTATCAGCCAATCCTGAAAATCTTTAGCTCAAGAACTAACTCACAGTTGATGAAAACAAATCACATTCAGTTTGGAGGGTTATTTCTTGATAGATGTCTTGTTGGCATTTTAAAGTAGGAGGCTTTAATAAATGACCTTCAGTGCATAGCATGGTTGAAAGAAAACATCCCTTTGCTATTTGCTCTGTCCTTGTTATTTTCTTTCAGTGGTTAAAGGGAAATTCATTAGGACCAGCTGACTAGTAGAGATATCTCTGGAGTGGTCCCAGCAATCCAATTCAATAACCTTTTAAGGTAAGTATACAAAATCAGCATGTACGTGACAATGTATGAAAACACGTGTGGATTGAAGTTTATGAACTTAATGATGATGTCAACGATTGTCAAGGATTATGTAAGTTCTTTTAGAAAGATATTGATAGCAGATCCATTATTAAGATTATTCACCATGGTTCATGGTTATTGAAAGGAGATAGAAAACATATAACATAAAATTCCCAGACAGATGTAAAGGTTCATTTATTTCTTTAAAAACCAATTAGACATTTAAAGATAACAGGCATTTACCAGCAGACTATATTTTTTTTTTTTTGTTGCATTCCTCACTAACTGAAGGAATCTGAAGAGTGCAAAAATAATCACTAAGATAGTGAGGCTAATTTTCTTAAGGAGTTCAATAGCTTAACTCAAAAAATTGTGTGAATATTCACTTCAATTATCCAATCATGTGAAAAGCATCTGTACATTATTGGGCTTTCAAAGTGAACAAGAAATTGCTTTTCACATTACTGGATAATAAGTAGAGATTCTCAGTTCCTTTAGCAAATCAGCTTCAGTGAGTAAAAAATAATAGTAATGTAGAATGATTGTACAAATTATACATCAATGTTCTAGATGTTCTAGATGTTGGTTCTGATAATGATAGTTATTTTGACACCAGAATATTGACAACAGAATAACTCAGTAGTCAATAAAACATGACATTCAGTACATGGTTTTCCATTTCCCTTTTTTATTAAACAACTTCTTCAATGAACATGCCCACAGCTAAACGCTCTTTAAATGATCTACTAAAGCAGCAACTTTCCAAATCAGTTCTTCAGACCTTTTTATTCTAATACTTTGTTATATGAACATCATTAAAAATAGCATCTTTATCTAAATGGTTTTCCATGGCACTGGTTCTTCCCAGGATTGTTGGTGTCATTTATGTTTTTCATTTGATGGAGTTTTTTTATG
The DNA here is from genome assembly GCF_062004578.1 of Staurois parvus. Classification (NCBI taxonomy): domain Eukaryota; kingdom Metazoa; phylum Chordata; class Amphibia; order Anura; family Ranidae; genus Staurois; species Staurois parvus. The sequence goes on along the minus strand of NW_028317925.1, from coordinate 5,762,425 downwards.
CTTATAATTTGTCTGTATAACATGTTAAAAACAAATTTGCTGTTTGGAGCACTCTGTGTCCTGTGGAGTATTACATTTTAGGTACACATGACAACTGCAGTTCATTACCATCCAAGGTCAACTGAATATCTTATTATGGGAATAACAAAACAATCCAAACAAGACAGAAGTCTACCTGTTGAGATTTGGAAAGTGTAGGCTACAGTTTCTTCCTTTTCAATTACAATTTTGGTGGTACTGTAATATGCTATTTTCAGGTCTCGGAGGATAAGAATAACTCTACAGGAATTGCCCACCACTCTTACTATACAGAGTGAGTGAAGATCTCTCTATCTTCTCTATGTAGTATAGGTAAAATATACATTTATGTTGGCTATATGCATTTTTGGTGTCAAAACATAGAATTTTTACTTTATAAATACGATATGTTGTTTGGTTTCCTGAATGTCAATGATGCCCTAGACTCCAACCACAGAAGAATCAAATTTGTAAACAGAATCCACATAATTTATTTAACACACCAAATCCACTAACACCAAAAATCAAAACATGTCATTATGTTTTTCATCTATAGTTCAATCAAGCAGTATATCATAATATAGACACCTTTACTTGCATCTTATACAAAGGACACTTACCCTCGGTTCACATCTGTGTGGGTGGTACCACTGTGGGACCCACACACATGCCTGCAGCCACACGACCCACACAGAGGAATGCGGGACCCACGGGCAGTTGCCATTAATTCTAATGGCATGCTGCCTGCACTGGAAATCGCAACCGTACTGGGAACCTCAATTCCCGTGCGGGCTGCAATTTCCAAAGTAGTGCAGGGACTTCTTCCCTGCGTGTCCCAGGACACGGGAGTCCATTCAAATGAATGGGCTCTCATGCTCGTGAAAATTGCACCCCGCACAGCCGAACAGATATGAACCAGGGCTAAGACTGTTGGAAAGGTGGAAAGTAATCTTTTATTTTAATGGCCCCAGATCCACTTCATGCAAGCAAAATAGGTAGCAGTATCTCTCACCTCCAGCTTTTAAATCATGGCAGAACTTTCACTTTATTTTTCCATGTCTCATATACAGTATGACTGCCAGAACATCTCATGAAGCCAGCCAAGCCACCAGAATATGCAGAAAATGTGAACCAATGTCAACGCAGATCCATTCAGGTAACATTCTTTATGCTAATGCCAGACCCCAAACACTACAGGATTCATCTTCCTTTGCCCTCAGTCTTTTTACAACAAAGGATTATTGTCATGGATTACAAAACATTATTTCTGTTTGTTCTTTAATGTGAAAGCTATTTAATGCACCTCATTGACTAATCAATATACTATTCAATCCATGCACATCCTTGATATTTGTTTACCATGCTTAATGTTTTGCATACACAGAAACTGTTGAAAAATGTTTTTTTTTCTTTTTTTTTTCATTTAATCGCTTGCCACCTGCCCACAGTAGTTGTACTGCAAGCAGGTAGAAGCTGCAGGTTGGGAGACGTACTGGTACGTTGCGGACTTTCTTCCAGGTTTGGGGCACACATGCTCGCACCCTCTGCCGACCCATGCTGTGTCCAATCAGATTTTGTCTGAAGTCAGCTGATTAGCTGTGTTCAATCACACATTGAGTTTTGTGTTTATAAAACACAGAACTCTGTGTACTGGGAACAGCAATCTGTTTATTCTCCCAGCAAAGCAGGAAGAATAAACAACCATGCAGTAAAGTAAATACAGCACACATAACACACATTACACATAGTTAGGCACACAGTTAACCCTTTGATTGCCCCTAGATGTTCATCCCTTCCCAGAAAGTGTCATTAGTACAGTGTACAGTATTAGCACTGATCACTGTAGTAGTCTCACTATTGATGTCAGTGTCAGTTAGTGTACCTCCCAGATAACTCCAGATTGCCCGCCACACTATCACATTCCCACTATAAGTCGCTGATCACCAACATTACTAGTATAGTGTCGTAGCTGTGTAAAGTCCAGTATATATATATATTCTATAGTTTGTAGATGCTATAACTTGCAGACAAACCTATTAATATACATTTATTTGGATTTTTTTGTACTAAAAACATGTAGCAGAATACTTTGGCCTAAATTTATAAAGAAATTAGATTTTTTTTATTGGATATGTTCTACACCAGAAATGTTTATATCATAAAAAATACAAAACCCAGTGGTGATCAAATACTACCAAAATAAATCTCTATTTGTGTGGAACAATTATACAAATTTCATTTGGGTACAGTTCTGCATGACCGAACAATTGCCAGTTAAAGTTGAGCAGGGCTGAACAGCAAAAAACGTTCTGGTCATGAAGGGGGTAAAACCGTCCAGAGCTCAAGTGGTTAAGATAAATTAGGAAAAGGTTAACCCCCCCCCCCTGTTATTTTTATTTGCCATCTGTGTCTCAATGGAGACATTTTCCTTTAGTTAGTGTTTTGTAGACACAAAGCGAGGGAACTCCCCTCTTAGACAGTTGTCACCAAAAGTCTCCCCATTTAAGACATTCTGGTAGCAACACACTTGAAATTTCTATCAGCCTATGATCAACAGTACTAATAGGGAGTCTGAATCTTACCAGTGGGGACAAGGACAGCAATAACAGCCTGATATGGATTTTGATCCTTTCTCATTCTATCTAAAAACAATTTTAAAAATTGCTTTTATTTACACTTTAAAGGAAAACCTCTCTAAAAATATAAAGGCTGCCATTACTGGCTGAGTTGTTTGTTTTTTTAAAGGGAACACAGGAAAAAATGTCACCCATATCCCCCACCTATTGTGCTGTAGCTACTAGATGGACATATGACCCATTGTCAGTTACTGAAATGTTGTTAACAATATGCAACAGGGGAAAAAAAGAGTGAACATAGTTTCCCTAGCTACGAATGAGTTAACTACTTTCTCTACCTTCCTGTGTTTTCTTTTCCTCCTTCAATCATTAAATCTCTCTTTCTCCTCCAGTGTTTCTTTTTCCCTCTTCCATGTATTCCCTCTGCAGCTCAGTGTGTGTTCTGCTGGAAAGTAAAATCACACTGGATCTCTTTCCAGCCCATACCAGCTGGCTGAAAAAAAGGCCTTGCCTACCTCTCACTGTGCAAATGTATATTTTGCTTACTATATTAACTGCTTGTGCATTATTAGTAGCATTTACATGGGAAACGATGATAACCTCTGTTTATTTGTTGAAAAAACTCCAGAGGAATAACATTTGGTCTGTCTGACTGTGCTTGTCATGCTGTCCAGCTTGATTCTTGAACAAAATATATAGCCATTTGGTGCATATATAGGAAGGGAAAATGGTTATTTAGGGCAATTCTAAAAGCTCTGAAGACATAGCACAAAAATATATAAAATATATGTATATAAGTGCAAATTATATATAAGTGCAAATATTATATATATATATATATATATAGGTCACATTCATTAAAATTTGCACATCTGTTCTACTGAAATGAGAAGAAGAAATGCAGAACAGAAGTTATTCTGTCTCACTATTCATTAATTTTTTTTTTAATTGACTTTTGGTAGGTAATATTTCTTTAAAAGAAAAGAAAAGTTTACTTTTTTCTTTATTAAGGGAGTTTGCTTTTTTTTTTATAGCTGGTGTATTTAGAATAGTTCAGTTTATTACATATAATGTTCTTAGTTTTTTTTTTTCCTTTTTTAAGTGTGTGTATGTGTGTGTTTAATTGTTAATGATGTATCTTATGTATGTCACAACATGTAAAAAAAAAATGTAAAATAGTGAAGCCAATAAGAGTCTGTTTTTTGGCAGAAATGCAGATCCAGGACAGTTGAAAGGAGCTTATGTAACCCTCAAGAGCCATTTCTAACCATTAAAAGCCACCAAAACCCCTTAATTTTCCATTCACTATCTACTCCAATGCGTTTTGGCAA